>NC_039360.1:96813415-97128625 GCF_003573695.1 Papaver somniferum
TGAAAAACCTAGATTACAAGTTGTATGATCAATCGTGAGGATTAAATCCAACTTGGCTTTGTGATACCTAATACAAAGACTTTTATCTCACTCTTGTTCACGAAGAACAGAAGACATAGAAAACAACCTGCAGAGCTTACGCCAATTTTCCAAAGGGATGAAAAACGTGTAAACTCGCGAACTCATTATTTATAATGAACAATAGCTTGAAAGCTAAGCAAAGCTATTTTCCTTTTACAAGACTCTCCTAAATATGAGAGTCTTTCGTAAGTTAAAACTCTTGCCAAAATAATTAAATAAATAACTTTGAAAAGGCGAAGGTGCCCAAATATACCTCAAGCTAATACTTTTCCGACCTATAAGTCTTTTCCCCGAAAGTGATTGTCTATGGATATGGAATCCAGACAATACAACAAATCGGTTCACACTCCGTGTGATCGTCTATGGATACGATATCGAGACAATACAACGACAAAGTGTGTTACTTTATAAAAAGGTTCGAACTTAACCAAACACAATAGGATTCACTTATCAAGTAATATGAGATTAACGTTTGTGTGATTTACTTTAATTATAATACAATTATAATGCGGAAAATAAAAGTAAATGACACAACAAGATTTTGTTAACGAGGAAACCGCAAATGCAGAAAAACCCCGGGACCTTGTCAAGAATTGAATACTCTCAGGATTAAGCCGCTACACAAAATACACTTACTTCGTATAGTTGAGACCAAGCACCTAAATCTATAGTATACCCAGTTCCGTTTGTATTCCCACGCCTCCGACTTGTGAATAAGTTCACTTACTTGGGACAATCTCTTTGGTTCGTATTCCAAACAGTAAAGGAACAAGAAATATGTTTGGTATCAACTCTCTTCAACCAAGTGATATGAGTCAAACAAAGGCTCTTTCGTTTATCTCAACATAAACTCCTTTTTCAGGTCTAGATCTATCTTATGTTTTAATCACCCGAAGGTAATCAATTAAGACCAAGCAAAACAACACCTTTAATCCCAAATGAACCGTGTTGATGCCGATCTACTTCAATCAATCAATCTAATCTACCACAAGGATAAACCGATTATTAATTGGATCCTCTTTTCCCAAACAAGTATTGTGCACACCAAAGATTATAAAACCCAAGTCAAATCTTCAATATCTTCTTTGTCTTCAAATCTTCTTTAATCTTCAATAAACACCTGCACACAATCACTTGAATCTCTTGTTATCAATCACGCAGAGAACGGAGTCTGTTAACAATGGATTATCACAAGATCGTCTTTAGATCTAACAACAGTCTAAAGATCCCTATCGAAACTCTGAACTAGTTTGAGTGAATCTTATATCAGAAGAGAAGATTCTCAAGAATAAACAAACTAGGTGCAATCAGATTTCAACCTCTGTTAGTCAATCAAATCAATCGAAAACAAAGATAAACCACAATTATCTAGTTTCCCACCAACGGGTCGCGCTAGAGCTTCTCAATCCCAAAGAAGACTTTAAAACGAGCGGCCGTAAGATATTTCACCTAATCAGATTACTCTCCTCTCTGATAGGGGGCTACACCAGTTCAATGACAAAAGAGGAAGTCAAATTGTTACGAAGGATTAGTTTGCTAGAAGGGAAAATTTCGTGTATTTATAGACAAGGAAATTTGGACACCAAGGAATTTCCAAAACCGAAAATATTCTCAAGATATTCATAAATGCACAGATTCGGTTTTCATAATTCCTGGAAATGATCTGTCCAAAAATATAATCGAAATCTCTTGGAAAATCTAATTAACAAATGCACATTACTAATTCTCAAAATTTCCATCCAATATAAATTAATAACCTTAATTATAAGATTCTTAACTTATATGTTTCGATTCTGGGATTCTCTTCCATTTAGCCTTTAAGGAATATCTTTGAACAATTATAGAAATAAACATTCAGCACGTGTTCAAAGTTTGTCGACATCTTTACTTTGTAAGGTCTCTTTCACACTTACAATCTTGAAACCGATTTTCCACACTTCCAAACAAGTTTAGAATTGGTTCATCTGACTTTCAAGAACTATATGATTGATCAAACCAAACATTCAATCACAATCATGGGTTTGCGGTTCTGCCAAAACAAATTTCGGTTCTACCTCCATGTGAGTACTAGACATAGTCACACTAGCTTACCAAAGATATGGTTGACTAGGTACTAGGATCGGTTCCCCACATATATATGGTATCTAACTTATATGTGTTGCACCCCTTCACAGGATCGGTTCCCCTTTCTACTGTAAATGTGTTGCACCCCATACAAGGATCGATTCCCCTTTTCCATTTGGCAGTTGCATCCGATCATACCAAGGTGATTACTTAAGATTGGTTTTACTAATAAAAGTTCTATCAAAACAAAAGTCAGGACTTTATGAACAGTTCTACCAAGAACACAACAAGTTGTGAGCGGTTCTACTTTATCACACATATTGGTTGTTCATAAGATAAGCAATGAATAACAAAACCAATAACGCATGGAAATTTCCTTTTCGGTTCACAAAGCAAGTTTATGAACTTACTTCCTTAGAACATATGTAAACATTGTTCCCTAGGATGAAATCCTCACCTTATACCCATACATAATCACAATAGCATTCAAATGATTATGGCGATGTTTTATCTACAAAGTTTAATGGTTAAGCAATAAACCTCGTATTGTATTCCTTAATACTATGTCTATCTAGAGTTCAAACATGCTTCGCAGTTAAGCTTTCAATAAGCACGACTTGAAAGATACGATAGGGAATGAAACAGTTCAAGTCAAATATCACTAACCTCAAGTGGAAGGATGATTGTTGTTGTAGCTCCTCTCTTCTTCACATCTTCAAGACTTCACAATACTTGTAATGTCTCATATCCTAAAGCTTTCAGGCTAACCTATACGAAGTATAACTCTAGTACATAATCAAGCGACTCTTAACATGAGTTTTGTTTCACTAAAATATGACAACCAAACTTGACATACCAACGCTTGGTGGGTTCAACCGAGCAATGCTCTAACAATCTCCCCCTTTGTCAATTTTAGTGACAAAACTCTTACATCATATGGATAAACAAATTACAAGAATTCATTACACCACTTGATTCCCGATTCAACAGCATAGTAAACCTGCTTACATTTAATCCTTGAAAATGTCGTTGTTGACATCATAATAACAAAGCAAAATACTCCGCCTAGGGAAGATAGGTAGAAATTCAATCCGCACGGCTTTGTTCCCACAATATGACATGTTACTCCCCCTTAGTCTGTGCTTTCACTCTTTCGTTAGATATAACATTCAAGCACCAATGTTCTTTTCCCTAGTGATACCAATTGATATATACCAAGTAAGATAAAATCAATGCCAGTATGACCTGTTTACTCCATATATTTATCCCCCTTTTTGTCACAAAAATGACAAAGAAATGAAAAAATAAAGGACAACACGAAAAGAATCTTACAAATCTCAGAAATAGACTTGCAAACCTGTAGAGTTAGGCACGAGGGTTCCACACATCACGTTCTGATAACCATCATCAAAACCGAAACTACAGGTAGTTTTATTTTGAAGTGTTACCAAGGAAACAATTGCCCGAAACAATTTTTCCCATATAGTTTAGCAAACCAAAAACGACTAATCACATTAGTTCCTTTGCTAAACCGATTGTCCAAGAACAACCGCTTAATTCTATAAGACCAAAATAAAGTGTAAACTCCATTTTTCTAATCAAGTTCTAATTATCCATATACTTAGACCTTTCGATTTCAAACAAACCAAATACTAGGTTAGTTAACTAGCATTTCTTTGTTTAGGCATTCGATTAGACTTGAATAACCGAAACCTCACTTTGATAAGACAAACTAAGATCAGAATTAACTCAGTCTCTTATCCGGAATCAAATTGGACTAAACAACTCGTCCCGCACACATATTATTTCGTTAAGCCATAAATAATTCATACAAACCAATATAAATCAACTTGCAAAATTATTCACCTCAACCGGAAGCAATTGAATCAACATAAGACGTTATAAGCACCGCAATTGCACCGTAATTTTGTAAGCCTAAACCAGTGATACAATACCAAGCAAAATACCAAAGGTTTTTCTTAACCAGAACCAATTGAATTACACACACATCAATTGTACCGCACTTTTGTAAGCCTAAACCATTGTAACCATACCAAAGCAAGATGACAATAGTTTTTCTTAACTGGAACCAATTGAATCAACACACACATCAATTGTACCACAATTTTGTAAGCTTAAACGATTGATACCACACAACAAAGTAAGATAACAATAGTTTTTCTTAACATGAATCAATTGAAACACACATCCACACATATCATGGAATAAAAATCAATTGCACCTAAATTTCGTTAAGCAAAAGCAATACATATATATAATATAAACTCAGGATTTTCTTAAACAGGAAAACAATTAACTAACAAGATCGTTACCTCAATTTTGCATCCACTCCTCCAGTATGATAGCATCTTCGTCCAGGGAGGATCCATAACGAAATATCTCCTCTCGTTATCATCCTTATGCGTAAACAAAAAGAATAACAACATCCCTCAACCTTTACGAGAGAAAGGTTGAAAAACGGTTTTAACTATTGCAAGCAAAAGTTCAAAACCGTCGAAACACATATGCTTTTATGCTAAACCAAAACCGATTCAACATATTGTGACTTTTTCACATACTGTTTCTATTAGAACCCCTCATAATCCTTTGATAAAGCCTACCTACTTGGGTTGGAACTCAATCATGCTAAATCAAAAAGTCACCCAAACTATGAGGGTTAACACATATGAGATCGAACATTAAGGTAATAAAACCGAAAACATACATCTCATAATCATACATAGCAATAGATAAAAGCAATAAAGCACAAGCTACGTAAACCAAAAACTATTACAAGAAAATTACTCAAAACAAATAATTTTATTCATAATAGTTTTATTCGTAATAGACCAATACAATCGATGAAAGAAATCACAAATTGATGTCTATTAAACTTGCAACCTAATCCTTCATATCAGAACCGAACGAAGGTGCATTACTTCTTTTCAGCTTTTGAATTTCCTCAAGTAGATAGTCCTGTTGCTTGACCAGAATTTCTTGCAAATGAGAAATCTTTGTAAAGGATTCTGCAAGAGCATGTAATTTTATCTTCGATTGAACACAAAAGTGTGTCAATGCTTCGATACACTGATCTTTCTTCAGAGTATTCTCTCTTTCCTTCTTGCTAAGCCAATCTCCCTTTTTTATTTTACCCTTGATGTCGAGAGATGAGCCTGACTTAGCCTTGAGATGATCTTTCTGATCATGCATCTTCTCCAGAGAAACCATTTGATCCAGACCCATAGTTCGGACAAGGAATGATCAAACAGGGAGAAGAGGTTTTTTATATTTTCATACTACCGAAAATATAATATTCCTATAAATACGAATAAGTGCCTTGATATTTCTTCTTCCTCATTCAAATACGGCGCACAAGATGAGGAAAGAGTTCTAACACCAATCGAGTGGCATTAGTATGAGATTTTCTCTCATTATGTAATTTCGAACCACCAGAGTGTTCTTGATCTAGCAAAGTATGAAAAGATCTTCCTTTGTTACCACGAAGTAACAAAATATCTTGAGAAAGATCGGAATTGCAAAAACAACTTTTAGCAATTCTATGTTTAAGACAGTTTTTGCATCTTGTCTTCTTTTTCCTTTTACCATTAGATGATTTAGTAACATCGGAAGACATGTCCATTTTTGAGATGGGTAAATCACTAATGGTTGAAGGAACAATACTGACAATCAATGCAATATTAGTTGTTTCTTCTCTTTCAGAATCATAAGCCTCAGAGGACTCATCTAGAGTTACAGCCAATGCCTTGCTTCCAGTGTATTTCTTAAGATTGGGACAGTCTTTAGCAATATGAACAAACCCTTTACACTTGAAGCACTGCGGCTGATATTCATCACCTTCTTTCCGATCCTTCTTGACAGGAACTCGATCATGTGGTCGAGAAGATCGATAAGTATCCTTAACGAATCTCTTATTTCTTTTCTTTAAGAGATCTCGAAACTGTCTAGTAATTAATGACAAAGATTGTTCAATCTCATCATCAGAATTTCCTGCAATCTCACATTCGAATCATCCAGCTGTCTATTCCTTTCTATTGGAGTATTTGGAATTTTTGCTTTGAAAGCGATTCCTTTATTCTGAATAGATTGTGATTCGTGATCAAAGATCTTTAACTTACCAACGAGTGTACTTCGTGAGAGAGTTTAAAGATCATTTGATTATATGATTGCATGCTTTTTAGAATCGTATCTAGATGGCAATGATCTGAGAATCTTGCATACTATATCCTTTTCAGAAATAGTCTTTCCTAACGAGAAAGAAACATTAATTATCTCAGAGAGTTTAATGTAAAACTCTTCAAACGTGTCGTTGTCATCCATTCGAAGGTTTTCCCACTCGGAGGTGAGTGTCTGAAGTCTAGCTTCTTTCTCAGAAGTATTACCTTCGAATACGATCTGCAGATTATCCCAAGCTTCTTTCGAAGTTTGACATGTAGACACATGATGTTGTAATTCACGGCTTACAGCATGAATAATAGCATTAAAACCATCTGAATTCTGCTTTGCCAATGTCTTTTCTTCGCTCGAAAACTCTGCTAAACGTTTAAGTTCGGTTTCTGAGTTTTCTCTCTTTGGAAGAGTATAACCATCGACGACTAATAGCCAAGTATTAAAGTCTCGTGATTGAATAAAAGATCTCATAGCAGATTTCCACCATAGATAGTTTGTTCTCTCAAATATTGGCGACACGTTAATTGAAGTCGATTTGTGAGAACTCGAGTTCATTATTATAGGTTGGATCGCACCAAACACAGATTGTTAGATCTTTTCGTGTTTGCCTGCTCTGATACCAATTGAAAAGGCGAGGGTACCCAAATATACCTCAAAGCTAAAACTTTTCCGACCTATAAGTCCTTTCCCCGAAAGTGATTGTCTATGGATATGGAATCGAGACAATACAACAAATCGGTTCACACTCTGTGTGATCGTCTATGGATACGAGATCGAGACAATACAGCGACAAAGTGTGTTACTTGATAAAAATGTTCGAACTTAACCAAACACAATAGGATTCACTTATCAAGTAATAAGAGATTAACGTTTGTGTGATTACTTTAATTATAATAAAACAATTATAATGCGGAAAATAAAAGTAAATGACACAACAAGATTTTGTTAACGAGGAAACCACAAATGCAGAAAAACCCTGGGACCTTGTCCAGAATTGAATACTCTCAGGATTAATCCGCTACACAAAATACACTTACTTCATATAGTTGAGACCAAGCACCTAACTCTATAGTATACCCAGTTCCGTCTGTATTCCCACGCCTCCGAGTTGTGAATAAGTCACGTACTTGGAACAATCCCTTTGGTTCGTATTCCAAACAGTAAAGGAAAAAGAAATCTGTTTGGTATCAACTCTCTTCAACCAAGTGATATGAGTCAAACAAAGGCTCTTTCGTTTATCTCAACATAAACTCCTTTGTCAGGTCTAAATCTATCTTATGTTTTAATTACCCGAAGGTAATCAATTAAGATTAAGCCAAACAACACCTTTAATCCCAAAGGAACCTTGTTGATGCGATCTACTTCAATCAATCAATCTAATCTACCACAAGGATAAACTTATTATTAATTGGATCCTCTTTTCCCAAACAAGTATTGTGCACACCAAAGATTATAAAACCCAAGTCATATCTTCAATACCTTCTTTGTCTTCAAATTTTCTTTAATCTTCAATAAAAACCTGCACAAAATCACTTGAATCTCTTGTGATCAATCACGTACAAAACGAAGTTTGTTAACAATGGATTATCACAAGATCGTCTTTAGATCTAACAACAGTCTAAAGATCCCTGTCGAAACTCTGAACTAGTTTGAGTGAATCTTATATCAAAAGAGAAGATTCTCAAGAATAAACAAACTAGGTGCAATCAGATTTCAACCTCCGTTAGTCAATCAAATCGATCGAAAACAAAGATAAACCGCAATTATCTAGTTTCCACCAACGGGTCGCGCTAGAGCTTCTCAATCCCAAAGAAGACTTCAAAATGAGCGGCCGTAAGATATTTCACCTAATTAGATTACTCTCCTCTCCGATAGGCGGCTACACGAGTAACAATGACAATAGAGGAAGTCAAATTGTTACGAAGGATTAGTTTGCTAGAAGGGCAAACTTCGTGTATTTATAGACAAGGAAGTTTGGACACCAAGGAATTTCCAAAACCGAAAATATTCTCAAGATATTCATAAATGCACAGATTCGGTTTTCATAATTCCTGGAAATGCTCTATCCAAAAATATAATCGAAATCTCTTGGAAAATCTAATTAGCAAATGCACATTACTAATTCTCAAAGTTTCCATCCAAGATAAATTAATAACCTTAATTAAAAGATTCTTAACTTATATGTTTCGATTCTGGGATTCTCTTCCATTTATCCTTAAGGAATATCTTTGAACAATTATAGAAATAAACATTCAACACGTGTTCAATGTTTGTCGACATCTTTACTTTGTAAGTTCTCTTTCACACTTACAATCTTGAAACCGATTTTCCACACTTCCAAACAAGTTTAGAATTGGTTCATCTGACTTTCAAGAACTATGTGATTGATCAAACCAAACATTCAATTGGAATCATGGGTTTGCGGTTCTACCAAAACAAGTTTCGGTTCTACCTTCATGTGAGTACTACTAGAGCTGGCAATCCGAGCCAAAACCCGCGGGTTGGCCCGTCCCGTCCCGTGAAAACCCGCACCCGTCCCGGATCGTAACTAAACAAGACGGGCGCGGGTTGTATATTTAGTGGCTTGTGAAGAAACGGGTTAACCCGGCCCGTACCGTGAAACCCGCGGGTTAACCCGGCTCATTCCCCACCGCTACGTGTCACAGTAATGTAAGCCTGTTACGTACGTGTCACAATATCTTGTTTCCCTCATATAAAAAGTTAAAAACGAAGAAGGAAACCCTAACTCCCTAAGCCTAAGCTGCTGCGGCCTTCATTCTTCCTCTAATCCTCTTCTTTTCTTCTTCCCTGCTGAGTCTTCTGAATTTGATGGCAGGTACGAATCACAGTCACAGAACAACAAATTGAAATCTAAAGATCAAAGTTTAAAGGCTAGCAGGTAACAACAACATACTTCAAAGTTTTACCCAAGATTTTTCTCTTCACTATTTCCAGATATCATTTTTTGTCTCTGAAATTTTCGTGTAACAGCAGAAGAAGATCGATCTCATGTATTTAAAGGTTCACTGTAAAGGTTAACTTCAGATCTCGTGTTTGAATTTCGGATTTCATCTTCTTACAGTTACAATCAAAAGTAAGTTTTCTTTTCTTTTCTCGTAAATATCATCAAAATAAAACATGGGTTTTGGTAATCAATTGTTAATTTCTTAAATCTAACCCCTTTACTTTTTTTATTCATCCAGTCTACCGAGAATACTCATACCAGCAGATGAAATACTAGCCTTTTTTCCCCAATTCTAATTTTATTGTTGGTAATCTCTGCTGTAGTTTGCACATAGGATATTTAGATTCTTTAATTGGTAATTTTGGTTGTGTTTATCGATTTGTCCCCCACAATTTATCTGAATACTCTTGTCTCTCTGTCCTGTAACTTAATTACTGTTTAGTGATGAACAAAATCTCATCTGTAACCTTTCCATGGAACTCAGGGGGACATCAAGCACCATCTTTGATTAAATCTACTGGGGAGAGAGTGAGTCCTTTTGCCTCCATGTGTTGTTATTGCTATCAGTTACTGCATCTTTTTCAGTTCAAGTTATTCTTCAATGTTCTGTTTAGCTGTATGATTTGGTTGGAATATTCGACTATATCAGTAGTGGAATTTGAGGTCTGAATTTCATTGACATTAGGTTTATATATGATGAACTATTAGGTACGATACTGGTAGGTCAATTTTTTCTGTGATGTCTCTTTCTCTTAGAAATCAATGATACACCTGATGAAGATAGCTTTTACACAAACAACTAATACAAGTGACAAATTCTCAATAGATTGGTAGTCTATACTTTTTAGTCACCAACACAGCCAGCAACATAAATAGCACCACCACCATCAGAGCATTATGCTTAGAAGAAGAATTGTATAAATACTTACAACAGATTTAGAATTTCTGAAATATGGTTAGGTTTCAATAGACAGTTGATTTTTTCTTTTCTTTTCTTTACATTGCCAGTTTTTCACGTTTCTGATTCTCTGAATGACTCTTTGACTTGTTCTTTGTGGCTCCATCCATTTCAGGATGTCAAGTGTACAAGAACAAGAGTTACCAGAACCAGACCATTACAACGATGTTATGAGTGGTGACGGTCAAGATGATGATGATGATGTTGAGATGCTAGATTCTGTGAATGAGGATCCAACTGTTGGTTGTGCACCTGCACAAGTTGCACGTGGAAAGAAAAATAGACTTAGATCCGAAGTTTGGGAATTTTTTAAACTCGTTAAGTATAAGGATGGTACAACGAAGGGGGTGTGCAAGGCTTGTAATGTAGGATATAAATATGAAAGCCAAAGAGGTGGAACTTCAGCCATGAAAAGGCATAAGTGCATTAAACGTCAGTCTATGGACGTAGGGCAGATGATATTAGCTTCACAAAATAGCCAGCTGTCTACCCGTGTACGCAAGGTTGATCAAATGAAATTACGGGATTTGTTCTCAGCTTTACTCATTGCAAGAAATGTTCCATTTGCTTTGGTGGAGTGGAAAGAGTTTAGGGATATATGTGCTTATTTAAATGATGACTTTAAACCAATATCAAGGAATACTGGGAAAGCCGATGTGGTAAAGAAACATAAAGCACAAAAAGAAGTTATTCGCAACAGATTGAAACTTGCTCCAGGTATGATTCAAAATTTCAAATGATTTATTTATACTTTTATGTATGAGTAATTGATTAATATGATGTGCTAGCTAATGTGTATGACTTACCCTTACAGGTAGGATATGTCTAACATCAGACATGTGGGCTTCTGTAACAACTACTGGATATATAAGCTTAACTGCGCACTATCTTGATAAAGATTGGGTATTTCAAAAGAAGCTTCTGAATTTCTCTCCCCTTCCACCACCTCATACAGGTAAAGCACTTAATTTTATTTCTTTATTATCTTAAATATAATTTCATGTTAACTTATTCCCCTTTCTACTACCTCAAACAGGTGAACACCTTTCTTCTAAGTTATTTGCAATGATAGAAGATTGGGGAATTGAAGAAAAGGTATCCAACATCACCTTGGATAATGCTGCAAATAATGGAGCTTGTGCTGGAATTATGAAGAGTAGACTTGTTGCAAAGAAGATCTTGTTGAACGATGGAAAATACTTTCATGTGCGTTGTTGTGCTCATATCTTAGCTCTTATTGTAAAAGAAGGACTTACGAAGATTGATCCAGCCGTGCTTAAGATTCGAGCGTCAGTGAAGTCCCTTAAAAAGTCCCAAGTAAGAAAACAAAAGTTCTTGGACATTGTTGAAACTTTAGGAATGTCTGGTCTGAAAAAGGGTATTCGGCAAGACGTAAAGACAAGGTGGGATTCCACTTCTATTCTGTTATAAATTACAAAGTTGGAGAATTGTATAATTTGTATTAATGTTTTTTTAGATACTCACTGAATGTTTGTTTTATGCAGGTGGAATTCAACTTATCTTATGTTAGACAGTTGTATCTTGTATAAGCCAGTTTTCTCTCATTTGAAGTTGGTGGATTCAGACTATGAAGACTGTCCAACTAATGAAGAATGGGAACGAATTGAAGTAGTCACAAAGTTTCTCAAGGTGTTTCATGAACTCACAAAGGTTTTTTCTGGTAGTAAGTATCCTACTTCCAATCTGTATTTTGAAAGAATTTGTCAAGTTCAGGTGTTACTAAAGAAAGAGAGCAGAAGTAATATTGAATTCATTAGGAACATGGTAAAAGAGATGCAAGCAAAATTTGATAGTTACTGGAAGGAGTTGAGTCCTATATTGGCTATGGCAGTTGTGTTAGATCCTAGATCGAAAATGAATTTTGTGAAATTTACTTACTCCAAGTTGTATCCTGATGAGAGAGAATTAGAATGTCAAGTTAATAAAGTGCATAGTAATATAAAAGCACTTTTTAATGAGTATTACACCTTGTCAAGTTCAAGAGCTTCCAACAGTTGTGCAGCTCAAAATTTGAGTGTTCAAAATGGTGGGAATTTTGCTGCCCAAGAAGGGAGTGATTTTTTTCAGGTAATTTCAACTTTTATGTTCAGTTTGATTCATTTGAGTTCTTCATGATTGGTATAAGTCTGCAAAACATGTTCTTTTTTTTTAATACAAGATGATAACTTTGAACCCAGATTTAATATGTCAATGTAAACTCTGAGCATGCCATATATCGTTTATTTGTCATTGTAATTACTTATGATAGAATGAGGAATGTACCCAAGAATTGGTTGTTGGATTGTTTGGGATTCTGTCATTCTGTGTCTTGATATCTAGTGTCTTGTCAACAGGAATATGTTGCAACACAGGAACGTGGTGGTAATGTATTAACTGACTTGTCAGAGTTAGATGAATATCTTGGCGAGACGTACAGAGGTTGTCTAAATTCACTAGACATCCTTAACTATTGGAAGAACCATGAACAACAATATCCAGTACTTTCAAGAATGGCAGGGGATATTTTGTCAATTCCTATTTCAACCGTCGCATCGGAGTCTGCATTTAGCATTGGAGGAAGGGTGATTGATCGATTTCGCAGTTCCTTATTACCTGAAAATGCTGAGGCGTTAATAACAACTCGTGATTGGGAATATGGAATTGGTAAGTAAATCAATAATATTTTATTTAGTTGAGTGTCTAAATCTTATCTATAACATTGGTTGTTTTATTATGATCCATATAGGAAAAGAAGATATGGATGAGGACAATGTGATCGTTGAAGAAGATATATTAGGATTTGAACCTGACGCAGTGGAGGATGGGGCAGTGGAGGATGTGGAGGAAGTAAGTTCTTATGCGTCTAGTTAGTATGCGTACTTCTTCAATATAAAGCGAGGTAATTATGCAAATTCCATGTTTTTGACTTGAATCTTTTTTTTTGTTTGGTTTATTTTTTCTTGAAATTACAGATTCATATTGAATAGTTGGAGCAACTCAAAGATAAACATGGAATATGAGAATGTTTTATCACTTACCAGTATCTCCAAATATTGCATAGAAAAGAGATTGGAGATGTTTTTTTGATAGTTAACACTTTTTTTGATTAACCACACAATATATATTTTGTGCAGGAAGTGGTTATTAATATTGTGATATTGTCGCACTTGGTGATACAAATTAGAAACAATGGTATCTACAGTCTCGGTCTCGGAAGTTTATGTTCATTATTTATCAATTATCATCATGAACTGATGAAGTACTGTGTAACTGTAACTAAAGTACTTAAGTACTAAAGTAAACTACTAATGACTAGTAAAGTAAGTCTAGTATGAATGTATGATACTATGATAGTATCTGTGTGACTGTGTCTGTGTTTCTTTAAGAAGACTAATTTGTTTAGTTTTGCAATTTTGAGTTTTTGAATTGATATACCAAATGAATTGGATGAATGTTAGATACTTAGGTTGTAGCTTGTAGGAAAGGAACTTTAGATGCCCTGAATGTGGAAGAAAATAGCCCAGAAATCGATTTCTGGCGAGTTGACTCAACAAAAACCAGGTAACCCGTGAGCACCCGTGAACCCGCGAGCTTTACCCGGGACGGGCACGGGTGGGATAAATGACCACCCGTGAAGAATTTCAACCCGCGAGCTCAGGCTTGTATTAACCCGTAACCCGCGGGTTGGTCACAAGCCAGACCCGTCCCGCCCGTTTGCCAGCTCTAAGTACTACGCATAGCCACACTAGCTTACCAAAGATATGGTTGACTAGGTACTAGGATCGGTTCCCCACATATATATGGTATCTAACTTATATGTGTTGCACCTCTTCACAGGATCGGTTCCCCTTTCTACTGTAAATGTGCTGCACCCCATACAAGGATCGGTTCCCTCTTGCACTGCACCCCTTACTAGGATCGTTTCCTTCACCCCTTACAAGGATCGGTTCCCCTTACACCCCTTACTAGGATCGGTTCCCTTCACCCCTTACAAGGATCGGTTCCCCTTTTCCATTTGGCAGTTTCATCCGATCATACCAAGGTGATTACTTAAGATTGGTTTTACTAATAAAAGTTCTACCAAAACAAAAGTCAGGACTTTGTGAACAGTTCTACCAAGAACAAAACAAGTTGTGAGCGGTTCTACTTTATCACACATATTGGTTGTTCATAAGATAAGCAATGAATAACAAAACCAATAACTCCTGGAAATTTCCTTTTCGGTTCACAAAGCAAGTTTATAAACTTACTTCCTTAGAACATATGTAAACATTGTTCCCTATGATGAAATCCTCACCTTATACCCATACATAATCACAATAGCATTCAAATGACTATGGCGATGTCTTATCTACAAAGTTTAATGGTTAAGCAATAAACCTCGTATTGTATTCCTTAATACTATGTCTATCTAGAGTTCAAACATGCTTCGCAGTTATGTTTTCAATAAGCACGACTTGAAAGATACGATATGGAATGAAACAGTTCAAGTTAAATATCAGTAACCTCAAGTGGAAGGATGATTGTTGTTGTAGCTCCTCGCTTCTTCACATCTTCAAGACTTCGCAATACTTGTAATGTCTCATATCCTAAAGCTTTCAAGCTAACCTATATGAAGTATAATTATAGTACATAATCAAGTGACTTTTAACATGAGTTTTGGTTCACTAAAATATGACAACCAAACTTGACATACCAACGCTTGGTGGGTTCAACCGAGCAATGCTCTAACAAACTTATTTAGCAAAAATTATATTTATGTGAATAAATCACAATTTAACTTAGGCAGGAATCACAACCACTTTAATATGGTAATCAAAAGTGTTTGGAGCAATAGCTAACTTGCCTATATAAGGAATAAAGGAAACATCACCAACTTGACCAAAAATCCCTTTTAGTCACGTATTGGGCCCAAGTTCGCGGACCACTCCAAAGCCCGTGGAATGTTTCCTACTAATGAACTTAAATCACTCATAACTTTATCGTTATAACTCAGAATTGAGTGATTCTTGGCTCATTGGATTCGCAAGCTCATTAACTATAACATCAGATCCTTTATAGGGATAAAGGTTATTGTCTCCAAGGTCATGAATCAAATAACCTCAAGTATATATACATAAATATACATTTACCGTCATCGGAATTGTTCCATATGGTGAGCATATATCTTGATAGATTAGAAAGGTAGAATTGAACAAGAATCCAAATGATATCAATCACATACCTTTGATGAAGTACTTGTTGATGTCTTCTTGTAGTCTTCAATCTACAATCTTCATCCTTTAAGGATAGCTTCGATTCAACTTCTTAGACCTAATCTAGTCTGAAACTATCTTTTGTATGCTAAATCAAGAATGCATTTTGGCAACTAAAATTGATAACTAACTTGACATACCAACGCTAGTGGGTTCAACCGACCAGTGCTCTAACAATCTCCTCCTTTGTCAATTTTAGTGACAAGACCATTTTACATATGGCTTGTACTTGTTAAAAGTAAAAACGACAATCTTGATTTCCTTGGTTCTTCAACTCTTCATGTTTCATCTTGTACTTGTTGAAGATCCATCATAGTATTATTACACATCATCAAAGTTTCATTGTATCACAACTTTGACAATAATACTACGGTGATATGTATCACTCCCCCTTAGTCAATACTCCATCTCGATCATGGAAACCACTCCCCCTTACACAATGATCCGAAAACCATATGTATTTGTAGTGTGAACTACGTTATTTCTCCCCCTTTTTGTCAATAAAATTGGCAAAGGTAAACGAACGGGATCGTAATGAAATTTCCACAAGAGACATTTCATAGACTTAGAAGAAAAATACATAAAAACTTAATTTAGATGCAATCTTATAGCCGAAGCTAAGAGCATTTATCAAGGAGTTTTAAGATACAAGATAACCCCTATAAAATTCCACAGTCGCACACCCCGCAAGATATTACCATTAAGCACAAGTTCAAAAGAACTCTCCCCCATTTGATGTCATTCCCGCGAGAACAACAAGAGCGACCTTAATTTCGAAAGAAAAGAAGTATTTATAATGGATCTTAGAAATCCTATAAGGAGATATGATTTAAGAACCAATCATTGAAAGTCTCTCATGAGATCATATTACTAAAAAGTTTATAACTATCTCATGGTAACAATACACAATATGTGATCATGAAGATCAAGTATTGTGATCATCTTTTCTAAGATACAAACTTGTAAAAACAAGAATTGATATGCTTATAAGGAAGAATAAACTTTTCCACAAGGATTTACACCAAGAATGATTACCATAATAGTATGAAAAAGATTCTTTGACAATAAAAACCAACATCCATGGCTTTGATAATTGCTTCTAACATGTTATATTTAAGAATTTTAATCACAAATCAAGTTAGGTAATTAAGACTCATACATGTGGTATCTAACCATATTCTTCTTCACCATAACTAGTTCAAATTACTTCAAATAAACTAGTTATAGAGTTGTTCAATTGCTATGAGATCTTATGTAACTACACAAGACACAATTAAAACAAAGATGATTCGATTCGATTGAATCGGCTCATGAACTTTTATAGCCACGGTTTGCATACTGCATTCCCTAGTAATTTAAGTTTCATGTTCAGAGCATATCTTTAGATCATAACCCACTCAAGTACACAAACAAGTTCGCGGACTTAAGATAACCGGTAGAGTTTTCCAAACTTAGCAGAAAATCTCGGCAAAGAGACTTTCTCCAGTTCGCGAACTAGGTTCACGGACTGAGTTCGCGGACTAAACACGCAAACGAGTTTTTGGAAATCCCAGCAGAAATTCTCGGTAAGAGAACTTCCGACAGTTCGCGGACTTGGCAAAGACGATTCCTCCGGTTTCTCTCAATCAACAAAGTTCGAAAACTTCGGATTAAGGAATACATGGTTATGTTATCTAAACTCTCATTCCAACCATTGAGACATTCTCAAAGGACGTTATATAGCCATTATTCACATACCGTTTCGCGTCAGAGCAATTCTCAAAGTGATTGAAACATTTCATGAATTTCGTCGCTAGGTGAAGATAAACTTGATCAAAGCGAAAGCTTACCAACACATGTTTCGAAGAATATATAAGCGAGTTAAACTCAGCTCGAAACAATAAATTGTTCCACATATTCAGAAATTTCCCAACTTAATATCTGCGCCTCAATTCTTTTGCAATCCTCACCGCATTTATTAGGGATTCTTGGCGAGGATGCACTTTCAACACAATCAGGTTGTGTTAAGGTGAGCAAAATCTTGCTCACTACAGGTATTAGAAACAAAATCATGCATGGACTCTAGGAATTTAAAAACTTTCTTGAAACTTTCAATAAATGTTCCATACCTTTTAAAGATGTTATCCTTTGTCAAACTCTTGTCTGGGAGATCCTTCTTGATAGTACTCGTTGCTTTATTAGTCTTCTTTGGTACCCATTTCTGAGCAGATTTTGGAGCAACGTATTTATTTTTCTCCCCAATATAATTATGAAACTTCTTTGGGGGAATACTGAAAAACTGGTATTATGAGACACAGTTTTTCTCCAGTTTGGAACATCAGATCTTTTCATCTTAACAGAATCATATCTGGTTTTATCTCGTTTAAGATATCTGCAATTCCTTTGCAAGTGACCTGGTTTTCCACAATAAAAACAATGTTTAGTAGAATGGAAAAAGTTATGTTTAGTGTTACCTGAACGTGTATGTGGTTGCTTTGGAGCTTGACAGAATTTCCTCTTGTCTTTAACGGCAGTTTGTAGAGATACTTTTCTTTTGTCAACCGTGGAAGGTTTTGATTGAGAAGAATCTTTAGCTTTGACAAATTTTACCGCTTTGCAAACACTAGGAGCGTCTATTCCTTTATAGCCCAATCCTCGTGTATCACGATGAATTCTACATGCTCCCAATATCGAGGTTAATTTATCTGAGCTGCTATTTCTAGACAAAATCTCTTTTAAGCTCGAGTTTTCTTCTTCCAACCTTTTGACCTTTTCAAGTGCAGTAACTAGATCATTCTTGGATGATTCACATTTAACTTTGAGATCTTCTCGTTCTGAATCAAATAACAAGTTCATCTCAATATTCTCCAAGTTATCTAGCTTTGCTTGAAGAGTAACTTCCCGATCTCGACCTTCGGCAAATTTTTTTAAGCTTTCATATTTCGTTGAGATAATATCTTGCACCAATAGAATCAAGTTGGTCTTGCAAGTCTTTATTCCGACTACGAAGTCTGTCATATTTAAATTTCTCACTGTAAATGGTGCTTTCAGCCTCCGAGAGTTTCCGATGTCTTTCTTTAAGAAAATTATTAGCTACTGGATCATCATGGAACAATTCTTCGTCAGAATCAGAATCAGTATCAGAAAGAATTTTTCCAGAAGTTAATGCAACCTCGCCTGCCAACTCTTGAGGAATATGAAATTCAGGTCCATCATCAAGAGTAGGCAAATCTGCTGCATATGCCGATTGTCTACGGCTCCATCTAGGACATACTACAGAAAGATGCCCGAAACCACGACAATTATCGCATTGGACATCATCCTTAGGAGATGACACACTTTTAGAAAAACTCTTTTTCCTGTCTCTAAAGAGTTTTCTAAATTGTCGCGGAGTAACATCCTTAGTATCTGGCGAACCAGATTTATCCTTAGGGGATTCAGAATTGTTTGCAGCTTTAAGAGAAATCACCTCTTTTCTTGCGTGTTCATTATCAAAGATCTTTAACTTTCCAACAAGAGTATTTTTGGAGAGTGTAGAAAGATCGTTTGCTTCTTCAATGACATGTTTCTTAGACTCGTATCTTGATGGTAGAGACCTGAGAATTTTGCACACAATATCTTTCTCTGGAATAGTTCTCCCTAATGAAAACGAGGGGTTAACTATTTGGAAAGTCTTTAGTCAAACACATCAAAGGTTTCATCATCAGACATGTGAAGGTTTTCCCAGTCAGATGCTAGGTATTGAAGCCTATCTTCTTTTTCTGCGGCATTCCCTTCAAATACGGTTTCTAAGATATCCCAAGCATCTTTAGACTTATTGCGCGTAGTCACGTGGTGCTGAAGATCTGGGATAATGGCATGGATAATAGCACTCAAACCATCGGAATTATGCTTTGCAACAAGTATCTCAGCAGGGCTATATTCACCAGTAGTTTTGGGAACGTTTACATCTCCTACTGCCACAACGGGAGCATCATAGCCACTAACAACATATACCCATGATTGAAAATCACGTGCTTGAAGAAAATCTCGCATAGCAATTTTCCACCATAAGTAGTTCGTGCATTGAAGGCTGGCGATACGTTTATAGAGATATCACCTCTGCCCATAGAATCAGATTGCTACAAGCACAGACTTATGAGGTCTTAGCGTGTTTGCCTGCTCTGATACCAATTGAAAAAGCGGGGGTCTAACAACACCACCCAATATTTCGTTTGGAAATCTGAATAGACAAACTCCAATATACTTTCAAGAGAATCAACTAGACAGTTAGACTCAATCTATAAAAAGTATATGAAAGAGTTTTATATATCTATCTCTTGATTCAATCCGCAATCAGCAAATAGGGATTTGCGAACCTGATTGAATATAAGAGGATTAACTTGAACGGTACCAAAGACCAATGTTCAAATGTCAATCAATTCATTCAACAACCCTAAGGTCAGATACAAGAACAGATTGATCTTAACGTACAACCTGTGATATTTCTATTATATAAATAAAATATAATGCGGAAAAGAAATAACACAAACACCAGATTTTGTTAACGAGGAAACTGCAAATGCAGAAAAACCCCGGGACCTAGTCCAGAATAAACACACACTGATTATAAGTTGTTACACCAAATTCCTACTACCTATTCGGACTAGATGTAATACCTTCATCAGAACTTGTAGAACTCCTAGCAGAATACCGATTCTCTTTAGAAATTCTTCACACAAATCTTCTAGCAGATCCCAAGGTTCTCTTTAGAAGATACACCAACACGATTAATACGATTTGATATTTTGTTTGCACAAAACACCGATTTGATTTCCCTTTAGATGTGAATCAAGGTTTTGGAAATCTTGTGTTTATTTTGATAAAAACAATTACTAGGTAAAAGTAATATCAAAACAAACGTGTAGATTAGGGATTATTATACTCTTCAATAAAGGAAGAGAGACCTAATTATTTTACCACAAGAACAACTAGAATAAATCTAGAGATATCTTGTTTAAAACTTCTCAAGGATTTTTACGAGATGCCTCAAAAGAAGTTTTTCTTTCTAGCCACCGATTTCGATTAACAAGTGTTGGTATACGATCGGAAACTGAAGTCTATCAAAACCCAGGGTTTATGATCAACAACTCTTGAATGGTTTTAGATCAAAAGAGAAAACCTTAGAATAGACAAGAGGTGAAAAACCTAGATTACAAGTTGTATGATCAATCGCGAGGATTAAATCCAACTTGGCTTTGTGATCCCTAATACAAAGACTTTTATCTCACTCTTGTTCACGAAGAACAGAAGCCATGGAAAACAACCTGCAGAGCTTACACCAATTTTCCAAAGGGATGAAAAACGTTTAAACTCGCGAACTCATTGTTTATAATGAACAATAGCTTGGAAGCTAAGCAAAGCTATTTTCCTTTTACAAGACTCTCCTAAATATGGGAGTCTTTCCTAAGTTAAAACTCTTGCCAAAATCATAGTTATAAAAAGGTATGAGGTTTGTGTCCATGATAGCCGGGACTATCAGACGGACGATGTTTAATGGGGACCCTGATCCGGCGGTCGGGAAGCTCCGGATTGGTTTTTCCATTGGACGGCTGGGAAACCTTGCGGTAATTTTAAGTGGATCGGGGTGGCGAACTCGACATTATTTTCTCAAGATTTCTCAGCACCCTTTTTCTCTATTTTGCCTCTGTGAAGCCTTATTAGTTTTTTTTTTTTTTTTTTGTCTGTTGGATTCTTACGTATTGACATACATTAAACTCCCTCCAACTCACTGGTGGACTAACCCCTGGACATTGTTAGTGGGAAGGTGATGTCTTCTGATGTACATGATGTTTACTTCACAGACTAAAAATTCCAAACTAAAATCCTAGCCCTAATTTTTGTTTAAATTTTAATCGTTTTTTCAAGGGTTTAGGTTAATTTAGGGGCAAGGTTGTTTTGATTTCCGGAATAAACCAAAGAATTGAGTTAATTAAAACCCTACTTTATAAAATGATCGCCTCCAGAATTCTGCAGCTATTCATGAGATTCATAAGGTACATCTCTCTAATACCCTGTCTTTTTAGTGTTGAATGGTTAGATTAGGAAGTCGATTTTGTTAACGGGTTTGTTTCTCATTGCGGATTTGTTTCGATCTTTTATTTGGTGTTTCTTATTTACAAAAAATTTATTGACAATGGAAGCTTAGAAATCAGGTATATTCTTGGAAGGATGCCTAATTGATTCAACACGGACCTCTTTGATTCAACCCTTTCCGCTATGTCCCGTAAATTCCTATTCACCCGTCACTCAAATCAGCTGAACTCACCATCTACTTTCAGATAATTGAAATAGCCTTTCAGTTGGTTCTTTTAGTGATACTTTCTTCTGTGTAAGTACTTCTATATGTTTTTGATTCAATTTAACCTGAATGATTAACAACAACGTCATGAATTTGTCAATTTTGTAATCGTGTTTGCATATTTGAGAGATTGGGTATATAATCTCTATGTACAAGGTTATTTACCCTTCAATTTCTTCTTTCTTCTTCTTCTATCTCAGAGAATGAAGGAGTTCATTGAAAATGCCCCAGTTTCACTTCCAATCACCGAGGAAAATCAGAAATCACAGAGGCAAAAGCTACGAGATTCCAGAATTCTGCAGCTATGAGATTCTGAAGGAACAAACAAACTGTTAAACAAGGTACATCTCTCTAATACTCTGTCTTTTTGGTGTTGAATGGTTAAATTAGGTATGATCATATTTTCAAAACAAATTAGATTTTATATTTAAGTTTCCACTAAATTCCTTTTTTTCTTAAAAAAACGTACCACCAATTGCTTTTGGACATTCTCAAGTCAGATGATTATCTATATTCACTGTGATCTGTAGTTCAGGGTTTTTTTTATGTGATTTTTAACTGTCTGACTAATGTGTTCGGTGTACTTCATTTGTAGATATTGTGTTTGTCATATTGGTTAATGTTGTTGCAGTCAGTGTAGTCTTTGTTAGTTTATACGATGTTGGTTTTGATCTATATTTATGTTAGCTCTCCTTACTGATTTTTTTTTAATTCATATTGTGTTTCAGAAAGATAATTTGAATGCACATGAATCCCTGGGATGCAGCATGTATCGGGTTGTTACTGCCTAGAGGTACTATCGTTTATCACCGTTTTATCGTGATAATGCACATGAATCCCCTAGGATCAAAATTTATTCATGTGTTTCCATTAAGGTAATTATCCTTATCTTTGAGTAGGAAATAAAGAAACAAGTGATTTAAATGCACTGTACATAGTTATAAGTCGGTTAGATTTTGATTTGACTGCTTAGTTTTTTAGGATTTTATACTTTGTACTTTTGATTAAGGATTGGGCACATAGTTTGTGTTCTTCTTTTAGATTCGGTTGATCTTATTTAGACTGGGATTCACTAATAAATTTTGAAACTAAGCTCATTACAATTGTCTATTACTGCTTTTTCATCCCGACTCTTATTTATAACTTTTGTGATTTGTGTTGTTTATATAGAGAGAATTACTAGCAAGAAGGCAAAAGGTGTACCAAAAATAAGAGGTACCGGAAGCATTTGAGAGAGCTCTCAGTCTTTGAAAAAATGGGTTGATGACTATATTAATACTAACAGAAATCGGGTTATGTTCAGAAGGTATTCATTTGTCCAATTCAAGTAAGAAAAATTTCTATGAACTGAAATTTTGAATTTCTCTTTGTGCACTTTTCAACTTTCTTGCCGAGTTTTTTAAAGTGTGGCATCTCAATCCATTCCCTTTCTGTACTGCATTTTCTCTAACCATGAATAAAAAGTCATTGCATAAAATCTCTTCATACTATTGGTTGATTTTCAAGAGTGATGGTTGTTCAACAATTAGTCTTGGTCATGCCATTACAAGTTCATATGGGAAATCATAGAAACTTGCTAATGCTAGGGAAAAATTAGATATCTTGCTAAAGAATCTGATATGGTTGAATGGGTGGACAATAGAACTCAGGTGATCATTGCCATAAAGAAACTAAGCCAACCTTCAGTATTTCTGCTACAGAAAGGATGGTCACCCTTCTGTATATGAAAAGAACTATTAGACTGATTGATAACATGCTGCATATCTGCAGCACTGAGGACACTGGCGCAATGTATACTAAGGGCTTTTCCAGTATCACTATCAACCAAGGTACAAAATCCCTTCAATTGTCTGCATCACGTCCTCGATGGTAAAGCATGTCGTTTCTATCCATTTGTTGTTATGATAGGCGATAGTGCTACAACTCACTGTGTAACTGATATCTCTGGAAGGAAAATTGCCAGCTAGGAAAACACATCATGTGAATTTATATGGAGCCTGCAGAAGTTGGCTGGTGCCTTTTTAACAATAGTTTCTGACAATTTCATTTTTCGCAAGAACTACCAAAGCTACATTGGCTGATACTTTGTCCAGTTGGGGTGTTATAACTGTAGAACATGTTAGAAGTAGTTGCCTGTTATAAGAATGTGAATACTGAATGTATGTGATAGGTGAATTGTATATCTGTATTTAAATTGTTTTTTTTGTTGCACCAAAGCTAACTTCAGTTGGTTTTTAAAATTATTTTATAGGGAGTTGGTTGAGCTTGGCCATACTGACAGAGATCAAGCTGTGTTCGCTGCTTCTCACCCAACACCCGCTATAATATTCCCTTTTGTAGCAGCAACATGATGGCTAGAATAGGTAAGTATGATCCATGTCACTCTTTCTATGCTACCATTAGTATCATAGGATGTATGTGCACAAGTGGATAGTATATGCCTGGTGCTATATGCTTTTGAAGAACATGGTTAATGTTGATACATAATCTAGCATATCACAGTTTTATGACTGTGAAAATTTTGTAAGTACAGAAGTTAATTGGAGGGAGTCGTGACCCTTAGGTTTTGGTGGCTTCTCTTTTTAACTATGAACACTACTGTTGCTCTTTTTAACTAGGAACACCTTTGTTGATGCCTTTTGGTGTAGGTGGATAGGATTGAGTTTACTGGGAGAGAGGTTTATTATTAGCAAATCATTCTTTACTCATTTACTCAATTTGAACCTTTACACTGATTATTTGTTAGTTGTCTACAGGGGTATCTAACCCCCCTCTTACATTTTCGTGTTACAGACCCTTGCATCTGATTAATTTTCATATGGAATCCAATGTAGCTATGGAATAATGAGTACTGAGCATGAAGATTCATGATTTTTTTGAATTTATTATTTGTACGATCTTGAACAAAGATAATAATTGTTGCTGATATCCTTGCATGATTTGCATTATTGATTTAGCTTCTCATATGAGATTTTCTATGAGAGAATCCTAGCAGTAGACCTCCAGCATCATATGGTGCAAGATCAGTTTCATTTGTGTAATTGGTATAATGTCTACTCTTCTGACTTTTCTTTATGATGTCATGTTACAAAAACAACTACAGTCCAAGCGAGAGAAATTCTGATAACCTCAGCAGCGCACTGATCTTCACAGAATTGAGGTGTTTGCTTGAGGTCTTCTGCTTGATGAAGGTAACTCTAACTGTTTCATCTTTGCTAGACTTTTCAGTATGTAGAACTTTGTGATGTGCGATTCTTGGTCTTTTCTGCTTGGTTTTTTCAGTTGTGTCTTTCGTTTGGCTATGTAATATAAAGTATTGCACTGTTATGATGGCTGCAATATTTTACGTGATGGATTGTTATCGCTAGGTGCCATGGGCAGTAGATTTTCAGAAATTACGAAGATTATAACTCAACAGATTTGTGATGGAAAAGAATCATACAACAAGTTGTTAAAGACTAATGTGTAATCTGCTGCTCTTAAGGATGAACAGTGATACCCGTATTGTTGTCAAGTATGGTTGCATGGGTTAGTAGAGCAAAAGTTAGATATAATCTTCATATTACATTTAAACTTGAATCTTTACAGTCTTTCCATTGCATTCTTAAGTTTAACAAATTTTTATAACATCTGCCTTGCCAAGTTCCTAAAAAAATGGATCTCATAGTTAACATCTACTTCCTTTATATATAAACTGAAACATTTTTGAGGTTGTTATATACTAAGTATTGCAAGATGTGTAGTTTGACACCTGAAATTGTTGGGTATCATTTCTAAATACAATGGATAACGGAGTGAGCAGAACCATCTCATTAGTATATATATCACAAAATAAGCCTTATGTTGCATATCCATTAGGTAAAATGATCTTCCTCAGTAATGTTGAGCATCTTAGGAGCACTGTATCAACTGATACTTTATCCATATGAATCGTCCATAATTATATATGTATATACGGACAGTGAAGTGAGTAGACACAGCTCATTAGTGTCTTCATTCCAAAATGAGCCTTATATTGCATATCCATTACATTAGGTATAATGATCCTCTTCAGTAAGTTGAGCATCTTAGGATCGCTGCATTAAATCGTACTAGCTAACATTAACATAATAATGGTCTATTATCATGTAACAAGAATAAAAAATGGGGTAGACAATGGGGTAATGAAATTATACTTGATACTTTTATATGTTTTTAGCCAGCACCTGATACGGATTTCTTAGTTTAGCCATGTGTAAGTTCTTTTATAAATTTCAAGGAAACCTGAATAGCTTTATTGTTCAACAGGAGCTCTGTCACTATATACTTTAACATGTTTACATTTGAAGAGGTTGCTGGCGTAATTTTTTGCATATGAAAGAGATGTTATGAGGATTTCTTTATTCCCATAATCATTGCTCTGCAGTTCATTGACTAACTCTACTCATTGCTTTGAAGATTGCATTTTTAGAGCATTTGTAGCGTTACTCATTGCTCTGAAGATTGCATTTTCAGCGTTACTCAATGAACTACAAAACAATGATTAGGGGAGTAAAGAAATCTTCAGAGTGGTTTTACTCTGCTTGCCAAAACTGCAATGAAAGACATGCAATAATCAACAACACACTGTGGTGCTACTCTTGCGATGAAGAAGTCGAGTTTCCAGAAACCAGGTAAATATATTTCGAAATAGACATCTGAAGTGTTAGGAAAACAAATATCCCTATCGGATTCCTGTCGGGAAAGTTCTCAGGTTATTCGGCGGTAAGTCTAGCAACGCCTATCTTTAAAATACATCTCATATATTTTCTACATGTAAAAGTTAGAGCACTAATACAAAATTACACAAGTTAAAAGCTACTTCACACCGACTTATTCTTATTTGTGTTGTTTAGGATGTATTTGTAAGGTTGTTGCTTGCAAGACTAGAGCAGTGAGTATGTCAAAAATCAATCCATATTTATTATTGTACACTACGTTGTTGTGATGTTGCCAAAATACATGATTATGAATTTGATGGCTTTGCCATTCCTCATGTGTTGCCACTTGCCATCTTAGCTCAGTCGGAAGAGTGCATGGCTTTGAACCATGTGGTTGTGGGTTCGATTCCCATAGATGGCGGAGGTCCTTATGGTTATACATGTTTTCGTGCAGCTAATCTTACTTGGTTCTTTGTGTGTTACCAATACTTATTACTTATGACCCTTCTACTGAAGTGGACTTCAGCGGAAATTAATATGTTTACAGGTAGCTAGCCTTAAAATTGATCTACCTATTTTTTGATCCAAAAATTGCACCTCATTGGTTATTTTTAACAGACCTGTGTTTAGTTTCATCAGGAACTACATAGTACACACTTAAAACTGTCAATTTCTAGCTAAAACTTAAATTTGTATCGGTATTCAAGTTTTATTTGTTGATGAAGAGGTCATTATAGGTATGTATTTTTCCAAGTACTACCTCGCCAGAACCATGGTACGAAACCTAAAATGCAAAAAGATTATCGGAGGAAATCTGTTTAGAGACTATCTATGAGTAGCTGATGTCCATGTAGTTTTTGCGCATTTACCTAGATAATTAATATTGGTGTCCGAGCATACGATGGCAGATTTCTGCGAAGAAGATAGAAAAAGGAAGAGAATACAGAGAAGTACGTACAAGTTTGGGTACCAGTTGAAAAAGGAAATGATAGAGCAAAACACGTACAAGCTTGGATTTGGAGTGATGACATTCTTGGAGAAAGCTAAGATATTAATAAATGAAATGTTTTTGGAGGAACTTGGAATAATAGTTGGCCAAGGCGAAATATGTGTAGAAAGAACAAGCAATGGTTTCGTTCTTACGGAAAGATGGTAGAAAAGGATACGGGGAAGGTTTGGATCTTACGGAAAGATGTTAGAAGAAGTACGGCCATGACTCTGCTGATTTTTTCACGTAGGAAATATTAGTAATGAAATGATTGTCTTTTTCCTGGGTGTTATTCTTTAACCATTTTCTGTTTTAATTTCGGATGTACTTGATGCTAGATCTTTATCCTTTTCGTCGGTGTTCTTGAAACTTATCTTTATCGGCTTGGTTTGTTAGTCCTTTCAATTATGTTTTTCCAAACATGTGTGATATCACTGATATGTGTTTAAAATTACATACATGAGTTTGATGGAGTATACTCCCTCCGTTCTATAAATAAATGTTTTAAAAAAATAGGCTGGTTTCATAATTGGGAAAGTCAAATGTTACTTTAGTTTTCTGGAACCACTTTTCTCTTAACTTCTTTTGATGACAAGTGTTATGTGGAGCATTTCACTTTACTTCTTTTATTGACAAGTGTCATGAGGACCACTTTCAATGATTAGTTCTCTTAACTTCCTTAAATTTCTCTAAAAACAAAACTAGCATATTAAAAAGGAACGGAGGGAGAGTATGAAATTAAAATGCATATAAGTGTTGAAATAGTGAATTAGTTACATAGAATTATTTTGGTTGTTCATAAATTTACACAATTACTAAAATAAATAAATAGTTTTAAATCGAAGATAGGGGAAACTTGCAAAAATAAAACTCTTAACTTACTTGGAAAAGCCTTACCACATCATCCTAATTAAGAAAAAGAGAAAAATCTAAAAGAAAAAAAAAAAGAAAAATCGAACAAAGTAATAAGCACTATAACCAAACCTAAAATGCCTTAGATGTTGGTTTGGAAAAAATTTCAATTAATTAAACAATTATCTCTACGAAGTTCATATTTTATGGATATACAAATATGTAACTTGATTTTGTAGCCAACGAAGTCAATGTCGAGTTTTAGTCAATATATATTTGAGTGCCAATAGTGTTATTGTGCACCATAAAACTCAACAAAGAGCTACAAAATAGTACTAGGTTCTTGGTGAAAACATTAAAATGTATAAAGAAGTGAGGAAAGTATAGCAATTGTCGTTGGATGAAGAATGGGAACAACTTATTTCTGAGAAAAGACACCATTTGATATGCCTGATTTTCATGAATTTATTGGGATAGTATTTTTCAGATTGATTTTTCTGGAGGATAGTTTGTTTGATTCTTCTATTTCTAAATTTTCACAATACGACAACTCGGAGTGAGTTAACAGTTTTTGCTTTATTTTCGTTTCATTGTAAAACGACACGTTCATTACAAGGTTTTCATCAAAGTCAAGGTAACACCTGGAAATAACTTAGAACACATGAATTGTCGTTGGGTTCTATATTGAGATGAACTAGACCGTCAGTTTACTCGATTATTTGCGCAGGCATATCATTATTTTGGGTCAAGTTTGAATGGCAGGAATCAAGATCATAATAATTATGGTACATAATATTTCAAAATATATTAAGGTGAAGGATACGTCAATGGTTAAAGGTTAAGCATGGTTCTACTTGGTTCAAACAAGCTTACAATGCCTAGGTTTCAGTCCAATAAATCTCGATCTTCTGGAGTTAGATTAGGCTAACTTTTATTGGACTGAAAACAATGAATGCTCGATAATGATGATAAGTGACTGTAAAAATATTATTGTTCCCATCGGATATTTATTTCTATATCTATGTACGACTTTACTTGGAACACATACAAATCTACGCGAGAGATACTATACTACATAATGATATAATAAAAATACGAAACATGTTATACTAAGAACTTATTTGGTATTCTAACCAAATTTGAACATTTTACTTCTCGAACATTATAATAAAAATACATACCGTTTCGTATTATACTAAAAGTATTTGTTATGTGAAAAATACAATTTTTATCGGATACTTTACTAAATATGAGGTGTCAATTGCATCAGAAACCCTAGATACATTTGTAAATAAATATACACCAATAATTATATTTTTAATAACAAGTCGCAGGCACAACCTTTCCAAGGCTCTTTAATATTTGTGGGGCATTAGGTATAGTTTTTTTGATGGTTTCCTTGCCTTTTTCTTCTGTGCTTTGAACTGCATTCATGTGAGCATTTGAGTAACAAGATCAAGATGAGATAGTAAATGTACTTACTTTGTTGATTAACCAAAAGATGACATTATAGGATTTAAATGTTTGTGGAAATCTTAGTGTTGGTAAGTGCAAGAGTAATATGTAACCTTTGGTGCAACATGTACTCAATATGTAATCTCTTCAACGATTCAACACTAAAATCGTCAAGCCATTCATATGGTGAGTTATCTTTTGCTTCATTCCTTTGTACTTTTTTGTTAAACACGATATTGTCGTTATTTTTTTTCTATCTGTTCTTCTTTCTGCATCACTTTATTTTCCAAAGTCTTCTTTCCTCTATGGCATTCGATGGATCTCCAAAAATGAACATCCAACTTAGGTTGTGTCCATGTTATACCTCAAAACTTGAACTTCCAACTTGAGTTCTGTCTATGTTGTAGTCATGCTCTTTAGACTGGAAATGTGTTTGTAAATGTGTATCTATTGTGATTACTTTTTAAAATTTCATATCTTTGATTAGGACTGATTTAATTATTTTTAGGGTAGTTTGTTCACATTATTTGTCGCATATGGTATCAGAGCAGGCAATTTGTGATGAATCATTTGATCACACCTTTACTGTCACCTGATTTAGTGTCCACGTGTTGGACCCAAAGAGGCTACACGTGAGGGGGCATGTTGAGATATTATGTCCACATTGTATGGGTTATATCTAAGAACCTGCTTTTTACGATCCTTGGGAAAACCTAACCTTAAAAGCAGGTTTTTAAGGTTAGTTAGGCCCATGAACTTCAATAAACCTCTGATATATATATATATATATATATATATATATATATATATATATATATATATATATATATATATTCTAAAGCGAATAATTTATATATGGATTAAAATATTTTTGAAATAAATGAATAAAAGTAAATGTCGGTGTTATTTATTGTTAAATTAACAAGTTTTACGCTTAATAATTCAGCATGAAAAATAGGTAATACACCTAGAAGACATTGAACACTTGGCTTATGAATTAGTAAGGAAAAAAGATGAACCATTAGGTAGTTCTCATTGATACTTGACTGTAGGAAATAAATCAATTTGGATTTTTAAGTCCCTTCATGGATACTCGCCTTTATATTATGCTTTTTTCTTTTCCTTTCCATTTGCTTTATAGTAGATACGGTGGGCAACCTGAAATGAAGCATCAAAATTCATGTAAAAAAATCTACCAAAGCTTAATTAAATTACATTATTTTTTAAAACGCCCAAACAAGTATTTTTCTATTTTGGGAATTAGAAGATATTCAAGAAGTTTTGGTAGACAGTCGTTCGAAATCTATCAAGATTTGATGACGATTACACGTTTTAACTGTCAACTGTATATCTTTCCGATGATGACTTTGAACTTAGATTCGCCAAAATTTTAAGACATCTACAATATCAAGATGCATCAGATTGTCCTGATTGAAATAATCCATATTTTCAAGTTGAAAAGAGATTATTTGCTGAAATAAATCAAGGAAAAAATATTTTTGTAAAGTAGTTGTATTTCCTATGTGTACAAGACTGACTTCCAAAAAAATAATTACACTATATGATTTTATTTTTATCTTTTATTCTTGAATAATTTTAAAAAAATATGAATTGTGGAACGGATCCACAAATTTATTTGTGTTAAATCTTTAGATGAAAAATCCCGGTTCTTTTTTCTAACACGAGGACTATGTGTGGTACATGGTCTATATGGTTGTAGGAATCGAATCTCCCTGTATGAGAAATTAAAAATGTATTGAAAATTAATTGAAGATACAAGTTCATCGTATATTTTTGGATAAAGGTGAATATTCAATTTATCTTCAGATGTTGTTTCTTACAACCCAATCTGTCATGAAGCTTAATTGCCACATCAATGTGGATTTTGTTCCTCTTATTGTCACATGTTGATGAGTGTTATGCATCCAATTATACTTATGATGTGTTAAATACTAAAGCAATAGATTTAAGATGTTTTAAAAAAATGGATGAGGGAAAATTTGACCTATGTGAAGAGTCAAGAGTTGTCAAGAATACCAATTATCAAGAACAAGATTTACCAAGTGCCGAGAATTATATCACTTAACAAGTAATTGTATTGTTCATGAATAGAAATGGGACATAGTTGTTGTTGAAAACTAATTTGGCAATGCAAGGTTACACTTATCAGAAGTCTTCGACCATGGATTTATGGAAGCATGCATTAGCTAACGAAAAGGAAGCAAAGCAGCCAGATACACCATCCAAAAAGACTCGACCCAAACTGAAAAACAAAGTGGACTGTGCTGATGAAAAGTAGGTGGTCAATGATATTATGGAAAATAATCTAATGAATTGGTTTAGCTACAGCTATTTCTTTTTAAAAAAGGATTCTTATAAGATTTGATTCTGTTTTCAGTAATATACATTATGGTTCAATTACATTGTTTTAGCTTTTTTTAAAGTTACGATGTTCTGGGTTATTGTTCTATGAATTTATTTGGCATATTCAAGGGATTCCAAATTTATGTTTATATTTATATTTTTAAAAGATTATTGATGTTCTTCCCTCGAACCTAAATTGACTAAGTTATAGTCTTTTTAAAGTATATGAATATATTAATTGAGTTGTAGTCTTTTTTAGTATATTGTTAAAAGGAGAGGTTGAGCCGTGGCCGTAAGGCCCCGGGGATACCTAGTAATTAAATAAATAATTTATTTAGCAAAAATTATATTTATGTGAATAAATCACATTTTAACTTAGGCAGGAATCACAAACACTTTAATATGGTAATCAAAAGTGTTTGGACCAATAGCTAACTTGCCTAGATAAGGAAACATCACCAACTTGACCAAAAATCCCTTTTAGCTACGTATTGGGCCCAAGTTCGCGGACCACTCCAAAGCCCATGGAATGTTTCCTACTAATGAACTTAAATCACTCATAACTTTATCGTTATAACTCGAAATTGAGTGATTTTTGGCTCATTGGATTCGCAAGCTCATTCACTATAACATCAGATCCTTTATAGGGATAAAGGTTATTGTCTCCAAGGTCATGAATCAAATAACCTCAAGTATATATACATAAATGTACATTTACCGTCATCAGAATTGTTCCATATAGTGAGCATATATCTTGATAGATTAGAAAGGTAGAATTGAACAAGAATCCAAATAAAATCAATCACATACCTTTAATGAAGTACTTGTTGATGTCTTCTTGTAATCTTCAATCTTCATCCTTTAAGGATAGCTTCGATTCAACTTCTTAGACCTAATCTAGTCCGAAACTATCTTTAGTATGCTAAATAAAGAATGCATTTTGGCAACTAAAATTGACAACTAACTTGACATACCAACGCTAGTGGGTTCAACCGAGCAGTTCTCTAACATCATGGACGAAAGCAAAACCGAGAATCGGTTTATTCGATATGTCAACAAAAACCGATTCTGGGTGTAATCAGAATTTTGATTTGTCAAAAACGAAGATTTAAGCATGTAAATCAATAAAGATATGAAGAATCATAGAAATGGTTGATAAAAATTTACCTTTTTCTTGTGTGGATCGAAGATTCGTTGGAGAAGAGGATAAAAATTAGGGTTTTGAGAATTTGGAAAGATTAGGATGAAAATAGAAAGCTTTTTTAGGTTTAGTTTTTTGTTTTTGTTTTTGGATTTATGGAAAATGGAAAGATTAGAATTTATATGAGAGAGTTTTATGAATTAATGTGGGGGTAAATTAGTATTTTTTAGAAGTTTGGGTGGCAAGAGTAATTTTGTGGTGTGGGAAGGAAAATTTGATAGGCCCCAATTTAGCCAGGATTATCAACAACGCAGCTGCTGCACTTTTTTTTTATGCAGCTGCTGCACTTCCTCCGCACCCTTTCCCAGTAATGTCTTGTATACCATGGAAATCTCCCTGGGAAAATCCTGGGAGACACAATCTTAAAGGGACCCCCTCTTTTTTTCAAGTGGGCCGCAGGGGCTGTGTCTTCCAGGATTTTTTCTTGGAGATTTCCACGGTCAAGGTAACATTATTGCATCCTTCCCCCACTCGTCCATTAGGTGGCTGACTTCATCAATTTTGATCGCATGGAAAACATGGGGTTTCATTATTATTGGCTTTGGCCAATACGTACGTGATACGCAGGTGGGGAAGAGAGTGGTAAAAAGGAGTGGGATTCGTCTAGTATTTTCGCATTAAAAATGTCATATTGTTTGGTTTTGGAGAAGAATTAAATTCCCAGTTGTGTAGTACAATACACCCTGAACAATTTTTTTAAGAGTACCGAGAATGAGCGCCCATATGCAATGTGGTTGCGGGACATATATATACCGGGAAACATAACATCATCACAGTATAAAGAGTAGTATGAAGTAGGAATTACTAGCTAGTCCAATTCTAGCAGACCCAGTTAATGGCTAGTCCACTCGTGGAAAATATTTACTCTCTAGTCCAAAAACTTCGTGGAGACTATAAAGTGTATTTTATAAATTCCTAAAACACCCTTCCAGGTCTAATTAGCATCAACACATGTAAATGTTACTAGTAGTATGTTACTACATACTAGTAATATCAATACGGTGATACTACATATTAATATGTACTGTACTAGTAGTAACAAAAATATCTTATTGTTACTAGTAAATTATGTAATTACTTTACTATACTAAACTAGTATACTACTATAGTATAGTATACTAGTAAACTAGTAGTAACTAGTACTAGTAGTAAAATATGTAGTATCAGTACATAACAATTTTTTGTTGATATGTAGTATCAATACATAAGATACTACATATCAATATGTAGTATCAATATATAACATACTGCATATCAAACATATTACATATCAATATATAACATACTGCATATCAAACATATTACATATCAATATGTAGTATCAATACATAACATACTACATATCAATATATAACAAATTACATATCAAACATACTACATGTCAATATGTAGTATCAATACATAATATACTACATGTCAATATGTAGTATCAATACATAACATACTACATATCAATACATAACATATTACTACTAGAATACTAATTACTACTAGTATACTACATACTACATATGTTATTACTACATACTACATACTAGTTACTACTAGTATATTACATACTACATATGTTATTACTACATACTACATACTAGTTACTACTAGTAGTAACTAGTATACCACATATGTAATATGTAGTAACATATGTATTATTATACTACATATCAATATATAACATACTACATGTCAATATGTAGTATCAATACATAACATATTACTACTAGTTTACTAGTTACTACATATGTTATTACTACATACTACATACTAGTTACTACTAATTACTACTAGTATATACTAGTAGTAACTAGTATATTACATACTACATACTAGTATGTAATATGTAGTAACATATGTATTATTATACGTAATGTTATATACTAGGGTTAGTAGAGTAATTTTACTCTTTTCAAAACTTTTTTGGACTAGGGAGTAAATATTTTTTGACGCTGGACTAGCCAGTAACCCGGATCGGGTTTTCTGGACTAAACAGTAAATCCCTCTAGTATGAAATGGTGTTTGGAGACCGACCGCCCGATTCAACTTGTAAAATTATATTTAGTAATTTACTAAAATGTCTTAATTGATTGTATGGAACGTAAGGAGACTTTTGGCACATGGACAATTTATATTGTATGTTATGTAAATGCCAGTGGTGAACAACTCAGTAGATCAACTTCATTTTATTATATATATTTTTTTTGATAAACCAAGAATTTTTCAATAGTGGAAATTTGAGGTTACAATGAGTTTAAGATCGAAAATAAGAGGATACAAAGTAACAATAACGTAGTATAAGAGCACAATAGCGGGAAATCCGGCAAAAGAAATAGAAGGATTATCGCAGTAAGACAAATACAAGTATGAATAAGATCCGATTAAATCGGAGGAAGAATGTTTTCTCGGAATTAAAATCCAACCATTTAGTTTGTTTTTCTTCTTTAGAAAGATGTGCTTCCAAAATAGGAATAATTTGGTCAGATCTCTTGTAACTAGTGATGAAGCTTCCATCGTCAAAGAAATCATTGATGAAGATTCCGTCGCCGGATAAATTGATGATGACATCAAAGATGTTGATTTCGCCGTTGGAGAGTTGATGTAGTTTTTATAGGTGGTAAGAAAAGGGTTTCATTGCTCGAATTTGTAAAGATTAATTCTAGATTTAATTTCTGATGCTAAAATAAATAATACTCAATTGAAAATGATATCAAGATTTTAAAGACAACAAGGCTCTGGATTCCACCACTACTCATGATTGAATGATAATGATTTTAAAACTCTAGTCAATTTTAAGTCATCTTTATGTTCCTAGTGTATATTCTTCTTTTGTATTTTCAAGACCTAAAAGTGTTTGCTTGATTCTAAAGTTATGTTAGCTTGAATCTTAAACAACCCATGGTCTTTGAAAACCATAAATGGAGATGCTCTTTCAACTGAAAAATTCAATACCTGACACTTTGTGCACTAGTTGATTTTAAAGTCGCTCTCTATAGACCTAGGTTTCCTCTGAGAAACATAATTAGGTCTATGACTAAAAGACTTCGCTTTGGGGATTCGTGAAGCCAGGTCCAACTATCTTTACCTTGATAGTTCGTGTATCCTGATCTTGCTTTTCTGTTATCGAGGTTTTTGTAATCTCTTTTAGGCAAGATAGATAGTAATCATAAAGTTCTCTTCGTCCCAGACTTTGGTCTTAGTTGATCTTTCTAAGATTGTTCTTGATAGATGGTTAAGAATCTAGGATGCTCTTCGAGAGTTGTAATATAGGTTTTCTCCTCTCAAGAACTATCTTCAATTTCGGCTATTGCTTGATGATTCTATTAGGTGACTAATTCTATCCAATGTCTGGCTGAAGACTTTAAAATTAAAACTTCTTGGGAGGCAACCCATGCTCATGCGACTTGGTAATATCCTTCCTTAACTATTTTTATTCAAGTGGTAACAGTTTCTCCTTGTTCATGTTTCCAATTTCATCTTTAGAACATTGAGGACAATGTTGGATTTAAGTTTGGGTATATGGGAGAAACTTTTTGTTGCATTATGAAACTCCAGAGCATTTGCATTTATATCATGGCGAGTGGTGTGATGAAGCCGTCAACCTTTATCAAGTACTTCCTGCCTTTCACAATATGGTTTGTTCTTTAGACAAATAGGGTGTTTAGGGGAGAATCCACCACTTATGAAAAGGTGCTTATTAACAATAAAGCAACTCTTCATTCATGAGCTTCAACGTATAAATGGCTTAGACTAATTTCTATTGATGATTTTTTTTTGTAGAATTTAAAGATGACGACCTGTAATCACATCCACTAACTTAGTATTTCTTATATGTTCTTGTGCTATTTCAGCACCCATGGTATGACTTTTGTTGTGGTGTGATGAAGATGTCGGTTATTTTTTTATCTATCTATCATAGTAAGCTATTGTTTTAGTTTTTTTTTCTTTTAGTACAAACAGAGGGATGACTTTTTTATCTAACATTTTCTGAAACCATGCATGTAAAATCATATAAACAATCATAATCACACTCATCATAAACAAATAAAAAATGTTGTTATATTTTTTTTTTGTTAATAATTATTGTATTAAGAGCAAACTAACTAATCAAAATAATTGTAACTAACTAATCAATAAAAACTATCTAATTCATATAACTAACTAATTAATCAAAAGATTCAAAAACTAATTTATGTTTTTTTCTTCTGAAATAAAAAACTTAATTAATCAATTACACAATATCCTCAATGAGATCAGCTACACAATATCTTACTGAGATTTTAGTAATCTACCATAATGTATTGGCTTAACTAATTTGTTTCCCTAAACTTAAAAATAATAATGATTTACTAATAAAGCAAGAATGTAAATTAAAAAACTCATAAATTTAAAATGTGAAAACTAAAAGCATTGAACCTAGGTCTTATTCTTTAAGTGGTCTCCTCATATGATCAATTTTGTAGCATCAATAGTTAATATTAGTTAAATATGATACCACCTTTGCCTTTTCGTATGTTAATCTGGATAATCTAAACTTTCTAAAAATCAATGTAGAAACACAAAAAGGGTGGGGAAGACACAAATCATACATACACTATGATAATTTTTCACAAACGATATAAAACAATAATAAAAAATTAACATGTTGAACTTTGAACTCTTCCTTGTTTGGGACTTCCTTCAGGAGAGAAGGATCATCCAAAACGCTTGGATAATCTGAATTACCCCTTTCACAGATACCAGTTCCTTCTCTTCCTGACATGTTTCTTCTCCACCAATGATACATGAGTATCGTAGTAGAAGAAGAATTCTGTGAAGATCATCTTCACAGTTAGAATTAGTTGTGCAGGTCATATGCACAGAATCTAAGTAGTGTGAAGATTGTATCCACACAAGCAGAGGGATAGCTAAAGCTGCCGAATGAGGCTAACCGTTTAGTCTAGGTTTAATTGATCCATGTCTTAGCTAAGAGAGTATCTAGAAGATACTAGAAGAGGTATAAAGTTTGTTAACTTAGCCTAGAAGTTTGAGGTTTCCTAACTTGAATATGATTCCTAGTTTAGATGAGTTCTAAAAACTCATAGTTTTATTTCTTTTACAACAAGTTATCACTCATATAAAAGGAGTAGACTTGTAAGCTAGAAAGGGGGAGAAAAACGAGAGAGAGACAACCATATTTTTGGTTTGTAATAGAGTTTATTCTCAAAGCAATAGAACAAGAAGAAGTTAGAAGAATCCATCGTGTTCTTTTCTTTGAATTCTGTTATTTAACTTCGTGTTCTTTTCCTAACTTCCTATTCAGCAACACTGGCTCTAGGTACCCTTGATCGATTACATATCAAGTGGTATTAGAGCCACGTTCTGACTTCTAGGGTTAGTTATGGTGCATGGTCTTAATACGTGAACAATATACGCGATCAGGGGAAGCAACTGTAGTTTTACCAGACACAAGAAAACCTAGAGGAGGTACTCAAACCAAGATGGGAAGTGAAGATGATCATAATACTAAGCACACAGACGAGGACAATTTTGCTAAGCTTGAACTTAAGATACAAATTTTAACAGATACCTTAGATGCGTTTATGAAAGCAAGTGCTGCCAAGTTAAAACCTAAACATAAAAAAGAAGATTTAAAAGAAGATGATAAAGAAAGTTCATCATCATCATCATAATAAGAAGACGAAGTAGTTGATAAAAATCCATATGGAGGTTTGAAAGTAGAGTTTAAACTTGAGATTTTTGATTATGATGGAGTCATGGAATCTGAAAAACTTGATGGTTGGTTAGATAAGTTGGAGACATACTTCACAGTACAACAACTGGTGGAGTCTCAGAAGATCATCTTTGCAAGTTTGAAATTGTCGAGTCATGCTTCAACTTGGTGGAAGGCTTACAAGAAGAGGTATGACACAGAACCTATGACATGGCTACAATTTAAGGAACTCATGAAGAAGCACTTTTATCTTGTGGGGTACTTGGATGAAAGATGGTATAAGTGGCAACACCTTCGACAACGGTATCAGCAAAGTGTCCAAGTTTACACTACAAAATTCTAAAATCAAGCTTTATCTTTGGATGTAGATATTAATAGTAATGAGATTTTCCGAAAGTATAAGGGTGGACTTGTAGATTATATACGAAATGAATTGAAGCTTTTTGGTGTACAAGACATTAAAGATGCTATAAATAAAGTTGTAGCCATTGAACATAAGTCTAAAGGTGTTCCCGGATCAGACAACAAGAGATTTGCTACTAGAGGAGAAGCAAAACTCAGAGAAGGTTTGAGACAGCTAAAAACAATTCTCTATCAGATGAAAGAGAAGAAAAGATGCGTGAATATTGCAAAGAGAAAGGTCACATGAAAGACACCTGTTGGGTTCTATATCCACATCTTAAACTAAAGAAACTACGTGAGTCTGAAGGGAAAAGGAGTTTTAAGAAAAACATCATGCTAGCAGAAGATGTTGATGATGAAACAATCTTTGAAATAGATCAACCTGATCCAAAGCTTATGTTGATGACAAGGCTAACAGATACAAAGCTAACGAATCTTCATGAAGAATTATTTCATGTCAAGATACAAGTAAAGCAAAGCATCGTTGAGGCTATCATTGACTTAGGTAGTCAGAAGAATTTAATCTCAGAAAAGCTCGTGGAATAAATGGGATTGTCAACCACTGCACATCCAAAACCTTGTCCACTGGGATAGATACAGAAGGATACTGAACTTCTGGTAACAACATAGTGTCGATTCAAATTTGTTATCACTGATAAGTTTATTGATGAAGTTGTATGTGATATTGTGCCATTGGATGTGAAACAAGTGATATTTGGAAACCCATATTTATGGGAACGTGATACTATTCTCTATCATAGGGAACGTGTTTATTTGTTCAAAAAAATGGGAAGGAATTTCGAATTCAGGCTAGCAAAAAGTATCTACCCATGAAAATGGTTACCACTAACCAAGTTAAGAGGTTGATTAATGCTTGTGGTATGTGCGCCTTATTATTAGTCAGACCTGTGAATACAGAAGAAAGGAAAGTAACCTTACATACTACAGTTTCTACCAGACAAGAAAGTGAAGTAAATTCACTAAAGAAGAAGTTTGTGGATTTATTCCAAGAAGAGGTTATCATACCACCTAAAAGAAGTGTGGAACATGAAATCCCACTAGTTGGAGATGCATCCTTACCAAACTTGGGATTATATCGAACTTCTATAATTGAATCTGGAGAAATCAAGATACAAGTACAAGAATTACTTGAGCAAAGGGTAATAGTGCCAAGTTGCTCTCCTTGTGGTTCTCCAGTCTTACTTGTACCCAAGAAAGATGGAAAATGAATGATGTGCGTAGATTATCGAGCCTTAAACAAGATTACTGTCAAGAATAGATATCCACTACCAAGAATTGACGATCTTCTTGATCGATTAGGAGGTGCTATATTCTTCACCAAACTTGATCTCAAGTATGGATATCATCAGGTACGAATTAAAGAAGAGGATACTTGGAAGACAACATTTAAGACTCGGCAAGGGTTCTTCGAGTGGCTCGTTATACCCTTTGGGTTGTGCAACACACCAGATACTTTCATGCGACTTATGAATGAGGTATTACGAACTTTCATTGACGATTTTGTCATCATATATCTAGACGATATTTTAATCTTTAGCAAGACATGGGAGGAACATTTGGTACATGTCTCTAAGGTGATGTCTGTATTAAGAGAGAATTCGTTACGGTTGAATGAAAAGAAATGTGAGTTTGGAAGGCAAGAATTAATTTTTCTTGGATTTGCAATCGGGAAAGGAAAAATTAAAGTCGATCCAGGAAAGGTTGCTGCTATTTCTGCATGGCCAGCACCTACAAACATTACTGAAGTTCGGATTTTCTTAGGAGCATGTTAATATTTACGTAAGTTTATAAGACATTTCTCTCAAATTGCAGCTCCTCTACATGGTTTGACCAAGGTCAATACCGTGTTCAAATAGGAGACTAAAAATGAAGCTACATTTCAATTACTGAAGAAGAAGATTTCAGAAGCACCTGTTTTGACATTGCCCAACTTACAGAGACCTTTCGAAGTGGAGACAGATGCATCTAACATTGGGGGCAGTGTTACTACAAGATGGTAAGTCAGTAGCATATCATTCAGAAATTTTTACAGGACCAATTCAAAATTATCCTACATATGAAAAAGAGTTATATGCCATGCATCAAGCTATGAAGCATTGGAGACAATATCTATTAGGAAAGCAAGTTGTGGTTCACACTGACCATAAACCTTTACAATATCTTCAGACTCAATTGAAGTTACAACAAGCTAGACATATGAAATGGCACCTTACTTAGAGCAGTTTGGTATTCACATCAAATACAAACAAGGAGTGACCAATAAGTTAGATGACATGTTATCCAGACCACCTTCTACTAAGGCATTGGTCGTGGCAATGCAGACTCAACTATTATTACCAAGTGTTTATGCTCATAAATATGAAGAAGATGGAGATTTTGGCGAAGAGTACAAGAAATTACGCCAGGGACATACAAGCGAGTGTTGTTTGGAGGATGGGTTAATGTACAAAGGAACTACTTTATGCATTCCACGCTGTGAAGATAGAATGCACTGGATTAGAGAAGCATATACTTCTCGCGTAGCTGGTCATTTTGGTATGGAGAAGACATTTCTTAATCTGAAGCGGTATATGTATTGGCCAAAGATGCATCTCGATGTCATCAAATATATTTGAGGATGTGTTCTTTGTAATACTTCGAAGCCATCTAATAGGAAAATATGGTTATACATGCCATTACCAGTTCCTAGCAGACCATGGGAAAGTATTTCAATGGATTTTCTGGGAGGTTTACCCATGACTAAAGCAGGGAATGATTACATCTTTGTTGTTGATAGATTCAGCAAGATGATTAATCTAATACCCCGTAAGAAGACATTGACAGGAGAAGGTGCAGCCAAGCTATTCTTCCACCATGTTTGGAAACATTTTGGTTTACCCACATCCATTATCTCTGATAGAGATAGTCGTTTCTTAGGTCAGTCTTGGACCAAATTATGGAGTCTGATGGATACAAGACTCAAGCATAGCACTGCATTTCATCCTCAGACCGATGGACAAACCGAAGTAGTGAATAGAACTTTAGTTCATTTTTTAATAGGGTGTCGTTCTAAACACCCTAATACTTGGGATGATAGTTTACCCTTCATATAATTCTCTTTTAATAGAGCATTTCATGGAAGTACTCTGCAGTCCCCATTTGAAGTTTGTTTAGGTTATTTACCTCAGAGTCCATTTGATGTGAGATTTTCTACTCCACAAGGTATGGGGTCGACAGAAGAAGAAGACAGTAGGGCTCAAAGCTTTATTGAGAAAATACACAAGATACATACGGCAGTGGAAGCTCAACTACAAAAGTCGCAAGCTAAATACAAGGCCAAACATGACAAACACCAAGTACCTTGTAATTTCTCTAAAGGGGATTTGGTCTAGCTACGTATAGGGAAGGAGCGACTCAAGGGTGAAGGAAAGAAGCTAAAACCTATACGATATGGACCATTCAAGATATTAAAGCAATTTGGAGATAATGCTTTCCAGTTGGATCTGCCACCATATACGCAGATATATTCTGTTATCAATGCAAAATATTTGAAGTTATTTGAACCTCCATTGCTTAATGAAGAAGATGATCAAGGTTTGAAGTTACCACCTATAGAAGATTTGTGGGTAGAACGAGAAGAAGTTCTCAAAGAAGATTGCATTGTTGAGAAGAAAGTGTCACCTACCAGAAGAGGAGATCGTATAACATTTCGTGTGGGACGTGCAGGTCAAATACCAAGCAAAGCAGGATGGTTCAATCAAGAACAGGGGGAGGCTAGTTTCCCCACCTTCAATACAAAACTTACACAAGAGTTTCAGCTTCCTAAAATGGGGGAGCCATGATATAGGAGTATTATAGCAGAAGACGAATGCTGTGAAGATCATCTTCACAGTTAGAATTAGTTGTGCAGGTCATATGCACAGAATCTAAGTAGTGTGAAGATTTTATCCACACAAGCAGAGGGACAGCTAAAGCTGTCAGATGAGGCTAACCGTTTAGTCTAGGTTTAGTTGAGCCATGTCTTATCTAAGAGAGTATCTAGAAGATACTAGAAGAGGTGAAAAGTTTGTTAACTTAATTAGCCTAGAAGTTTAAAGTTTCCTAACTTGAATAGGATTCCTAGTTCAGATGACTTCTAAAAACTTATAGTTTTATTTCTTTTACAGCAAGTTCTCACTCATATAAAAGGAGGAGAATTGTAAGCTAGAAAGGGGGAGAAAAACGAGAGAGAGACAACCATATTTTTGGTTTGTAATAGAGTTTATTCTCAAAGCAATAGAAGAGAGAAGCATCCATCGTGTTCTTTTCTTTGAATTCTGTTATTTAACTTCGTGTTCTTTTCCTAACTTCCTATTCAGCAACACTGACTCTAGGTACCCTTGATCGATTACGTATCAACTAAGGGTTATTTTTGAAGGCCCATCAAAATTTAGGTAATTTATATAATTTTTACTTTTCTTAAAAGGTAAACAAAACTAAATAGAAGAAAGTCTTGCCGCATTTTTTTTCCTTCGCTTTGCACTAAATCTGCCGCATTTTTTTCCCTCCTTCTCTTTGCACGAAATATTTAATCATGGCAAGAAGAATCTTTACAAATCATATATTCTTTTCATTGGTAAGATTGTTCATTAATTATTTCATTTCTTTGTTAGAATTGTATGTAATTGTATTATAATATTTTCGTCCCCAGACATAGTCTTTCTAGGAAGTGACGTTTAGTCTATGGTCCATTGGATGGACAGCGCATGGCCAGAAACTGGAACACATTGACTCCTGATGTGATAGATGTTGGTCATTTTCTCTTACCAACCTAGCAGTCAAGAAAATTTCTTTGTCGAGTTACTTGCGTTATCAAAAAGAGCCTTGGCAGTAATTAAAGAGCCTAAAAAACCTATCCAAAACCTTCATGTTGGTTACCTGCTATTCGTTCCTTACTCGTCCTGGCGACAAGGAAGTTTCTGTTGGAATCTCCAAAAGGGTTTCTGGATACCGACAGGATCTTGCAACCTTAAACCAGCATGTACACATATTTCCATGTCTTCCACAGATGAATCGATACTCCTTAAAGGTATAATCTGAGTATACTCTTCAACCAGATCCTCCCATCCAATCGTAATGTGTGCTACGATGATTTGATTGCTGATGACAGACACTTTCAGTTTGAGTTGGACAAATGTGTCCCAAGGAATGAATGAGAAGACAAAATCATGTCCCCAATGAGGATATGTGCATGGCTCCTTTTTGTACGCTGACACTCGGTGCCGAAGTCCAGCGTCGCTTACGCCTCTCCGCCTGGGAAATGGAGGGCACCAAGAACACGAACCTCCAAGATGACAGAGCCGCGACCCTGAAATCAGAAACAAAACAAAGCCAAATCTTAGACGCGAAACAATAAACTAGAGAAATAACACACATATAATAAAGTAGAATGTAAAATTGAAACAAAAAACGCAGATAAATTGAGTTAGGTTTAAAGAAAATACTCTTCTATAATCATATTTTTTTCCGCTAAGTCAACATTGTATTGAAAGCCCAAAAGGCAGAGTAATACAATAGGAAAAAAGGGTACCCAAGACAGTAACAAACCGAAGTTATAACCAACAGACAAAGCAAAAAGGAAATTCCAAAAGAAGCACATGAACATAAAAAGATAGCAAAACACAAGACAGGATCTATATAACGAAAATTCTAGTAGCTAGCTAAATATATAATGCTGATATTGTGGATTTTTTTGACCTGACAGAAAAGAGGGGTTTTCATTATAGACAATTATACACCCTCTTTCCAGATTACATCCTCTTTTAACAAGTTTTCCGCAGAGAAATTAATCTCTCTGAAACTGTGCAGAAACTCAATTCCTCTCTGTTGATGTTTGATCACATTCTATCTGGTGATTGCATACCATGGAAGTCCATTATTTTAGTTTGTTTTTACATAAAAATTGAGCGACGATTTTTTTATTTCACTTTTTTTAAAATGTGCATGACAATAACAATCGCAATTATCACAAAATAAAATAAAATATATTAATCAAATAATATAATACTTTTTTTTGACCAATAAACTGTTTTTTATTTTTCAGTATACCATTTCATTGAACTACAAAACAAAAGAAAGTTTACAAATAACTTGTCGCCAAAGTTATACTTAATTCACTTATAGTTATAGTGCATTGACCAATCAAACCTAAATCCGATAATGACACTTGAAAATTAGGACTTATAAGTAAGTTGTTAATCGATGCTAAAATTTGAAATAACATAAAAAGTAAAGTGAGCAACATTATATGCCATTCCCTAACAATACTAAAACTTGATATGTTCTTATATAGAAGTTTTGTGACTGCCAAGACTTGTCATAGATATAAGTTGAATGACCTATTTTATAAGTCGCGAATATGGTTGTTATTTAGTTTTAATTTTATACAACCACACATTCAACCACTGGCTCTGACAGTAAAGAAGTTACACTCACTGAGTTAGATTCGGAATAGGCTTCATGCCTGCAGTGAATCTGTCTGAATATGAAATAATCTGACTAAAACCAAAGTGACATAACACTGAAATAGAACCTTAATTAATAAATTTAAAATGTCCATTCCATTAAAAATTCAGTTTACAATTTGTAACAGTTGATATTTAAGTTCACAAAAAAAATGCAATGAGATCCCGAATTCACACCAAACAAGTTTCTAATAAATTTTGACGATTCTTAAAGAACATGAAAAATTAACCATGGCTAAAAATGAGCGACCTGAAATCATGTATTTGAGTACTTTGGTCATGGACAGTGAAAACGTGGGGGTACAACAACCACACCCCAACTATTTCGTTCGGCAATATGTATGGACTAAACTCCAATATAATTCTGAGAGCACCAAGTTAATGAGTCTCAATCAAGAAAGATATCAAAGAACTTTATCTCTTTCTCAACACAAACAGTAAATCAAACAGATAGAAATTTGTGAACCTGATTGTTATGAGAATAACTTGGATGGTACCAAAGACCAATGTCCGAGTGTCAATCAAGTGTTATCCAACAAAAAATGTGGTATTTATCAACTGTGATTAAACAACGCATAACCTGTGATATTTCAATTATATAATGAAAATATAATGCGAAAAAAAGACACCAGGAATTTTGTTAACGAGGAAAACGCAAATGTAGAAAAAACCCGGGACCTAGTCCAGACTTGAACACCACACTGTATTAAGCCGCTACAGACTCTATCCTATTATAAGCTAACTTCATACTGGAAAGTAGTTGAGCCCTAACAAAGTCTCACACCGATTAAGGTACAATCGCTTTCCTTACGCCTCTTGAATTTCGCAAGACTCTGTGCACTTGGTTCCCCTAGCTTACGTCCTTTACAGCCTAAAAGTTGTTACGACCCAAAGTCGGAGACTTATAAACAAATCTGTCTCCCACAGATAAGTATATCCTATTTGTTGTTTCCATCTTAGGTGAATAGGAAACTCAACTAGTAATCCGGTCTTGTACTCCCGAAGAGCAGCGTAGAAATATTAGTCACCTCACAGTAACCTAACTGATTAACAGAAGAAGTTATTGCATAATAACAAGAGTCTGAGATGAAGAAATTGTTGTGATTACTTTTTATATCTTACATATCGGAGATAAATCTCGAGAAAATCTTAGAGAAGATTAAACTCGATACGATAGGAAAAGTATGATCAGGATACGCAACTACAGAGAAATTAGTTGGACCTGGATTCACGAATCCCAAGCGAAGTTTTAAAGTCGTTAAACCTATTAATGGTTTTCAAAAGAACTTGAAACCTAGTTTAATGGAGTATTGACTCTAGTTTGAAACTAGGACGCACGAGGGTGTCGGGATTAGGTTTCCCAGATGCTAGAGTTCCTCCTTATATAGTCTTTCAAATTAGGGTTGTTTACAATCAAAGTAAGATAGCTTAGTAACAAAGCAATTAATATCTACTGTAAGATGAAATCCTGATTTAAGATTCAAGCTAATTTTGCTTATAAAATAAGCAATCAATCTCCACCGTTAGATGGTTTAGCTTGATACAGACAAATGAAATATGCCTATATTTAGATATGGATGAACCATACCAAAACGCGTATAACAAATTGGCTCAATAACAGTTAACCGAAGTTAGTCATATGAACACTTTTAGCTTAGCTATATTCATCTAAAACTTCTAGACCATATCTGATAATCAATCAATCATGATAGATTTTAAGAGAGTTGTTCAAATGTTCACTATCTCATAGAAATATCCATGAAGAATTTGAAACATATTCAGTTTGGTTTGTAAGTATACAAAGTACTTATACAATGTAATACCACGGTTTGCAAAGAAAGTTCGCATACCTTAATACATTAAAAATACAGGGAATTTAGTTCGCAAACAGAGTTCGCATACCTTAATACATTAAAACCAGGGACTTTAGTTTGCAAAAAGAGTTGGAAAACGAACATGAGTTCATGAGTATTTGAACGAGTTGTCATACTTACCGATTTTAGAACCTAACCACTGAGTTCACGAACTACCGGTCCGGACCTTTCCTAGTCTTGTCGTTCACAAACACTGTTCACAAACCACAGTTCCGGACCTATCACAGATAAACTCATTTGCAAACAAGAGTTCCAGACCTGAACTAGCACTTCACAGTTTGCATACTGTGTACGCATATTGTGGTGTATCCAGACAATGGTAGTAGTTCTAAAACTCTCGTTAATCGATTTGAAACATCCTTGGAAGACAACAATGGTAATATTACACATACCACTAGCTTCAAGTAATTTTCAAATGTTTTTTGATTAATACGAAACATCCCGAGTTAACATCAAATGATTGTCTCACACATATCACGTAATATGTTCAAGGTAATTTTCACATGATAAACTTGACTTAATATTTAGTTTCCAACAAATGAATTGTTTACAATTAAAGTTGTCAAGTAGATGATTAAGCATCTAAGCTTTAAACTCGTATTTTGAGAATTATATAAACGATATAATCTCGAATCGAAATTTCAAATGTGTATAACACAAAATGTATATAGCCATACTACTTAATCTCATTAGTAGATAGAATTGAATAGACTTCTGAGTGATAGATAAGTTTTAGTCTCCACATACCTTTTGTTGTTGAAGTTCCTTCTATCTCTTTAGTAGATATTCTTATTCAATTGGTGAACATCGTGAAATCTAAAGCTCAACTACATACTTCTATCCTAATCCGAGACATAGCTATAAGTAGACTAGAAATCAAGATATAATTTTGATCAACTAAACTTGACAAACAAGCTTGAGAAAGCAACGCTTGCGAGTTCGATCGAGCAGTGCTCTAACAGACAGGATGGGTATCTAGAATGACAAAATCCACTAGGTAAATGAATCTATCAACCTCAATGAGAACATCCTCTATGACACCATGGGGGACTTTGACAGACCTATCGGCCAATTAAAGTGTCATTTTGGGTCAGTTTCAACTTACCAAGACCTAGCTGGGTGTACACAAATGGTACGGGAGTAAGTTAACACTAGCTCCTAAGTCAAGTAATGCCTTATCAACCACATGATTACCAATTACACAAGATACGGTGGGGGACCCTGGGTCTTTATACTTAGGAGGTGTTTGGTTCAGAAAATTGAACTTACTTGGTCAGCTAAAAAGGATTTCTTATGTACATTAAGCTTACGCTTTCGTGTACAAAGATCTTTAATGAACTTCGCATAATCAAGCATTTGCCTAATTGTTTCTGATAACAGAATGTTAATGTTCAACTACTTAAATATTTCCATTATCTCGTTGAAATTCAATTACTTCTTTATTGGATAGTACCGTCCAACTCAGTCGCGGAATGATCCCTGCCACTCGACTTGTCCTGCTAAACTACTCGACTTGGCATGCTAAACTAACTAGTCTAGCTCCTATCGTGACCGACCAATCAGGTGCCACAATTGTTACCTGTCACCTCTTTTCTTAATGGACCAATCAAGTCGTCCATAACTTTTTGGTACAGCTCCCAATGATCGGTGAAAGAGGGTCGGTCGAGCTTCTCTAAAAGTGTGCAAACTGCACATACGACAGTCCACGTGAGTCGCATGTGCCACTTCTAATGATGTCATCAACTGTAGAACCGGACTTAAGGACATATCTTTTGGTAATATTACTACTGGGATAAATGTATTTAATGTTATTAAGTCTCCTGAGATGGATGATTTGGAAGAGGTGAACATTTATTTTATTTTTTTGCTGAATCATATTTTTATATTAATAAAAGGCAAAAGCCAGAAAATCAATACATGACTGACTCTCAACTAAAGCAAACGAAATTTTACAAACAAGGCTAAAATGGAAAGGCTAAAAAGGACTGGAACATACTAACTTTGGAACACTTAACAAAATCTGTAATAATCCACATTAGGAATTTCTACATGCTTGAGAGAAGAAGGCCTTCCAATATTTATAATTCTTTCTCCTGCACTTAATAGAGCCCCCTTTTTAACAAAAGAACCAACAGAGAAATTGATTTCTCTGGTGTCTGAATTGAACATCCTCCAAAGCTGTTATGGCATTAATTCATCTAGACCTTATAAACCAAGGTATCTCACTTGTAAGAAAGATTTTGACCACTGATTGAGAATCAGATTGAATAATTACCTTTTTATATTTCATAGTTACTGCTCATTCTAAAGCACACAAGACAACAAAAACTTCTGATATGAAGTTTGTTGTGATTCCAACTCCACCATGGAAGAGGTGAACACGATTAATACTTTAGCTCATGATCCTTTATCCTGCACTGTGTTTGAAAATCCATTATTTGATGAACCTTTCAGTGAATCAGGAAGTCGATGATCCTTTGCGTGAAACTTTCTTTGGTAATCCATTATATGGTTTTGATGATGGTATTCATTTAGATAGCCAATCCACAAAGAAAGCTAGGATTTTTGATGACCTTATGGACCCTAGAATCCATTCAATAGGTGCCAAACATTTTAGAACGTTAAAAAAATTTAATTATTAAAAGGATCTGTGACTGATTCAGGCCGTCTATTACACATGGATTATGAATGATACTTTACATGTATTGATTACCTTTAGACGACTTGTTTAATGTGAGTTGATTACCAAATACGATACTTTACATTATCAAATTCATTTAAATAACTTAAGTTATTTAACCAAGAGTATCACGTACTAGTTTTTTTAGTACTTCAACCGGCAAGTCATATGAGACTTGACTTGTCACTACCCACCTGCAGCATAGCTCGCCTGTGATTGGTCGAAACATGCATGTCTCACATACATGATCAACAACACATACTTAATTAGTTGTTTGGATGACCGCACATCCTCTTCTCCGCTTCTTATGACTACTCTTCATGTGTCATGGTGTCAAGGAAAGGTGTTGGATAACCACGTTCCACATGATACAACTTGCCAACCTAGTCATATAGGTCAGCCTAGTCATACAGGTCAACCTAGTCATGCAGGTCAAGCTAGTCATACAAGTCGACTTCTTCTTCACTCGAGACATTAACAAAGTCACAAATATGGGATGTTCATCAGGGTATTGGTTTGGCGTTTCACATCATACGGTGTGCAAAGCTACCATTATGAAAGTGTAAAGAAGAGCGGACAGTTGATAAGTAAAGGAGTAGTGGGTGCACAACTGTCCAGTCATTCCTTAACAATAGGGACACAATTTTCATCACTTTCACACGATCTCCATCTCTTCACTACTTCACTACCTCCACTTCTTATGAGATCAAGGTGTTCAATTATGACTCGATATAAAAATACATTAAAAAAATCTATTTCAACAATCAACATAAGTATCCAGAAAACATAGAGAACAAACAGTTTATCACTAGCATGCATAAACAATCACACCTTACAAAGTTCATCATTCTGATCTCGACACTTTTTCTGCTTCCTTTCCTAAGATCATTTGTGACCGAAGCAAGACTGGAACGACCATTTATTGGTTTAAGCCAGAATTATATAGAATGATCTCTCGAATATAAAGTATTCATTTTTTAGGGTTTATTGATAACGGAAGTTTCATCACAGATCACTCCTATTTTGGGCGCACATCTTTCTAGAGAAGAAAAACAAACTAAATGGTTGGAATTTAATTTCGAAAAAAGCTATTTTTCCTCCGATTTAATCAGATCATATTCATACTTGCATTTTCCTTACTCCGGTAATTTTTCTCTATCTCTTCTCGGATTTCTCGGTATTGTACGTTTATGGTATGTTCTTGTTACTTTATATTCTTTTAATTTTGAATCCTAAACTCATTGTAACCTCATATTTCCATTAATGAAAAAGTTCATTTTTATTAAAAATAAATAAATAATTGCTTAAGCCTGCGTGAATGGAACGTTCTCCCGATTAATACTTCAGTGAATATATATCTCCAAAGAGCGAAATATTGTCGCAACAACCTCATAGGTCGTCTGGTATTGCCAAAAGGTTTTTCTCCATATCGTGGTTCTTCAAACTCAAGACTTTTTTTCCTGCGAGTATGACTTGGAGTATTTCTCACATGTCCTATCTATTATCTTCATTTATCTTCGCAGGAGCTTGTTGATTGAATCCTGGTTGAATCCACTTCTATTAATGATCTTATGATTGCAAACCTAACGCTCGCTCAAATTTGGATTAATGTTTATAGTGTAAGCCAAGAATATTGGAGGAAGAAAACCATTTTTCCTTCAGCGGCGGATATGCCCATGTGTGTAGATAATAACGTGATTAACAAAACTTTTGGTCACATTTTAAGGGCTCATGTTGAGATTGATTTCTCGTTGCCTCTGAATGACACATTTTTGGTAGCGTGTGCGCAATGGGTTCACATTCATGGATTATTTTGATTTTGAGAAAATGTCTGACTATTGTTCCCACTGTAAGGTCATTGGGCATGACATGTTTCAGTAGGGCTTTGCGGAGAAATGGTTTAGTTTTACATCTTTTGGAGATTTGATCACACGTTGGAAGATAATAATAGATTGTAAGTAAAATTGACGCATTGAACGTGGGAATTTACCTTGTAAAATGCAGACTTAATCTGTAATCTTTTTAGGGAAACTCCTATGGGAAGCAAAACCATTCATAAGTCTTGGATGATCCACAAGATGTGGACCAAAAAACGATACTATGGTGTCTTAAAGAGTCCACGAAGCCATCAAGTCCGTTAAAATCTCCAAAAATTTGATGAGGTTGTTGTGGAGGGTCCAACTGGTCATTGCATGACCGGATACCCATCCAAACACTTGTATATATGTATTTTTTTCCTTCTTCTCTCATCCGGTCACTTAATGACCGGATGCAACAAATATCTTTCTTTTCTTTTTTTGCTATCAAGCCGCTCTATGACCGGTTGAGAGTTTTATTTATCTTAAATTATAACAACGGTATTTGTGCAATTTGAAACATTTTTAACATTGTGAATTAAATTTTTTTGAGATGATCCCGCTGAAATACAGTCGAATGAGATTTTTCTTCTTTTTTTTTTTTGAAAATTCGGACTAAAAGTGATCGGATGGACTAACTTCTTTAGTTTTCACGGTAGGTTCTGTCTCCACTAAATACTGAGGATCTTCATATATATGGATACTCTTTAACTTATGGATGTTTTTACCTCCATATGAGTTTCCCTTACATCAGTACAACTTTAACCTTTTTCCTTAAAAAAAAAAAGACCCCACAAAGTCTGGGATTACTTTCTGAATTATTATAATTTACAACGCGCTTTCCATGAATCAGTCATGATTACTATATGGAAACGGAGAAAAAAGAAAGGCACTGATAACTCTGTTAGGAAAACAATTTTGGATATTTATCGGTACACTATATGGATTGAAAGACTCTCAATTATATAGGTTAAGGCTGTCAATGGGTACCCAATTACCCAAAATCGAATCGGATCCGGTTGATTCGGTTTCGAGTCATGAAATTAGAGTCATTAGCCATTTAGGTACCCAACGGGTACCGAGTACATGTTTATTTCACTGTTTTATTAGCCTGTTTAGCAAAATTTTAAGTATTTATCTAGTGATGACTTTGATTTTTCCATTTTCCATTTTCCTTTTTACTCTTGCATTTAATATTTATTTATTATATTAACAAAGAATTAATAGTGTATTTATATAAAAATAGTTTAGATTCAAGCCAAAAACAATAAGATATTAAGTTTTTAAGAATAATTCGATAATTTCTGGATACATACTGGGAATCTAGGATTCTTATTAGGTCGGGTTCCGGGACCTAATTTAGTGGACCAGGACCTATCTTCTTTTATCGAGTTCGGATCTGGTTCCACTAGTCCCAGGAGGAACCAGACCCATTGAAATCACTAATATTATAAGTCTTTGGATTCAAATATTAATAGTGCGAAAATTATAAGTTTTTGGATTCAAATATCGATGGTGCGAATTTTTTTTGTATCCAATTACTGTGTGAGAACCGATATTTTTGGATTTTTTTTTTTTAAATAAAAAGCAATACTATCTTGTACGACTTTGCAGGATGACTTCCCGCTCAAGCGGCTTCTAAAACATTAGATCAGATATGTCCGACATCTAAAATCTAGATCTGGAAGCTTTGAACATTTTAGGGCCCGTGATGGATCACGGACTGAACGCGAATAAGTAGTGGAAAAAAATATAAAAGGTCAAATCTAAATGTTTATTTGATTATCCAATTTCTTTGAAGCCGTTTGAGCAGAAAGCCATCCCGTAAAATCGTACCCGGATAACACTTGTCTTCTCTAAATACAATGTTGATTGCTACTAGTTAGCAATTCGGGGTACGGGTAGTAGTTCGGGACGACATACGTACGGGAATTGTACGGATTCAGATAGGTCAGACTCGGTCAAAAATCCGGTTAACGGTTCGTTGTTCGGACAGTAGTTCGAAACGGCATACGTACGTGCATATTCGTTTTATAAATGTGAGTTCGGCACTTAAAATCCGGCTTACATATATGATAAATTGATAAGTATTATGACCTTATTACGAGACTAATTTTATTTATATATGATTTATAAGATGGAAAAAAAACATTTTAGCGTGATTTTTTAACAAGAAGTAAACAATTTAATCGCATAAATGTATCATAAAACGAGTTTATAGACTTGTAAACAAAAATTAACACATAATACACTGGTTAAACAACTACCAATAGAAAATAATTATATTTAAATAGAAAGTATATACAAAAAAAAAACAATCAACAAATTTCTAGTCAGAGACTTACCTATGGGAGAATGAGGTTGGACGCGAACTAGCTTCGGAGTTTTAGTTCGGAAATATCATTCGTATTCGGTCAGTTTGGATACATTCGCGAATCATTCGTGAGGTCCATATAATCCGCGAACTAGGTTCAGAGTTCAAATAGTTCGGAAATATCATTCGGATACGGTCAGTTTGGATACGTTCGCGAATCATTCGGGAATGATTTGGAGAATTACTAACTATGATTGCGAGTAATTGGGATAGCTATAATTTTGTAAGGTTACTAATAGAGGGTACCTTGTTACTAGGGTGTGCACAAATGCTATGTGTTACAAGTATTTTGTCTCTTATTGATTTTGGAACCCTCTGTAGCAACTCTGTACTACAGTTAGCAATGTTGTGATTTTGGGTTTTAAGCTCTTACTATAGTTAAGCTTGTGTTCTACTAATTTTTCACATCTATCCGACGCCTTGGTTGCCTGTGAGGTCTTCCCGACTGGCATCCATGACCTAAATTGGAGTCATTGACCAAGTGAGACTTAAATGTAACAGAAAAAAAAAACAATTATTAAAGAATTAAGCTGGAGGACACCCAATCGAAAGCATAATCCCTGGCTTCTGTTTTTTCTTCACGTGACTATCTCTGGTCGTAAGCTCTGCATAAGGACACCCCTACACCTACTCTGTTCTGTTTTAGCTCTGTTCTTCTCTCTACTCCATAGACAAGTAGTACTTCCTACATACTAAGTACTTGTCACGTATCTCCACCTCTCTCTCTCTCTCTCTCTCTTTCACAGTCTCTCAATGTATAGACAAGAGACCAGAGAGGGAGACCTAATAGAGTACAGGTACAGGGGAACTTCAAAAATAGATTCAAATCTAAGCTCAATCTATTATTCTTCATCAAAAAGATATCATTTTGAGTAGAGAAGAAACCCCCCATTACTTCAAAATGCTGAAAAATCTCTTCATCACTCTGTTTCTTCTCTCTTTATTTACTGCTACTCTTTCTTCTTCATCATCAGTGAGTAACAAGAAGAATGCCCAAGTACTGCCTAATGATGCTTTATCCATTCTTTCTTTTAAATCTACTTCCGATTTGAACAACAATCTTCATTTCCATGTAAACAACAGATCAACCAACCATTGTCAATGGGTAGGAGTAAAATGTGCTCAAGGAAGAGTAGTTCGTTTTGTAATAGAAGGGTTTAATCTTGGTGGATATTTTGGGTTTAATACATTAACTCGCTTAGATCAACTCAGAGTTTTAAGCTTACGGAATAACTCACTCACTGGACCGATTCCTGATCTTTCTGGTTTAGTAAATCTCAAATCTCTCTTCTTACATCATAACTCATTTTCTGGTGTTTTCCCTCCTTCAATCGTATCTCTTCATAGATTAAGAACATTAGATCTTTCTTACAATAACCTTTCTGGTTTAATTCCACCCAAGATAACCGGTCTGGATCGGTTGTATTATCTTAGACTTGAATGGAACCATTTTAATGGGTCGGTTCCACCGTTTAACCAATCTTCTCTTCAAATCTTCAATGTCTCCGGCAATAATCTTGCCGGTCCAATACCCATTACTGCTGCACTATCCCGTTTTCGCTCATCATCATTTTCATGGAATCCAGCGCTATGTGGAGAGATGTTGAATAAAGATTGTCATTCTAATGCACCCTTTTTCAGGTCTTCACCAATAGCTCCAGAACCATCAGAAAGTGACCAAAGCCAGCAATTATCAGGGCTGCTTCTTCCTTCTTCATCATTTTCTCATAAACACAAGAAACCCATTTTGATTATAGGGGTTTCAATTGCAGCATTGGTATTTCTTGGATCAATTTTAGTATTTTTACTAGGCATTAAAAGAAGAAGCAAACAGAGGGTTTCAGTATCATCACCACCTGAGTTAGTCAATTATCCGAATGACGATGGAGTAATAATGATAGTGGAAGAAGATAATGAATTATTACAGACAAAAGTGAAAGAAATGCAGAAGATTCAGCTGGGAAAGAGTGGGAATTTGATATTTTGTGCAGGTGAAAATCAAGTTTACAGTTTGGAACAGTTAATGAGAGCTTCAGCTGAAATGCTTGGAAGAGGTTCAATCGGTACTACATATAAAGCTGTTTTAGATAATCAGCTGATTGTTACTGTGAAAAGACTCGATGTTGTTAAAACATCAAAAACTAGTAAAGAAATGTTTGAACATCATATGGAGTCAGTTGGTGTTTTGAGACATCCTAATCTTGTTCCTCTCAGAGCTTATTTTCAAGCTAAAGATGAAAAGCTTCTCATTTATGATTATCAACCTAATGGCAGCCTCTTCTCTCTAATCCATGGTAAGCTTCTCTCTTCTCCCTCTCTAAAATGCATTAGTATAAGCTTGTGTTACTGTATTTGAATTTGTCTGAGTTGACAAGGGATGGGGCAATGCCACTTTTAGGAACACTAGATGAATGTAGCAGTTATCATGCGGCATATGCATTTGTAAATACTACTCCTGGTAGCATGCGGCATAATTATGAACTTGTAAACAACGAACCGTTGGTAATGATTAAGTGAACATTCTCACAGTGAGACTCATGAAAATCATCCTGTTTACTTTAAGTATGAGCGGCAATATGCCAACAGGAGAATCTTGAGGATGATGCTAACACCGCACTAAAGGGATATTGCCCGTGCACAAGATATGGGCCCTGTAACCCCTTTCTTTAATGATGAAATTACATACTGGTTTAGAACATAGTTTAATGGAGGTCACGGACGAGGATGGCTTTGATTCTAGGGTCAAGGAACTAATTTTATTTTATTGATGCTGTCTCTATTGATAACCTATAACTTGGAAGACCCATTAGAATCCTAAACTTTATTTGAGGCATTCTAGGCCATTGCTGAAGACAAGAAAATCTTTCTTTTTTCCGTGATTACTAGATAGTAAAAAGGGAGCCAACTGTATCACGTGAATTGATGCCTTAATGGTAAGATAAGACATCTTGATTTGAATATTAATCTTTTTATTGGGTGCAGGTTCAAGATCAACAAGATCAAAGCCGTTACATTGGACATCATGTTTAAAAATAGCTGAAGACGTTGCACAAGGATTATCTTACGTTCACCAAGCATCAAGACTACTTCATGGAAACCTGAAATCGTCGAATGTACTACTAGGTGCTGATTTTGAAGCTTGTCTTACTGATTATTGCCTGTCGGTTCTAGCCGATTCCTTGGATGACCCAGATTCAGCTGGGTACAAAGCACCTGAGATTCGAAATGCTGGTTCTCAACCAACCACAAAGTCTGATGTTTACGCGTTCGGTATTCTCTTACTAGAACTTCTTACTGGCAAGCCTGCATTGAATTTATATCATCTACCCACTGATCTTCAAAATTGGGTTGGGGCTGAAAGAGAATTTGAAGGTGGCGATGAAAATCGGCTTTGGATGCTTCTTGAATTAGCTACTGCTTGTAGTAAGACATCCCCGGAACAAAGACCCTCAATGTGGCAAGTCATTAAAATGATTCAAGAGATCAAGGAAAATGTTGTAAGGGAAGATAGCGAATCGATGAACCCAACCAACAGATTTCCTTAGTATTAGTCTGTTCTTTTAAGTTTAATTTACCTCTTAACACTAGTAGTCTTCTTGTTTATCCTATCTTCTTCCACTGTACGGAAGAAAAAGAAAGAAATTTTGAGGTAGTTTAACTGCAGGGTCATCTTTTGAATCATTGAAAAACGTCTGTAAATATAATCAAATTTCCATTGAATTGTTCCTAGTTTCAAGCACTCTATGGTCCAAAATAGTGGATAAATGAAAATTGAACTAGCTTGCGAGAGGTTGGACGGTGGGATTTACATAAATGTTGGTTCTCGAATATTAAATACCATTTCATCCATTATATCATCTGTCATATTCACAACATCATTCATACTAATCCATAAAACATAAAATTACAACTAAATACAGTTGACTTTGAACAACCTCGGACTAATGCGAATCCATTACAGGCTCAGTGAGTGAAGACACCGAGTCAAACAGGTGCTGTAAGAAGCATGAACTGAAGATTAGCTTCATGATCGCTGTTGTGTCGTTGTCTTGCCGAGCTAGGTAACACCTGTTGACAGAAAAGCCTCAACGCCCTCTCGAATCTGTTACGTCCTCCATCTACGGCTCCGTTGGTGCTGTCCGGACCAAGAATCAAACGAAGTCTGAATATGAAAAGCGAAGAGGAATTAGATGCAACGTCGCAAATTCTTGGGAGTTGTCTAGCCAGAGGGAGATATAAATTGAATGGCCACAATAGCGGACTTAGTCTGAACAAGTGGAAGAATCTGAATTTTGTGACTGTCAATAAATGGATCATCAACATCGCCGGCATCTTCGATTAAGTCGATCGACGAGAGAAAAAGAGGAAAACCGATCACAAAGAAAACAGAATGAAGGAGAATGAATAATTCAATAATCAAACTCTCTTATAATTCAATAATCAAACCTCAAATGCTTTGTCCATTGGTAGTGGGGTCTCCTTTATTATAATAGTGCTTCAAATGGAGTTATCACAACTATTTGGGGGATTACTGACCGTGAAATATGATTGATTATATATGAAAAAAATAGTGACGTTCCTTAATTAACACAGAAATTAAGCTACAAATAGGTAGAAAGGTCTCATTAGATAATCCAAGAGCCTATAAAGTTGAATGGGCAGGTCATGTGCTCTTGTTCATCTGATTTATGATAAAGTTGATAGGGTCAAGCCAAAAAATAATAGGCGTCCATTTATAAAGAGCAGATTAGATTGACAAAGTAATAGTAATGCGGTTGAAAACAAGTGATGACCGATGAACTACTTTACCCCATGGCCATGGATGGGGAAGAGTTCACTTGATTAATGTGGAGGGCCAGGTCTAATAATAGAAGTGCAAAACAACACATTTGTTATGTAGCTCGGACCGACAAATCCAGTTTTGGTATGTGGAAATATGGTTCATCGCCTAGTTAGTAAGTTCGCGAATGATTCCGTATCACGAATTTTACCGTCTTATTCGTGTACGTTTGCAACTCCGAACTCAAGTCGCGTATTATGTGGTATTCCCGGATTATTCGCGAATCGTTCACGAATTTTACGTATCCGAATCCTGAATGATACGTCCGCTTAATTCTCCATAAATTCTTTAGCTTTTACGTTTTCAAAGGCCCCACTTTTTGGGCTTTACTGCCTCCCGAGTATACACCACCCAATATTAGATGTTGTTTTAATTTTTATGAAACAAAAATGACTGAATAGATTTGAATGTGAAGGTGAGAGAGATCTCAGACTTACTAACCAAGCATCTAAACCACTATACCACGTCCTCTAGGATGACTAATGTTGTATATATTATTAATATTATCATATTAAGTTTATTTTTTCTTTAAATAACTCACACATATGTATAAAAATTGGTCCATGACCTTATAAATACAAATTATTTAGTATATATAGATACCGAATTTTCAGAGCCGAACTCACATTTATAAATCGAATTATACACGTACGTATGCCGTTCCGAATTACTGACGAATCACGTCTCGTTGACCGAATTATGGACCGATTCTGGGTTTTACAAAACCGTATAATACTCGTACGTTTGACGTTCCGTACGTTTACCGAATCCCGAATTGCTAACTAGGGTTCATCGTGGTAGATTGAGCCGATCGCGTCTCGTCTCAGTTTTTTTCGACAAAAATCCGATTTCAAACTACTAGCTTTTATTTTTAATCATATAAATAACATACCCATTCAAATTCCCAACTCACAACAAAATCCGATCTTATATTGAATTTTCTCTGTTAGAAACCCTTTTAATTTTTATTTTAATATTTTATATTCCTCAACTGAAATGTCTCAAAAAACTATTTTATTTTTTTGTGAAGCCAAACTCAAAGTTGTTGTTGGTAAGGTACATGCCAATTTTAAAAATAAATAAATTAGGAATAGCAGAAGGGGAATAATCAATTAGAAGTTAATTCAGGAGAATGCTTGTTAAAAGGCACAAAGTTTTGAAATTTAACAATCCAAGTTACAAAGACCATGGAAAACCGTTCAAGAGCGATTTGAATGAGAGTTAGTCAAATGATGATAACCAGCGAACCAAAGACTTCCGAGAACTTTATTAAAGACGTTAGTTAAATTCTTACTGTCTAGGTTTATATTTTGTAATAAATGAAGCAGTAATATTAATTAGTTCGAAAATATTTAGAACTTAAAAATTAGAATTCCATTTTTTAATTAAGTACTTATCATATTTAGGCTTATATTTAACTAACTTGGTTTGAGTCCTGTTTCCAGCGAGTCTACTATCCAGTTCATCAAACATGCTTCTAACGATGTTGCCATTTATGCTGCCAACCATGCTACCATCCAGTCCATAATCCAGTTTTCCAGCCATAATACTAACATGTTGCTAACCAATCTTCCATCCAGACTGCCAGTCAATTATGCATGTCAACCAGTCAAGCCATTTTGCCAGCAAGTCCTTCCAGTCAAAGCTCGACAGTTGCACTCAACATGCAGCCAACAACAAAAGTCAATGCATGCCGGTCAAAGTCAACCCGCTGTAACGATCTACGCTACAACGACATAGAAACAACTCTGCAAACTTGTGAAATTGTGCAAACTTGATTTATTTTTTTACTCAAAAAGAACACTATATTGAATTAAAAACATAGATCCCACAAAGAGGTGGTATCCCCGAAATTTAATGTTCAAAGAAATGATCAAAAAATAAATAATCAAAAGTATGGTTGCTAGCTGAACTGTGGAAAAAAGAAACTACATCAAAAAATGAAACAAACTCATCTAAGGAGTTCCCATGATTCCATCTCAATTATGGAGCAACATATTTAGAGGATAGTTTTCAAATATATTAGTTCCCACCAACCAATTGAAAAGTAAGCATTTTATTTTATCAAAAAGTTGATTGTACTGTTTGAATTTTCCTTTAAATAATATTTTATTGCGATCATTCCAAACTGTCCACTCGATTGGAAAAGGTATCATGCCTCAAATCTTATTTCTCCTTGAATAACCCCTTTTCTTGCTCCACTCCCATAAAGTAGCTCTGATATCTTCTCTAAAGACCCAAACTAGCTTGAAAGTGTTGGAAAAGAAGTTCTGCAACTTCGTAGTTTCAACACAATGCAAAAATAAGTGAGAGTGGATTCTGCAGCTTTCGTGCATAAGCTGCGCCCATTTACAACAATTACATTCCTTATAATATCCACATTGGATACTACTTTGCAACATAAAGTCCAATTGAAAAAAATCACCTTAAGGGATTCTTGGATTCCGTAAACTCTTGTGTCAGAACCTGATCAAGCAATTAATTTCAGTGACATAATAACAAGATTTTACTAAGAAAGTATTACCTGGCGTCCAAGAGACATAATCATCACTAGTTTTAGTCAATGCAGGAAAAATGACTAGCTGCAACAACTGGCAGATCATATCCACTTCTACTTCTCTAAGGGTTCTGGAGAAGTTAAAATCCCATGCAAGGACACCATTAGAGAAAAATATTATATCCTTAATAAAACTATGTTTGTTTTTTGAGAGTTTGTATAAAGTAGGAAATGAAGAGTCCAAAGACTGATTCCCTATCCAATTATCTTTCCAGAGAAGAACTTTATTTCCACTTTGTAACTGAATTGAAAAGTTGTATTTGATGATTGCTTTTGAATTTGGAATGTCAGCCACAGTTTTTTTCGAACTGTCTTTGAATTCTCATTAGGTAATAAAGCATTCTCATCACCACCAAATTTCTGCAGAATGACATACCTCGATAAAGCATTTCTTTATTTTTCATATCTCCAGCACCATTTGGCATGTAAAGCTTTATTGGTGAATCTTAATTTATTTATGCCTATACCTCCGTCTTCTTTAGGTAAGTCAACTTCTTCCGAGCAACCCGACCTCTCTTCTTGACATTGTTAGTAGAACCCCAAAGGAATTTTCTCATAATGTTATCCATTTGCTTCCCCACACTTGCAGGAATCTGGAACAATGAAAGATAGTAAATTGGAAGGATGCATAAGACTCTCTTAATGAGCATCAATCTTCCATCTGTAGTCAGATATGTTATTTTCCAAGTGCCAAATCTCTGTTATTTCTTTTACAAAATTACTTCCCAAACGGTAATAGATTTAGATTTACTCCCTAAGGGAAATCCCAAATAATTCAAACGAAATTGAGTCGTTGAGCAATCAAAAATTGTTGCACACTCAGCAAATAGAGTGTTTCCTACTCCAACTGTTGTTCACTTCTTGAAATTAGCTTTCATTCCCGAAACCATTTGAAAAGCAATCAATAAATTTTAAGGTTTATAATTTGCTCCTCCTCATCATCTAAGAAGACTATCAAGTCATCAAAAAATTGTAAGTTAATGATTTGATCTCTAATAACAGAAGGCTTGAACCCCTACATAAGCTTCAGATCAGCAGTTATCTGAATCGTAAAAAACAACACCTATACCACCATAATAAATAGGAAAGGTGAAAATGGATCACCTTGTCTTATTTCTTTGTTACTTCTAAACAAACTAGAGCAGGAGCCATTTAAGAATCTAACTCACTTTTTTTAATAGAAAATGAAATTTCATTCATTTTAATGATGATAATTAATTACATCTTCCTCAATTGGCTCTGCTAATTACAAAGACCTGTTACAATTACACTCCTCTTCAACTAATAAAGTTTTAGCATAAACAACCACTTCCTATGCTGCATTGTTTCCTAATCTAGGAACAAAAGCAAGCGAGTTTAGAAAGAACACAATGTCTGAAATTAAGCTACTTGTCCATTTAACAAATGCAAACTGCCATTTATTGCATTAACTATATTTAAGTTATATTCCAAAAGAAGATGCTTGACTCTTTTAAAACGCATTGGTCCATTTAGAATGCACTAATGCATCCATTTCCTCTAAAAAGACCAAAGCCAAATCTTAACATTGTATAATTCAAGGAACCCTAATTAATGTTATCAAATGGCTTCTGTAAGTCCACTTTGACAACCAAGTTAGAAATTTTTAGCCTTTCCCTAATGTTAATCAGTTTAGAGACAATGAGAATACCATCAATAATTTGCCTATCATCTATAAAAATCTCCTTAGAATTTGGAAATATAGAAGACATTACAACCTTTAGTCTCTCAGTAAGACACTTAGATATAAATTTGTATATTTCTCATATGAGACTAATTAGTCTAAAATTATGCATTGAGGCAACTCCATCACATTTAGGTATTAAGATGATGTTAGTACAATTCAGTGTCCAATATGAAGTACCAGAAGTACAAAATTCATTAAACACACTCAAGAGCTCAGGCATTACAGTAAAACCTCTCCGGAAGAATACTCCATATAAGAATAAACTCCATATAAGAATAAAATTTTATGTTCCCGATTTGGGCCAGTTATATTTAAGAATAAACTCCATATTGGAATAAGTCATAATTTTTTTCGATTCCGTCTTAAGGAACCTACCTCCATATAAAAATAATTAGCAGTATAATATAAACAATATACGTTGTCATACATCAAAGTTCAAGATGAAGAGATTCTTGTAACCATTTTACAAGATCATTTTGCTTCAAAGTAAATTCTTTGCTTTTTTGTGCACAACTTAATACAAATATCTTTCACTCATATGATTCCATTTGTCAATTTTAGGTGTCAAAGTTGAGTTTTATGTGGATTTTGTTATAACAAATTTCATATATACATACATGTAAAAGAAAATCCTCATTTAAGTAGTAGTTATGTTTACCTAGATATATTTTTGTGCTTCATATGCACATGTATGTGTTGTCCGAAGTACATGTATGAAATTTTTTCTTTTAGTCTATTCAAGGTAGACCTCCATATAAGAATAACTCTTATATAAGAATATTTTTTGTGGCCCCTAGGATATTCTTATAACTCTCATATGCACTGTAATAAGATCTTTGTCATGACACATATAGTGTCATTAATGACAAGAGAGTTAGCAAGAAGCATTCTTATGAAAAACTTAAATTTCTTTCTCCATCCATAAGCCGGCCTTTTGATTTAGCATGACACTTCCTATCTAAGTTCAAAAAGGCAGTTTATGCTTAATCTTGAGTTCCTTTTTTTCAGCAAAATCTTAAGTTCAAAAGGCGGTTTCAACAAAATCTTCTTGGGAAAAAATATTGATTTCTTCTAGAAAAAAAGATTTTCTAACTTGTCTATTTCAGCTTGTAAAGTGCCGAAATTTTCCTTACCCCACTTCTTAACGAAGAATTTACACCTAAGAGCTTTTTTATGAAAATATAATTATTTTTTTTTATAAAAAATAAACCTTTCATTAATGAAAATTCAAGGTTACATTGGGTTTAAAATGGAGAATTAGAGAATACAAAGTAACAAGAACATGCCATACAAGTATAACACCGAAAAATACGACAAGAGAAAGAGAAGGATTAACGGAACATGACGAATACAAGCATGAATAAGAACCGATTGGAATAATGGTTATTATCGGAAATAAATTCCAACCATTTTGTTTGTTTTTATTCTTCATAAGGAAATGCTCCTAAAGTTGGAGTGGTATGCTCAAATCTCTTAAAACCTGTGATGAAAATTCCGTCGCCGGATAATCCAAGGATGAAGATTCCGGTAAAGATTCCGTCGCCGGAGACAAAAATGATAAAGATATCGTTGTTAGAATGCATCTCAATTGATTTTAAAACCCATAGTACCCATGAACGACCATTAAAGCCGAGATAAACCTCTCTAGTAGAGGAGATAAAATCACCGTAAAGGTGCACAAAACTTATCAAATGATAAGAGATAAACATAAATAAACCTACCTATAACAAAGATCTAGTGAAATAAAATAAAAGGAGATGAAAATCCCGCTCAGATCCGGCCCAGAACGGACCAGATCTGAGCAGGTAGTGTTTCCGGTGAGTTTTTCTTTTCTTCTGTAAACAGAGTTGGGAGAGGAGAGAGGAAGTTGGTGTAGTGATGTAGTACATCTTTCTCTGTATCAACAATGATTGTTGATCCTTTTCTTCTGTATCAACTTTAACACTTGATCCATGCTTATGGATCAACTATGACAGTTGATCCCTTACGTCAGTTTAAGTTTGTTTGCTTCACAAGTATTTCCTTTTCTAGTTTACATCAAACTCTTTCCTTTTATCAGCTCATGTAAGCCTATATAAAGGCTAGGTCTCTTGTTTACAAGAACACATCTTATTATCAATATTATTATCAAATTTGACTATCAATCTTTTTACCTTAGAATCTTGATCCTAGAATCAGATTTTAACCAAGTTTCTGACGGAACTTCAACTATCTTCAAAACCCTAGCAACTAGTTTGCTATATCCTTATCTGTGCTACACTAGTTGGTATCAGATACAAATTTTTTAGATTTTTATCTAGAAACAGATCCTTACACAGCTTCCGCAAAATCAAAACCCTAAATTTTCTTCAACCTTACTTTTCTTCTTCAGTAAATTCAATGGCAGATAAAACTATCACCTTAGAAGAATTTGCAGAACTGTTGAAACCTCTTCAAACTTCCACTACCAATATTGAGACTAAGCTTACAACCAATGAACAAGCACCAAAACTCTCACGGAAAAGCTTGAAACTATGGAAAAGAGGTTGGTTTTCCACGAAGATTATGTGAACAAATTATTGAAACACACTGGTTTAGAAAAAGAGGACATACCTGAATTAGTCGATGATACAGAAGGAGAAAAAGAAGATGGAGAAAAGAACACTGCAGAAAAAGGAGATGAAACCAAAAAAGTTAAACCTTCTTTTACTAAGGATGATTCTATTCCTGAGAATATCTCCCATAAACTTAACCACAGGGAACCGTTAGAAGGTTATGTCAACAAAAAACTGGTTATTGTACCCCTCAACTATGATGAAGATGACAAAGCTGAAGAAATCCAAGAGCAACAATGGATTGATGAAAAACGATTAAAATCTGGCGTGAATCCTTATGGAACTTTACCAGAGTATAAGTTGAAGGCTGATATCCCTAGTTTTCATGGTGGTTTACATATTGAAGACTTGCTGGATTGGTTTTATGAAGTCGGTTCGTTTTTCAACTTCATGGAAGTTCCTGAATATTCTCAGGTAAAAATTGTAGCTTATAAGTTAAAAGGTGGAACCACGGCTTGGTGGGAAAAACTCAGTGAAGATGGAAGCAATTCTCATAAACCTCCTATACGTACTTGGACTAGGATGAGAGATTTATTACGCGATAAGTTTTTGACGAAAGATTATAAACAATAACTGTTTATTAAACTTCAAAACTGTCGACAAGGATCCAGACTTGTTGAAGAATATATAGCTGAGTTATATGCTTTAATTGCTCGTAACCAATTGAATGAAACTGAAGAGCAAATAGTTGCACGTTTTGTAGGTTTGAACAACTTAATCCAACAAGGAATTACACAATCAACGTTTACTATGGTTGAAGCAACACAACAAGCTCTTAAAGTTGAAAGGCGTGTGCTCAGTACTTCTAGACAAGCAAATCCACGACAAGCTCGATATCAACACTTTTATAAAGCTTCCAGGCCATATAATTCTTCTTATGGTTACCAGGGTGACAAGGGATCAACAGTCGTTGTTGATCTATATTCAAAGGGATCAACTGTCTTTGTTGATCCACATGACAAAAGTGCTAGCCAAGCTTATCAACTGAAACAATCCCCATCTCTACCTTCAGAAAACACTCCAATGATGCATATTCCATCTGCTAAGCCACCTCAGACTACTCAACAACGAGATGTTTCTCATGATACTAGAGGTAATAAGTATCAACAACAATTTCCTCCATTATCTAAAACATCTAATCCTTATTCAAAGTTTCGAGGAGATAGATGTAACAAGTGCAATCAATCTGGCCATACTTCCAGTGATTTTCGAAAGTTTCATGCTTATATTAATGAAATTACAGAAGATGTACAAGAAGAAGATGCACTAGGAGATGATGAACTTACTTATCTACAAGAACATGAGACATATGATGCAGATTTTCTTGGAGTGATTCGACCAGTTTTAATAACTGAACCATGTCCTACTCAAAGACATAATATTTTCAAATCTCATTGTCTCATTGAGGATAAGCCTTGCAACATGATCATTGACAGTCGAAGTACAAAAAACTATATTTCTGCAAAATTGGTTGAGAAACTTGGTTTACCTGTTACTCTTCATCCAAAGCCGTATTCAGTTGGTTGGATAAACAACTCTTCCACTCAACAAATTACCCATCAGTGTTTAGTCAAGTTTTCTTTTCCTGGATATGAGGATTATGCTCTTTGTGATGTTGTTAACATGAATGCAGCAAGCTTATTGTTGGGAAGACCATGGAAATATGACATTCGAGTTGTTCATAATTTCTATGAGAATACTTATACTTTTGTTCATGAAGCGTTTACTAAAGTTTATGGCCTTTACAATCTTCTACTTCAGTCAAGGAACCAACATATAAGAAGACAACTGCATTAGTTGCTACCATTGTTCATTCTTTACAACCAACTCATTCTTTGAGTTCGCATGAAGCTAATAAACCAATGATGGAGATTACAAAGAAGGTACAACCTTTAATATCTTCTTTTAGTGACTTATTTCCTGTTGAGTTACCTAATACTTTACCTCCACTGAGAGATTTACAACATCAGATAGACTTTATACCTGGGACTTCTATTCCTAATCAACCTCATTATAGGTTAAGTCCTAAAGAGCATGACATATTACAAGGTCAGGTTGATGATTTGTTACGAAAAGGATTAATAAGACTAAGCAAAAGTCCTTGTGCTAGTCCAACCTTTTTAGTAGACAAGAAGGATGGTGGATATCGTATGTGTATAGACTGTAGAGTTTTAAATAGAGTGACTATTCCATAGGTTTCCTATACCAAGAATTGATGATATGATTGATATGCTTTCTGGTGCTAAAATCTTTACCAAGCTTGATTTCCGTAGTGGGTATCATCAAATACGTATCCGTGAAGGTGATGAGTGGAAAACAACATTCAAGACAAAGGAAGGTTTATATGAATGGTTAGTAATGCCTTTTGGTTTATCTAATGCTCCTAATACTTTTATGCGTCTCATGAACCAAGTTTTGCAACCTTTTCTTGAAAAGTTTTTCATAGTATATTTTGATGACATACCGATTTTTAGCAACAATGAAGAAGAGCATATTTCACATTTATCTCAAGTGTTTAAGGCCTTACAAGACAATGTTTTGTATGTGAACTTGAAGAAGTGCACATTCTTTTCAAACAAGGTTACTTTTTTAGGATATATTGTGTCAGATACTGGTATTTCTGTGGATGATTCTAAGATAAAAGCAATTGTATAATGGCCTACTCCAACATCTATACGTGAAGTGCGCAGTTTTCATGGTTTGGCATCTTTCTATAGAAGATTTGTGAGAAATTTTAGCACTATTGCAGCTGGTTTGACAGATTGTTTGAAGCATGACACTTTTGTATGGACTGAAGAAGCAGATAAAAGCTTTAATCTACTCAAATAAAAGTTGTGTAGCGCTCTTGTTCTTTCCATGCCAAATTTTGATAAACCTTTTGAGATACATTGTGATGCTTCTATTGTTGGTATTGGTGCTGTGTTATCTCAAGAAGGACATCATGTTGCATACTATAGTGAAAAGAATTCAGATACAAGGAAGAAGTGGTCTACTTATGAGTTAGAATTAATTGCTCTCGTTCAAGCTCTTAAGAATTGGCATCCTTATCTTATTCACGGTGAGTTTGTTGTCAATGCTGATAATCAAGCTCTTAAGTTTTTGAAAACTTCAGCAAAAGTCAATAGAATGCATGATAGGTGGTTATCTACTATCAATCAGTACACATTTTCTATTAAACATCAGAGTGGAAAGCTTAATCAAGTTGCTGATGCTTTGAGTAGAAGAGCTCATCTTCTTGTTACTCTCAAACATGAGAGTTTAGCTTTTGATTTCTTGAAAGATCTATATAGTGAAGACAAAGAATTTAAGAAACTTTGGGAAAAGTGTGGTTCTTCAACAGGCAGTGTTGATGATTTTCTAATTCAAGGTGGTTTTCTTTTTAAGGAAAATCTTTTATGTATACCACAATGTTCTTTACGTCTTCATTTAATCCAAGAATTACATGGAAGTGGCCTGGGAGGACATTTTGGACGTGATAAAACCATTGCTTTGGTTGAGGAACGTTATTTTTGGCCTTCAATTAAAAGAGATGTTCATAAGTACGTACAAAAATGCATGGTTTGCCAACAATCTAAGGGGAATATTCAAAATCTTGGATTGTATACTCCACTTCCAATTCCTGACGCACCTTGGGTGGATATTAGCATGGACTTTGTGCTTGGTTTACCACGTACTGCCAGAAGGAATGATTGTATAATGGTGGTTGTTGATCGTTATTCAAAAACGGCTCATTTCATAGCATGTAAGAAAACTACAGATGCCTCCAATGTTGCTTATTTATTTTTCAAAGAATTAGTACGTTTGCATGGAATTCCCAAGACAATTACTTCTAATCGAGACCCTAAGTTTTTGAGCTACTTTTGGAAGTCTTTATGGATGCGTTTGGGTACTAAAATTTAATATAGTACAACTGCTCACCCTCAAACAGATGGACAAACTGAAGTGGTCAATCGATCTTTAGGAAATCTGATTAGATCCAAGGTTATTGGAGGAAAAAAGAAGCAATGGGATAATCTCCTTCCAAATATGGAATTTGCTTATAACATTTCAGTTAATCGATATACAGGTAAGACACCTTTTCAGATTTTTTATTCTAAGGTTCCTAATCATATTTTAGATTTGGTGGTGCTTCCCAAGCTGCGTAAATCAAATGATAAGGCAGATAACTTTGTTGAGAAAGCTTCACTCATACATCAAGAAGTTAAGTCCAAGCTTGCAGAATCTAATAACAAATACAAGGAAGATGCTAATCAACATATAAGACTTAAGACTTTTGATGAAGGAGAATTGATTTTGATTCATCTCAGAAAGGAAAGGTTTCCTACTGGTACTTACAACAAGACCAAGATGAAGAAATATGGACCATTCAAGATTTTGAAGAAAATCAGTGATAATGCATATGTTATTGATCTTCCATCCAATTGGAACATCTCTAATATATCCAATGTGCAGGAAATTTTTACTTTTCATGGAGAGAATGACATTCTTTCTATTCATTAACTCGAGGACGAGTTTCTTTCAAGAAGGGGGGACTGATGTAGTACATCTTTCTCTGTATCAACAATGATTGTTGATCCTTTTCTTCTGTATCAACTTTAACAGTTGATCCCATGCTTATGGATCAACCATGACAGTTGATCCCTTACGTCAGTTTAAGTTTGCTTGCTTCACAAGTATTTCCTTTTCTAGTTTACGTCAAATTCTTTCCTTTTAACAGCTCATGTAAGCCTATATAAAGGCTAGGTCTCTTGTTTACAAGAACACATCTTATTATCAATATTATTATCAAATTTGGTTATCAATATTTTTACCTTAGAATCTTAATCCTAGAATCAGATTTTAACCAAGTTTCTGACGGAACTTCAACTATCTTCAAAACCCTAACAACTAGTTTGCTATCTCCTTATCTGTGTTACACTATGTAGTTGGATGACCCAAAGTTTTATGAAAATATAACTTGGTTTGCCAGAAAATACCAAACTATTCCACCAGATTTTCTTGTTATCTTAGGAAGGAATCAGGATGGGCCAATAAGTAGTTCTCAAATCTAAAGGGGGGGTCTAAAAGTTATACCTCCATTCCAGCTGAGAAAAACAAGGGCATGATCAGAGATTGGTTTGTGCATTCTTGTTTGAACTAGAGCAGGGAATTTTTCTTCCTAATCCACTGAGACAATAAATCTATCCAACCTTTTTTGTAATAATTTTGGATTTTGTGAATCTATCCAAGTGAATTTGCCACCAGCCATTGTCAAATCCAACAAATTTGAGAATTTAGGAACTTCCTGAAATTTTTACTATTTCTCTTGCATCCACCAGCTGTATTTCTCTCCATCTGAGCTAGAATAGCATTTAGTCACCTCCAATGCACCATGGTTCATGCATAATGGTTCTGATATCAGCTGCGTCTTATGCACCATAGAGAGATGTGAAATAGCTCAACTTTATAAAACAGAGGAGTATCATATAAGAGACTACCTCTTATGGCCTATCTCCGGCTACTGGAATGGTCCCTCAGTATCAATCGTGTTATTTTGGAGCCACACTTTCGCACTCTAGAGAAAATACTTCTTATTCTCAAAGACAAAGGATGTATTCTGGGTAACAACCACACCCCCAACTTCCCTTATAATCATGTTAGTATAATCATCACCGGCTTCATCAGTCTCCCAACCAAGACCATAATCCTCCTCAAGATCTATCTCATGATCTTGTTGAATCACCTCTCCTCCCAATCCATTAACCTCTGGTTCTATATTTTCTTCATCATTTGCTGACTCATATTCATAATATCCTTCGTTATAATAATAGTTACCATCTGCATCAAAATGAGCAGGATCATTCTCTTCATCCGTTTGGCTCCCATAACCCATTTGAACATAACTCATCATAAAATACTCAATTTCATCTAAACCTGGTGGATTAACCAAGAGTGGTGGAAGATTATTTTCAACATCTTCATTTGCTTGAACAGGCACTTCAACCAAATTTATCAGATAATCTTCATCGGCTTCGCGAAGCTCTTCATTCTCCACCCTTCCGATTTCTGGATTCGCTTCCCTGTTTTCGTTTGGAGCACCTTCAGGCATCTCATCTCCTGTTGATGAAGAAGAATTACTGATTAATATTACAAACTTATCACTTGTCTTAGCCTTAGTGGGATTCTCTACAATCTTTTTTTTTTTTCCTCTGAGGAGAAACAGGCTCTTGATCTCGACTGCAACTACCTTTGAATACCAACTTCCTCAGAACGCTCTTAGTGGTTTCTTTGCACCAATTCATAAGACTTTTACTATTTTTTCTCTTATCACTAGTCATTTTTCAAATTAGATTAACAGTTTTTTGTGTGTTTTCCTTCTCTTCCTGGAACTGTTTTTATACTAGAGCCATTATTTACAAACCTATATTAATTCCACCGTTGTGTAGAACCAATAGAAATTAACCTTTGTTACATCCCCCTCCTATCTCATTGGAGTTGTAGCTTTTGCAGTAGTCAAATTCTATAATGTATCACCTTTTGCTACTAATAGATCTTCTAAACGAGTATTCCTATAGGTTTTGATCATTCTTTTTTTTTCTTCTCCACCGTTGGGTAGTACCAATAGAATTGGAATACTGATATATCGTTCTCCTTCATCTCTAGAGTTTTAGCCTCTCCTAGTAATCTAAACCTTGATTATAGATTTAAATGTTATTTCACTCTCTCACGTTTTATTTTCCCTATATATTTAGAGTAGCAGTCACTCTTTGTAGTCTCACATTAATCCTACTGCCTACTCTTGTTTCACTGTTTTTCCTTGTGTTGAATCCTTTTCTAAGTTTTCAAAGCCTTTATCCTGACAATTAGAGTATTGTCTAACCCTCTTGTTTAGTCTCTTGACAGGTCGCAATGTTCTGGCTAGAGACCTCTTGCTTTCCTATCCAGAGAAAAAGAAAGTGAAAAGAAGTCCTAAAACCAGGAGATTTAGCTATCAGAAAACCCACTTATCAGAAAGACACTGCTATCATAGGCCAGGGAAACTTTCACCAAACAATGAAAAACCTCGAAAAAAGAGGAAAAAGCTTCCTGAAAACTTTCTGCTTTAAGGAATGGAGCTTCAACTCTAAACTCACTGGCCACTCTTACCCAAAAACAAAATCATTAATGATCACTGATTTTTATCCAAAGGAAAAATACCTTAATCCACCCAAATATCCTATGAACAAAACCATTATTTTTTCATCCAACCATTTCAAGTTACAACAAAAACTAAAAACAAACTCTTATGTCAACCAAATTCTGACACCCAATCCTCTGAAAAAAGCAAGACATATTAATCTTGCTGAAGCTATGAAAATACAAATCAGAGTAGGGTTTGACCAACATAATAAACAAACCAAAAACAAAAGTTTTCAAACTCTCCTAAATTTCTTCAACAAGATCAAACTCACCACCAATAACCCTCCTCAAAACAATACCTTATACCCATAAAACATCACAAACCTAAAACATTATAAACAAACAGGAAAAAAATTTATGGCCAACAACCGAGCATCTTCTTTAACCAACGATCTCAACATTGAAAGACTATCCAACAAAATAAAACACAAACTGGTTCTACCACCAAATCTTACTCCTAAAGTTTACCTAAACCCAGAAAATATCGAACCTATCCCAAGACAAAATTGGAACCAAACCGTCATTGGAAGACTTTGTAACAAACTCTCTTTTGATATTGGTAAAATATCCCAAAACATACGTGAGAACTGGAGCCTCAAGTCTGAAGTTATTGTCAAACTCTATAATCGCAGAAGAATTTTTTACCAACTTCACTTAAAAGAAAAAGACGATTTTAATGTGGTGAAAGAAGGTGGAGCTTGGCGGCTAATGTGATCTCTAGTTGTGCTAGTTGAATGTCCTGTTGAAGGACCACAACTTATTAAGGAGGAAGAGTTCTACAAGATCAAAATATGGATGCATCTAAAAAATTGCCCAATAAACTTTATCACTGTAAAAAACCTTGAAGCCATAGTAAGCCCAGCAGAAGCTTACATTACCCATAAAAAACCCTATGGCAGAGCTCACGAAGAAAAAAAATGTGGAAGTTCTAGTTAACATTTGGGTCAATGAAGCACTTCCATATGGATCAGAGGTCTATCCAACACCTTATAACCCATCCTGGGTGGAATTTTCCTACAAACTTTTTAATCTCCCCCTCTGCAACACCAGTAGATGTGTTGATCACTCAACAAAAAAATGTAATGAAGTTTCAAAGGAAATTGAAGATAATCAAAATCCTTTTCAACACAATGGTAACAACACACCAATACCTAGTAACAAACCTCCTAGTACCTCTACATCCATCCCATAACAAATCGTCACTTTCTCTGCAGGTGAAATCCACCAACCTTTAACCCCTCAGGCTCAATTTCTGAAAGCTTGCTCGGACTTCCAAAATTTGTCTGGGCAAAAATCTCAACAAGCTCCTACCCCTACTAAATCCAAAGCCCACCAAAACAAAACCCAAACCCGAATCCAAAGGAAAAAACCCGTCGAATCTAAATCCCTAAAAAAACTCTGAAACCGAACTCAATGTTCTCAACCTCAATTTTAACCAGGAAATCCCTTTCTCCCCGAAAACCCAATTGCCAAAATCGACAACAATACCACTGGAAAAAAGAATGCAAAATCAGGACATTGGTCCAGGAAAAAACAACCTCAAACATTACCCAACATTTTAGAGAAATCTGCTACAACATAGCTTCATATCAATGGAAATCATATTCTTTCAAAAAAGAGGACAAACTTGAATGGAGAAGATAATTCAAAGAAAAACAAGGTTTCTTCCATAATTGAAATCAACAACGCTGCATTTATCTCCAACAACAATCCTTTTAATCAGAACCAAACGATCAATATTCAGGTAAACCCCAGTCCTGAGGGAGACTTGAACAGTCAACCCAAGGAAATCTCTCAAATTTCTATAGATACAGAAGGAATAATTCTTAACAAGATGATTCTATCATGAACTTCTCAATTGAGGTAATTCTAAAACCCTTTACTTTTACGATTCTATCATCTCATATCTATCTAGTTCACAATAGAAAGAACATATTGAATGTATCAATCACTAGAATCACATACAATATCACTATACATGTTTACTATGATAGATTGAAGGATAATACTAGAATACTTCTTACTGATGAAAATAACACCATAAAAATTCCCTATTTAATCTTTGGAAATGCTTGTACTATAATGTTTATTTGGATATCTGAAAATAATGCCTGTATGAACATAAGCCAATATGTTATCCTAAATCACATTAGTACTAATCTTATCTTAGAAAACCTAGCTTACTCCTTTGTACCCTATTCTATAAATTTTTTAATCCTAATATCTGCGAATATTAGTGAAAAAACGATTAACTGGATTCCTAATAACACTATCTACATGCGGCTAGTATTGTTTGTTATCTCAAGACAAATCTGCACTTTGTATATCTTAGGGAAACTAGTTTATCCCAATGTATCCTATTTTTGGCAGTTCATTAAGACAATAGCATGGAACTGCCAAGGGATTGGAAACTATAAAAAACCTGAGACTTTTTCGAGTTTGCATGATCTGCTAAACAGAGAAAACCCAGACATAATCTTTATATCGGAAACAAAATAACAAACTGACAATGTGAAAAAATTCTCAGGAAAATAAACATTCATAATTATTGGATAGTCCCACCTAGGGGAACAACAGGGGGCCTTATCCTAGCTTGGAAAGATAATGTTAACTTAACCATCCTAGACTACACAAATAATCAAATAAATGCCAGAATATTCGACCAAACAATAAACTCTCACTGGATTCTTACTGGCTTCTATGGAAGTCCATACAGACCTAATAAATTAGACTCTTGGAGCATGATAAGAAACATGGCTACTTCAATAACTTAACCATGGATAATAATAGGATATTGTAACATAATGCTCCATGAAACCGAAAAACAAAGTAGATTCCCTTTCAACCAATATGAAGCCAATAATTTCATTGACCTTCTTCACTCTCTAGATCTGCAAGATTTAGGCTTCACAGGATATCCGTTCACATGGAACAATAGAAGAGATGATAATGACTTCACAGAACAAATATTAGACAGAGCCATAGTGAATAATGAATGGCTCAACATATTTCCTAAAAGAAATCTAACCCATCTAGCTCCCCTAATTTCTGACTATGTTCCAATATGCCTGAACACTTATGTGAACTGGCATGACGGGGCTAAACCTTTCAAATACTTTGGCCCATGGATGAATCATCCACAATGTAAAAACATCATAGAAAATGCCTGGACTACCAACACCAATGGCTCTGCCGCTTACTGCTTTACTAGAAATCTAAAGTCTGTTAAACATAGTCTTAACAGATTGAACAAGGAAATGTTTGGTAACATCAACACCAACATTACAAACATAAAGCAACAACTGGATGAAGCTAATAAAAATCTCTCTCCTAATATTAAAGCTAGAGAAATGAAAAAACCCACTCTAGAGCTATCTCATTGGTATAACACTAAGGAAGAATTCTGGAAGATTAAAAAGCAGAGAACAACACTTAGCCCTAGGGGATAGGAACACACAATTCTTTCACGACTCTGCTAGACAGAGATATAGAAGAAATAAAATAGATACCATTAGGGACCACCATGGTAACTGGCTCCAGGAAAGGATAGACATTGCTAACTGCCTATCCCAACATTTCCAAACTATAGCCACCACAGTGAATCCATCCACAGATGAAGGCCTAATTGATCTAATACCAACTAGCATAAATGACATGGATAACAAACTCTTAGAAACCATTCCTACTGATTCTGAAATTAAAAACACGTTGTTTGCTATGGAACCCAATAAAAGCCCAAGACCGGATGGTTTTCCACCGGTCTTTTTTCAAAAAAATTGGGAAACAACTGGCCCTGACCTTATCAAAATGATCCAATATTTCTTTAAAACTGGTTACATCTTAAAAGAACTTAATTCCACTTTCATCTCCCTAATTCCCAAGGTTCCCAAACCAGTTACTGCTGCTGAATTCAGACCCATTTCCCTGTGTAATACTATCTACAAAGTGATATCTAAAATTATTGCGAATAGAATGAAACCCTTATTGAATAAACTGATTTCACCCTTCCAATCTGCCTTCATTCCTGGAAGGCAGATATCCGACAACATAATTGTAGCCCATAAGTTACTTCACAATATGACAAAGAAAAAAGGCCTAATGGGCTTAAAAATTGACATGTCTAAAGCATCGACAGAGTCGAATGGAATTTCCTCATAAGAATAATGAAAAAAATGGGGTTCTCTGACAATTGGTGTCACCTCATCTATCAGTGCATCTCTACCACTAACCTATCCATCCTTATGAATGGATCGCCTTGTGGTTTCTTCAACCCTACAAGAGGTCTTAGACAAGGGGATCCTCTATCCCCATACCTATTTCTCTTTTGTATGAAGTCCCTAACTAGAACTATTCTTCATACTGAAAACTTGAAAAAGATAAAAGGCCACAAAATAATTAAAAACGCTCCATCTGTAACACATCTTCTCTTCGCGGACGACTGTTTGGTCTTTTGCGAAGCTTCAACTCAAGCTAGTAATAACCTAATGAAAATCTTTGCTGAATTTGGAAAAGCTTCTGGTCAATTAATAAACCTAAATGAATCGGGTGTTTTCTTTAGTGCTCATACTGATGATGAAACAATAAATGCGATTCAAACAAATATGAACATAAAAACCATACCTTTGGAAGATAAATACTTGGGTGCTCCACTGTTCACGCATAGATCTAAAATCAAGTGCTTCGAACTCATAGCTGAAATAGTGAAAACCAGACTTCTAGGCATGCAAAAAAGAAATCTAAACCCTGCTGGCAAAATGGTTATGATCAAGTCAGTAACATCTTCTATGAGTATTTACCAAATGACTTGTTTTAAACTACCTAAAAAAGTTTACAAAAACATCAATAAACTACAACGTGACTTATGGTGGGGAAAAAACATCGAAAACCCTAAAGGAACTTATCTCAAAGCTTGGGATAGTTTCTGCACACCCTTAGAAAATGGAGGTTTAGGACATCAGAACATTGAAATTCAACAAAGCAATGCTTGCTAAGATCGGCTGGAGACTTCAACAAGACCCTGATTCCCTATGGAGAACGATCCTAAAAGCGGTCTATTATCGAAACACTGACATAATGCATCTTGACCCAACTCCTAAAAGAACTGATAGTTGGCTGTGGAAAGGGATTAAAAGTGGGATCGACACTATGCAAACTCACTGCATCTGGTCAATAGGAAATGGAAACAAAATCAACATATGGAACGACTTTTGGATACCAACTGTCAAACCCTCAATAGCTAAACCCAATATAGATACTACAAATCTAAACCTACTAACTGACCTGATAACTAATAATAAAACCTGAGATACTTCTAAACTCGAAAAATGTTTCGACAACCACACTGTTAATATAATAAAAAACATCCAGATCCCTACAAACAACATAGAAGACAAAGTTACATGGAATTTGACGAGTAATAAACAATTTTCTGTGAAATCTTTGTATAACCACCTTAACAACAGTGGTATCTCTAGTACTGATTGGAGCAACATCTGGAACCTTAAAACTTCTCCTTCTATAAAAGTGTTTATGTGGAAAATTGCCAATTCCATTCTGCCTGCTAGCATGCAGGTTGCGCCTAAAGTCCCAAATATAAATACTACTTGTAAACTGTGTAACACCTCAAATGAAACCTATTCTCACCTGTTTTTAGAATGTCAATTTGTCTCTCAAGTGTGGAATCATCTAAACTTTCAAATGAATTATGATAGATATGGAACCAATTCCTGCCATGATTGGATTAATAGTTGGTTTAGAGATACAGAACGTGATAGTAGCTTTATAGGATGGGCAGAACTTTGTAGCACTATTAACTGGCATATTTGGAAGGCGCGGTGTAATAAAGTTTTTGAAGGCAAAAACCAGAACAGCTGGCAAACTGCCAATACCATAGTTAAATATCTAAATTCCTCAAATTACATACAGAAAGAGACCTACAATATAAACCAAAGTCTTTTTTATAACCCTCTGAACGACCCAGACCTTAAAATTACCCCTCTAAACTGTTGGCAATTCTCAGGTAGTTTTAGATATCGTATTTGTATTTCCATTTCTATGCTACCAGAAAACTGCGAATCAGCTATTGGTCTAACTTTGATTGATGATGTAGGCAATTGCAAAGAAGCAAGAGGAAACTCCTCAGGCTGGAACTCAAGAGATCTGTTAGAACAGGAAGGAGCCGAAGCCGCATTTCAATGGGCAGTGGAGCTTTCAGGTCACCATATTGAGTTTCAAAGTGACTCTGAACCGGTCTTAAAGCTGCTCTTGGGAATGTGCGCGAAAGCTAGAGAGAAACGTTTCAATAACAGTGATAATTTGAGAACCAAACTTTAAAATTATGCAATTTCAAGGGCTTAGCCTTTAATCTAGTCAATAAATCAAACAATTTCTTATCGGCTAGTATAGCCAAAATGTGTAATCGAAGTATCATCAACATGGTCTGACGATAGGTTAAAGTTTCTGATTCAGGAATTTTACAATAATCCTGATTATAATTGGAGCTTGTTCTACCCTAGCTACTTAGCTGGAATGAGGACGTATCACCCTAACCATGTTGGAACAAGTATGATACATCCTAACCAGGTTGTTCTAAGAAGCTAATGTACTCGGTTCTTTTTTCTTATAAAAAAAAATTCAAGTTTGCCGCGCAGGCGCAGCCGAATCACGGTATCCACGTGCTTTTTCGGCCTCGATCTCAAAGTGAGCTTGAGCCTTGAGGAGGCTAGAAGCGCACGACACACTTTGAGATTGCACACACCTCCTAATTGGGAGTAGCGCAATCACTTTAAAGACATCGCGAAATGCTAAATTCTATATCCCAGCTTGCGTAGCAAATCCAATTATACGACAAACTGACAAACAAGACTATTATTGACAAGAAAAAAGGTGCACCTGGTCCTAAAGTAATTTCTTTCTTTCGACTCGTGATAAAAGTATTTATTTAAACAACAAAACACTTCAGTTTTTCCGTCTGTACACAAAAAAAAAAAAAAAAAAAAAAAAAAAAAAAAAAAAAAAAAAAAAAAAAAAAAAAAACTTCAATTGATCTCTTTTTTACTTTTTCCACACTATGAAAACAATAATCATAACAATTAATTATTACAATGAGCGTGTCCTATCCAAGGCCATGGCACACTAGAAGATCTCACTCTCTTTTTTCTCTGTGATTGAAAAAAAATTAGAAGAAAAATGAGAATGAAAAAGGAACAAACAATAGACTAGTTACTTACTACTACCCTTACATATCCAAGAAAACCAACGCCTACTTATACCATTCAACTTTTCAAGCCTTCTCCAACCACCACTAGTATCACTGCTACTATAACAACTGTAGGTTACCCACCTAGAACAACATCGAAAACACTTTACATGATGCCGCTCATTGTGTGTATCCCAACTGATATATAACTTCTTTATCTGACATTGGCAAACTGAGATACTACTATCTGCGCAAATTTACCACAATTATACATCTGCTTATCTCAGACAAAGCCGCTATCTCCCACCACTATTTTACAGCACAACATCTGCAATGGGGAAGAGGTAACTTAGATTAGTAAACTCGTCCATAAAACTGTTTTTTTTTTCTGGTAACGAAGGCGCTGAAGAGAAGAAATTAAAGGCGAGATGAAGTCAGGGGTCTAACATGCACAATATTCTTGTTTCTACTCCGTGCATTTTGTTGGGGATCATCTCCATCAGTCAAAACTGAAAATAGAGCATGTAAGAATTGGAAATTGTCTCATATATAATAAATCACACTGCACGAATCTGCTGCCTGGGCTTTGTTCGGACGATCGTTTCATCACTATGTCTGATATATTCAGAGAGTCTCCATGGCTTTTGCCACTTCCATTTGTATTGTACCAACCATTGGTGGTGACTTCTCTTCCACTTCCAGAGCTTCCCAGCTTGACCAGCAACTGCCAGTTTCTTTCCCATCAATAACTGCCCAACCGGTACCATCTGCAGGCAGAAAAATACCCAGTTTCTCATTCATAAATTCTTGTGGGTTCATAAAACAAAGAAAAAAAAAAACTTTACTGTTTCATCAAAAAGATACAAGTCTAAATTGAAAGCTTAAGAATGAAATCAACCTTTCGCGTTTGGTCCAAAAAGGCTGCTGATTCTCTGATTGAACCATTAGCTATGCCTGGTGTGAATTTAAGTTGCTTTTGCGCCGGCACTGCCATTGGATTCATAGATCCACACATGTCATCAGCGAAATATTTTGGTGAAACGTTTCCATTGCCCTGTTGATTGAAGATTTGCAATTGAGATTAAGTAACTATTGAAAGTGAATACAATGCTTTTGTTATTTAGTTATAAAAGTGTATAACCTATGGAGATAACAATGAGGAATTAGTTTAACAATAAGAAACTGATCTCAGGTGCTATATATGATATATATATTAGATATTCCCTTTTTCTGTAGGAATGTTGGGGGCAAAACTTGCAAGCCTAGCATCCAAAAGCATGTCATATATTTGGACTTTTTAAGTAGTTAATGTTCCCAACATCATTTTCAGTTGTTATTATTGTGTCGATGTTACCTGCTCTGTAATGAACTGACACAAATAGCATTTATAGTACTGAATTTATCTCACCTTAGTTGATGTAGCCAAGGCAACTGCCACGGATTGCTCTCTCAACTTTTGCTGCTTCTCAATCTCTTTTCGCCGTGCCTCACTTTGTCGCAGTAGACCAACGAGCTCCTTCAATTGTTCTTTCATTTCCTTAACTTCAACTTCCTTTTCCCATAACCGACATCTTATTATCAACACACACTAAGACTTAGCAAACAAAAATAGGCAAAAAGATCTCACCCAATAAACACCTTATCTTCAGATGTTTAGATAATGGAACATGCTCATTATTCTATTGCTAGGTCAGCGTCATAGAGACATAGAAATACCTTGCATCTGCAGCAGCATTAAACATGTGTTGAAGCAAGTTCTTTGCATCTACCATTGTACGCAACTGATTCCAATGTCCACGGCCAGTGAAGGCACGCTCCCTCTCTCCTGCTTCTGAAAGTTGAGATGCCATTGCTACAAGTGCATTCGAAGAAATGCTCATCATGCTCTCAAGAGATGCAATTCTTGACATTCTTGTATTTGGCGTCATGGAGGATACTCTGCAGAAGAATATTTTTTGATGGACATAAGATTTCTTGATGACAATATGCAAAATAAACATCTCCATATATACCCAACTGCAGAAGCATACTTGGTATCAGAGAGCAAATGCTTTAAATTTTAGACAGCAAATCTGGTCATTTACCTTGAGTGCCCATTCTTTTTGTTAGGGGAATTAAACCCCTTGGAAGCAAAACCATCCTCTTGTTTCAATATGGCCAACTCTTCTGCCAGAGCAGCTCGTCTGCACAAGGAATTGCTTAATATCAAGAAACTACGATCATATTAAGTTAATTATTCAAGATAGAAAGTATAGGTTAACATACACTTGGCTTTGCTTTTCATACTCGAGGCGAACTTCATGCACATTCACCAGAACTTCTAGCTCATGATCAAGCATTTTTTGTAAGGATTTCTCATTATTTTGGTGATTACCATTAGTGGTCCCTACAAAATATTTAGAATGTTAGCCATGAAAATTAAATAAGGAGAATATACTTAACAGAAGTATGTACCTGAGCTATCACGCGATGAAGACTTGCGACCTTCAAGCAACTCTTTTAGCCTTTTGGTTGCCATGGCAGCCTCTTCAGTTTTTCTTTGAAGGACCTGAATGCAAAAAAAATTCTCACTTAAGTCATAATAATAATAAAGTACTATTTGATAAACCAATAAAAGGGAAATTTAGAGGTCGGAAATGAGCATTTAAAGAGGGAATCCCTCCATCACTGTCTCATTCAGCTGTAAATTGGTGTTTGCTTGTTTCTATAAATTCATCATTGTTTCTCTTTGTGTAAATTAACATAATATAATTAATATTGATGCAACACTATTTACCATTTTCTGACGCTGATTTAGAGCCTGTAGTTTATGCCGTTCATACTCATTTTTCCTTCCCTCTTTCCGCAGCTGTTTAAGAAAATGTTCAATTACCAATGCAACTAAACACTAAGATGGTATACAAGTCGAACATTCATCCTTTTGAAATGCAAAAAACTAATCCCCAAAGCGATATCAAGGAAAGATTATGCGTTTGAAAGTGTGATATATTGGCCATTAATTAAGCCCCAGCAGAATAGCTAGCTGTATAGACTTACCTGTAAAAGTTCCTTTTCTCGAGACGCCTTCCACTGGCGAAACTGCTCTGCCTCTTGCTTAATCCTATGTTGAAGTTGGACCTGTAAATTTTTAAACCATTAGCAATACATATTATTTCTTAGTGCTTAGGGGAAGTGTAAAGATGACCAACCTTCTGTGACTTGATATATTGTATTTCATCCTGTAACCGCTTAGTTGCTTCATCAGTTCTTTGTTTTTGCTTTACAATCTGAACTTGACCATCCTGCTTCTTCTTGAGATCCAAAATCTACAGTACGCAAATCATGGGAGAGATTAACGTTTGAGAAAGGGCACAGTAACATAAAGAAAATCCTAAACAAGAATATGAAGTTCCACCTGTGCTTCAAGTGCCTTAAGTTTATGTGTGTGAACATCTTGCATTTTCTGAGTTTGACCATCAGAATTAGCAGCGAGACTTTCAACTTCAGCCAACAGACGATCCCTGTCTTGCTGTAATTGTATAATTACGTGCACAACACGGTATTAGATTATTGAGGGAAAAGAACACCAAACGAATATAAGCAGCAATCTATTTAACCTGCACAGTTCTTTTCTCGTCCTCAAGTTCCATGATTTTCTTCCCAAAGTGCTGCTTCAGTGCCATAGTATCAAAACCTCCAAACAGTTTCATCTCTGACTGCAGATACATAAAAGCGAAATTAGAAATATATTAAACATTTCCTGAAACTCCTTACACAGGTTTCATATAATTAGGGTGACATTCTGAGACGTGAAAAGATTTACTAGCTCACTAGAGCTTAGATATTGACCAGAGGTTTTCGCTAAATAGAGAAAAAAATTACAAATACATTTCAAGAACCATATAAAATACCTCTTTTTGTTCCAGACGTTTATTTAACTCATTTAATTCTTTGTCCATGGTATTTTGCAGAAGTGTATGCTCCCACTCTTTTGCTACTTCTTCATCAATTTCTTTGGAATTGTCACCTGATGAAGTCGGAAACTACATTCTCTTAATGTAAACGACTAAGCTTGCAGTTTTAAAATAAATGGTTTATAGTAAAAACATCTTGATTCGAAAGTAGGAAACAACTAAGGATCAAAATAAGTAATCCCTGTTTCGATTTCCCTCACATATGCTGTTAAGTCAGCTGTTTGAAATGAAAAGGATGGTTATTTTGAATGTTGGGAACTTGAAAAAAGTAACCTACATGTGATGGTTTCAGCCATTATCAAATCTGATGAGTCAAGATTCTGCAAGCCCCTCTTTAGCCCATCGCTTTTTGGAACACTGTCTGCACCTTGCTGAGATATTAAGAGAAAAATGTTAGCAGCTACAGTGTCAATATAATCAGCCCATGCACAAAAAAAAAACAGAATGGAATGCAGGGAACAAAATTATCACATATTGGCACAGAAGAACATAATACTAATACGTTTTTTTGAAAGGTTAGCACAATTTTTCTCAATAAAAACAAACTTACTGGAGAATTGGTTGCACAATGCTCTACTGAATTGCTTCTGCGACGGTACTCATGAAGTTCCCTACAGAGATCTGCATTAGAGGCCTCAAGCCAAGCAATCCTTTCTTTGAGAACCTATGCAGTCAGAAATACTGGTGATTCATAATACTGATGGTGCTCAGAACAACCAAAGTTCTCTCTATTACAAGGAAAAATCTAGTGATAGCGAACTTATAGTTTTGGCATAGGGAATAGGTGTATAAAGGTCAATTACAGTACCTGAACTTCCTCAGATGAAACTCTTGCACTACGAGTAAGTAGTTCTGCTTGCAAACATTCGAGTTGCTGACGCATTTTTTGCATCTCATTGGATCTAGGATCCCTATTAACCTTTAAAACAGAATAATGACACCTATAAGTCATCAGCAAAAATGAAAGTCCAGAAAAAATACTCTCTCAACATAAAGTGTAAATATGGTATAAAATGTTAGACTCCCAAGCTCCACCTCAGTTAAACAAACAAGGGCTGTTGACGGGAAAGTGAGATACCATAATTACACTTTATGAAACAAAATGAAGCCCAGCAACTAGAAAGAAAATTAAATTTACGTAATCATGTATCTAACTGGGAAACTTACAATAGGCTTATTCTGGATATTTCGAGCTCGATTAGCATACTTGAGAGTATTAAGAGTCTCCTCAACATTAATATCAGCTGGGCTGATGCAAGCTGGAACAGTGCAAAAGTTCGGACAATATAAATAAATAGAAAAAGGTGGGAACTTCTAACTCAAATGACTCGAAGAAATATATATCTTATCAAGCATTATACACCATCCTAATTCGGTAATTCCATTCAGTTCCTTCATGCTATCTATAACAGACAATAATCACCACTCACACAGAGATATGACGAATTACCTATCATAACAGTTCTGCTGTTTCCACCAAGTGAATCCTGGAAAAAGGATAAAAGGGCAAAAAAGTTTTAAAAAGACAAAATCAGCTGGAATACACCTCATCAAAAACAAATTAGCAATTTTAGGTAACAAAGATTTTCACCCACTGAGCTTTTAAACATTACGTGAAAAATAAGAGTTGGTCGACAATGCATTATATCAACTAACTTTATGTAAAAGAACATCCAACCTGCAAGAGACGAGTAAGTTTACTGTCCCGATAAGGCACATGAGCGCCTTCTTTCCTCTTCTTCTCGTCACCAAGTGCACTTATCACGTTACCAAGTGCAAGAAGTCCCTTGTTGATATGAACTCCTGTTTTTCACAAAAAAGATACTAATATCAGATTACATTAGTCTTATGGCTCTTTGGGAGCGTTTTGTGAAACTAGATGCACCCACCTTCCTTAAAACGAAGACCATCAGAGCCCGTTCGTTTAGCTCTCTCTGATCCAGCAAGATCCACCAAATGGAGCTTTGCACATAGATATTCTTCACTCATATCCTCATATTGGTTGGTATCCCCAGGAGAAGCTGGTTTGGGTTTACGAATCTGCTCTAGAGTAATTGTGAATATAGCATGCGAACGACTACCAAAAAAATAAAATCGAAAGAGTATTAGCTGCTAAGTTAAGGAGAGAATAGCAAATGATATGCAATCAGTTCCTACTTTAAGAAGAGCTATAACAGCATCGAATATGCATGGTGTGCTGGCAGAAGATCTTCTTTCTCTCAGCCAGGTTACACTAATGGAGCATAAACCTGTCCCACCAAGTCCAGGCAATAAGGAAGAACATAAGAGCAGAGGTATGGTGTTACCTGGACTGGTTGTTCATGTTCGTGCTTCCTGTTGCCCTGCTTAATGATCCTTGTTCAAGGCATGCAGCCATTTCTTTTAGTGTACTAATACCAACTTCAGTTGATCCAGCTAATGTTATAACACCATTTGATGACTCGCGAATTTGAATTGGTGGTTTACCAGGGCTCGCAACTTTCACAGCATGTCCATTGGTAGTTTCTGATTTGCTTAAAGATGTGGAATCTAGCAAGTCGTGCACCTCTTCTTTTAAAATCTTCAAAATCAGATGTCTAATTAAATAATTGATGTAAGCACGATATCATGCTAACAACAAAATATAAAACACAAAACCAAACAATACCAACAAATTTTCCCACCAATCTGAGAGGCACCTAACATGTTGAATTAAATGCTAATATTTAGAGAAAGAGAGTTGTCATTGTGGATTTCCGGATGATGAAAGGTATACGGAGATAAGATTTCTAAAAATGATCCTACTGAAGAGAAAAAAAAAAAACAAACTAAACAAGTATGACAACAAAGTTAGCAGGAAATAGGTAAGGCCAGTAATCATAATACAGGCATACAGCTTCTACATAGCACAGTTAGTCGATGACTCTTCTGTGCTGAAATAAACTACCAGATTTACGAATTTACAAATGCATTATACAGAGTTTATGCGTTGTTAAAGAATGCAGAGTGTGTAACTGAAGGGAAGTGTGCATAAATGATAAGATCAAGGTATAAAGAGTTTAGTGCACCTCAATGAAGGAAACATTTAATTGGAATTCTGATTCATGCTTCAAAGTTTCCATTTTGCTGAACAGAGCATTCATTACTTGAGGGATGAGCCCTGATTGAGAATCGTTGGAACCTGTCCCCATGGTGTATGTTTTCCCTGAACCAGTCTGGAGCAATTACAAAGACATATATCAAAATTTATTGCAAGGCAAGACATCATACAAATATCTCAGTGTTGGCTAGCACTTAAATGAGAACGTGCGAGTATTACCTGACCATAAGCAAGAACAGTGGCATTGTATCCTTGGAATAAACCGTCTACAAGTGGAGCAACACACTCTTCAAACATGGAAGATGATGGAGAGCCACTGCTTCCATAGACATGATCAAAAGTGAAAGAATGTGTCCCAATTTGTATCTGTCACAATCAATACCAAACTATTGTGAACTGAAAACAATAGATTTACGGCGCAAGAAAATAAAATTCATTCAACTACGTGGTCATAGTTTATGCAGTCGATTTAGAGCTTAGGTGTCGCCGTCTTCAAAACGTCTTGGTAAATCTTACAAAATATGTTAACAGGATCACTACTATTGACTTCTATTGATGACTTTAGCGGGTATATCACACAACACAACTAGCGGGTATATCACACAACACAACTCATGTAAAAAATTTGTTTTCACTGTGTGGTGATGCCCAAATCTATGCTGATCCAAAATTTTCACAACTAAGATAGACAACACCAAGAACAATTCAAAGTAGATATTCTTCCAAAGCAAACTTGGCAAACATCCAAAAGGTGGTTTGTTAAGCACAAGATGACAGGAAAAGGAATTTGTCTCACAATTACTCAGAGCCAATGACAGAAAAAGGAATTTGTCGTCACAATTACTCGGAGCCAAAACTAGAGAAGATAAGACAAATAACTTTAGGAAGCTAAATATGGCTATCCATGTAGTTACTTAACTGACATTACCGACAATCATAAGATGTTAAATTCCGGGGATTGCGAGTATTTACCAGCAGACTGGTATTGATTAGAAAAATGAATTCAAAGAATTTGGTAAATGAAGAAATCACTGTTTTCCAATTAGATTTCTTGGCATAAACAACAACTACAAAAATACCTGAAAACTCTAGAAAAAAGCCAAATTGATGAGAATCGCAGCTGAATTATGCTTCAAACAATGTTCAAATCTTAACCGGGAACAGAAATAAGTCAATAGACAATGAAAATCGTTTCCGATCCTATTAGGATTTCCAAAAAGCAAAATTATCATTTTCTTTTTAAAGGAGACACTTTTTTTTAATTAAAAAAGGGAACTAAATTTCATAACAACAGCCTCAGATCCAGATCTCCAAATCAAAATTCACACTTGTATGAAACTCCGGAATGATCAATTCAATGGTAATTGCATTCTTCTGTTAATCTTTCTAGCATAATTGAACTCCATAAATCCAGAATTTCCTAAGAGAAAGGAAAGGGTGAATAAAATTTACCTGTGGTTTGCCAGGAACAACATTAACACAATCTATACAACCTTGTAACCTCTCATCACCAATCAATGGTCTAACATGAACTGCAACTTTTACACAACAGTCTTCACTTGTCTCCATTGTCATCAGTTAATGCAAACAAGAAAATATGAATTACTTTTTGTAGAGAGACAATCTAATCATATTCTTGAAGAAATTTAGGGTTCCTTAAACTGATTCAATTCCAGAAAGAGTTTAATTCAAGTTTTCCAAAGAGAAAGAGAGAAGTTTGTTGGGGGAGGGGGGAAGAAACTTAATAAAAATGTATGAGAAGAGAAGATAACTGAAATGAAAACAACAGCAACAACAACCACTTCTACTAACTCATGTTTCCTTAAAATTCACTGCAAAAACTAGTGATAGTTTAGTCATAGTAGAAGTAGTAGCAAGTAACAGAAAAAAATGGTGGTGCTAGCTAGTAAGTACTGGTGGAAAAATACACTTAAAAAACTTTTCTAACACTCTTTCCAATTATAGCCCTTATATGTAACTTAAATCTTACTCTTGCACATGAAAAAGTGACATTCCTTTCAACAGAACAACTGTACTCTTTCAGAGTTGTTATTTGTTGGATGTAGATACCTACTGGCTACTACGCATATTATGCATTTCCCATTGCATTAGCATTTAGCAAGTAATACTATCATTTCTGCATGTTAAAGGATTTTAGTCTGTTTATCGCCCGATTGCATCAAAAATATCTTCGGGTTGATTTTTTTTTTGTTTGCACCTTTTCAAACATTTTCTTTTTTATCTGGATGAAAAACTCGTCCAATTAAACTAGAAGTACAATATTTGCAGAGCATAGTTAAACAAAAACACTGCATAAATAGTCCTTTTAGACTTCACAAAAACCGTGTAGCCACAAACAAATCTAAAAAATGAGACTTCCTTTTCCTAATGGGTAGAGCCCACTTTTTCATGTGTTTACACGATTTTAGGCTAGTCTAAAATGGGCAGGACATGCGTGAAAAATTCTTCCAAATGAACTACATTAGATTGATTAAATGGGATTTGTATGTCGCATTAATTGATTGTGATGCTGCTAGATTAATCATGTTCGAGCTAAACCAAGTAAAAAATTACCGAAGTTTTCTTATAGTAGGAGTGTTGGTCCTAATTGGAGAGTGTCAATTCAATTGCGTTTTTTTTGCTCTCAATAATTGAATGTGTCCCCTATAATAAAAGTTAATTTTCTTTACTTAGGTGCTCAGAAGAAATGCAGCTTTGGCTCAAAGACTGAAAGGTTGGCTGTGTTAATTAGTTCCACATCGCCTAGGGCAATGTAGGATCCATGCTTAATAAGTCATGGGCAATCCTAACCTTGCAAACCGGTTTTCGAGGTTAGTTAGGCCCAGGGATTTTTGACATGGTATCAGAATCAGGCCCTTCTCAACCCATCCATGTCCATTCGTGTGTCCGTGATTTCCGTATCACCCATCAATGTAGCCCAGTCAACGGCTTTCGTATCATACCCGTCAGTGTAGCCCAATCAGCGATTGTCATATCCATCAGTTCAGTGTAGCCCTAGTCGTTGAGGGGGGTGTTAATTAGTACCACATCGTCTAGGACAAACGAGGATCCATGTTTAATAAGCCATGAACAATCCTAACCTTACAAACCGGTTTTCGAGGTTAGTTAGGCCCAAGGATTTCTGACAAGCTGGTCCTTCTTCTTTCTTTTGGGAGTAGAAAATACAGATAACAGATGATCACGTGGCATGGGATTATGGAATATTGGTTCGTACGGAAGGAAACGGAGAAGAATAGTGGTGTGGTTTGGTAAATATGTAGGGAATGTTGGGGGATTACTGGAGAATGTGGGGAAGGAAATGGTACCATAATCCAACTATGGAGATGGTGATTGGGGAGATTTAGAATAGAGGAAGTAAAGTGAGAGGACCTAAAACTCATGGGCCCTACCAATATAAACCACGATGACAATCGAAGATAAATATAGTGGGTTCATCCTCACGTGGTCTCTCCAAACTTTCATTATAACGCTGGTGCCTCATGTGCTGCAACTTTAGTAATATCAGCTCCTCCAATCACCAAAAAATCTACGAAGTTGCATCCGATGAAGAAAAGTCTCCACTGCTACCGTGCAGCCCGTTGCACTTTTAATGCAATGTAAATATTTCAATTCAATAGTTAATCCATTGAGGTGAAACCCATGAATACGGAATAGAAATGGTGTGGTATTAACAATGATCAATGTTACGACTAGGAGATAGGTTTGTAGGGATGGATGAGCAAAATCTTGTGTACCCATGTCACATCTGGATATCGGTGCAAAATGGGCCTATAAAGGATAAAATTAGGCTGGAAACCATCTGGATCGAGTCACTGCACTCTTGTCTTGGCCTAGCTTTGTCCTTGGTTATGGTCGTCTCAGACGGCATAAGAAAATTCTCAGATTTTTTGGGAATTGTATTTGGCTCTAATCCAATCGCTTGTAAAAGTATCTATTTTCTGGGCAGGACTATAAGACGGGTTCTTTGACCACATGTCAGACTGCGTGAGGTGTGTCATTCAACATATAAAGTTAGCTCACTACTAACAATGGGCAAACTTGAACGGTGAGGTGTGTCATTCAACATATAAAGTTATATAATTTTCATACATACGAATGGCTGAAAAAGTTTCTTTTTAAGAAAAGTTTAAGGTCGATCAAGCCTTTAGAGTTATTGGCTCAAAACTTTATCTGGACTTGAGAAATTCGTTGTGGAAAAATTACTTTCTCGGTTGATGAAGGTGAGCCCGACATTCGCTCTTTAGCCGCTTTTGATTGTGTTGTCTTACTGAGAAGTCAGAATTACATGAAATATAGTCTCAACTTCTTTTCAATTGAACATGTTCATGAGGTAACAATTATTTTGTTAGTGATGCAAGTCTCCTACGTAATTAGCTCATGGATGGTATATTGTTGTTTATTGTATGTATATATATTATAAGGACGAATGGTATGTATCTAGGATAAAGGAAAATTGATATTTTTTCTAGATTAGACGACAGAGTTTATGTAGTGGCCTGACCAGAGCTTACCTTAGCCTTAAACCCCCGAGTAATCTTAAATATGAAAGGAGTGAACATCTTAGCTTAACCTAACCTTAGGTCCCTGCTAACTTTATCAAGGAAACACTAAACTCTGATAATAAGATTGGAGATGCTCTTTCTAGATTGGAGATAAGGCAAACTTCAATTTGTAATGCCTTAACAAATATTCGACCTGCTTGGCCAACTCGGGTGCAAGAAAGCTACAAGAGGATCCTCTAGCTCAAGACTTGATTCATAAGTTATGCTACACCCTTATGGTATTCCTAGACAGATTATCAACAAGGTGTTCTGAGATACAAACAAAGGGTTTATATGAAGAGGTTGAAGATTTTATGCGAAAGGTGATTGTTGACGTTAGAGCACCTATCGGTCGAACTCACAAGTTATTCTATCTCAAGCATGTTGTCAATATTATATGTGAAAAACTATATCTTGATTTCTGGTCTACTAAAATCAGGTCTCGTACTAGGATTAGATCATAGTAATTGAGTATCATATATCACCGAATATCATTGAAGATTGAAGACTGAAGAACAAACATAGACATTCGCGAGAACTTCATCAAAAAGACGTATGTGAAAACCGATTTATCATATTACTCATTGCATCTACTATTCTATCTTATGAGACCATGTCTTATGGTTTTAGTAGATTTAATATTACAAAGAAGAAATTTCGAGTTCAAGCTTGTCTTGTGTAAACTCTCGAAGTATGATTCGGGCAATGAAAGTTTATAGATCTGTAATAATCTTAGTCTAGAAAAATTTAATGTTTACAAATTATTTTTGTTTAAATTGGTCTTTGAAAATTGCCCAAGCGAACAGTACACAAACTATTTAGGGTGTGCATACCTAGTATGTATACCTTGGCTATTGTGAATGTTTCTAAACTTAAATATGAGAGACTAAAGCACAAGAATTGCTTGGGGTATGCATACCATGTCAATTTTGACATAGTTCGGTTAAAGTTCACCATCTGTCCAAGGATATGCATGCTCGGTTTGCATACCATGTCATTTGGACATGTTCCTATACACTGTTTGAGAAACAAAAAGGAAATTATTTGCTAAGGAGCCCTTTTACTTTTGTACACTATTTATTAAGGCATCCTTGCACTTTGTTATATCTCTAATAAACACTTCTAAGAAAACTTTATTCACAATTTCACATTAGATATGCAAATTATTGTTTAGTCTTGAGTGTTCTTGAACACCGTTATTGCTTGGGCGTTCACGGCCTTACTTGGCCTTTGTGAACTATCATTTTGCACATCTCCATTACTATCCGCACCATAGTGAATATTCTTCTGTATAATTTCAAGGCAACATTTTTACATACTCAAATGAATTTCTAACTTTGAATTTTATCTAAACCGGGAAAGTCTTAGCTTGGATTCTAAGCAACCTTAGCTTGAATTCAAAGATACCTTCAACCTTGAAAATCTAGAGAGACTCTTGCAACTGGATTTCTTTATCACTGGCACTCTTGTGTCCTAGTTACAAAGCTAGAGTCATCATCTATAACTTAGGTTTCTTTACGAGACTATATTAGGTTATAACTTTGAAGACTTCACTTTGGGATTCGTGAAGCCCAGTCAGACTATCTTTTACCTAATAGTTCTTGTATCTGGATCTTGTTTTACTAATTATTGTAGTTCACGAACTGCTAATCAGGAAAAAGATAGATAAAAATCACAAATTTCTCTTCATCTTTGGCTTTGGCTTTGTGATTCCACAAGATAGATATCTAAACTCTTTATTGGATTTTTTGGATTATTCTTGTGAGGTGGTAATAATATAGGCTTCTCTTTGATAACAGTGTAAGTGTTCGGGATCCATGAGGTTTGCTAGAACTTTTCTACTGCAAACTTTATTTTAAAACCTTGATTGAAACATATCGAAAGGGAAATGTATAGGTTTTCTGTTAGGGACAGATAAGTATCAAAAGTCTTCACTTAGGCTGAAGCAACTCTTAGTTGTAACAGACCTCAATTAAGGAAATCAAGTGCGTACAACCACGTTGGTCTCAAAGATGTAAGCAGCACGACTGAAGTTGGGTTCTACATTCCAGTCCTAAGTATGATTATATGCTAGTAAATATAGAGGTTTAACACAATATGGTGTTCAAACTGGACTAGGTCTCAGGGTTTTTCTGCATTTTTGGTTTTCCTTGTTGACAAAATTCTGGTGTCTTATGTTATTTCCTTTACACATTATACTTGTTTATCTTTATAATATGAATATCACAAGTATTATGTAATCAATCTAGATAGTCTCCGATCCCTAATTGATTGAGATCTTACAATGCTCGTTCTTGTTGAATTCATATCTTGAAATATAGATTACAAGTATCGTGCTTGTTAGAATTCGGATCTTGCAGAATTCGGGTATATACTAGATTGATTTTGGATATTGATTTTTGAGATCATACAAGAGTACTTCTACACAGTCAGGTTCACGACCTTCGGTCTACACATATTAATTGTGGAAGAGAATGAGAAAAACTTTATATACAATCTTACACAAAGATCTTTTACTGTTTACCTTCTTGTGATTGTATTAGGTTTTGTCTATACATGCTGCTGAAACCTCTCCTTTTGAATTGCCATTTATTCTTCTGCCACTTGCGATCACTCTAGTTCACAAGCTAACATTGAAAAGACAAATTGTACTTTTGTTAGGTAGGGAGGGAACAACAAATATTATTAAGGAAATTTAGGAATGTGAGATATGCTAGCAACATAAGGTATTCAACTCATAACCAGCTGGTCTGTTACAACCACTACCTATTCTATAGCAAGCTTGGGAATACATTAGTATATATATCATCATGGGGTTACATAAATCTGAGGAAAAATAAGTTACTTTAGTGGTTGTGGGTTTATTTACAAAGCACGCATATTCACTTCTTAGCTATCATTCATCCTTACACAATTTTATCAGTGGATAACCTTCAATTTGCATGGTTATCAAGTTTATTGTGTTTGATAGAGATAGTGTTTTTCTAAACAAATTTTGGAAAGTGTGTTTCACCAAAGTGGGAACCTACTTAGTACTTACATATGAGTACAACCTGTCACACGCAAACTGATGGATAAACATAGAGGGTTAATGTGTATATTTAGAGTCTTATTTGATATGTATGACTAGCTTCAGACCTACTAAATAGGTTACTTAGTTGTGACTAGCTGAGTGGTGGTTCAATACATATTATAAATAAGTCTCAAGCTTACTTCATTTGAGGCTTTGTATGGATATCCACCACTACAATTTGGAATTATGGCTTCCCAAGCTGAAATGAATCCTACATGTCAAAATAATTTGCATTAAAGACAAGTAATAAGTCAAATGCTTAAGGGAGCATTAGAGATAGCTTAGAACACGAACAAGAAACATCCGGACAAGAAGAGATTTCTAAGGTCTTTTAAAGTGGGGAATTGAGTGTATTTAAGGCTTCAACCATATAAACATATTTCAGTACAACTGAGATGAAATTTGAAGCTAGTTGTCAAATGACCATACAGGCGATTACTCATGTAGGAGCAGTTGCATATAAGCTTTATTTACCTGCAGGTTCTATGATCCACTTTATATCTCATGTATCTCAATTAAAGCCTAAGTTAGGCGATGGTTTGATTCCTCAAATAACCTTGCCTAATATAGATTCAGAAGGAAAAATAAAGATTACTCCTCTTAAACGTACTAGTAACCAAGCAACTTTGGAAGATTCAACAAGATATTGCACATGTATTAGTGCAATAATGTGGTTTCAAGCTAAGATGCAACATGAAAGGGAATGCATTTCATGAAAAGTTAGTTTCCAGAGATTATCCTTGATGACAAGGATCTGGTGGAGTAGAAGGTATTTTTCCTAATTACGGGCGGTCTCAACTGCTAGGGGCGACCAAATTAGCCATTAGTAAGTTAGCTTTTAGTAGCAATAACAGATAGTAATTTATATGAGTCGCACATGTTAAATGCGAGATATTTTATGTCCTTATTAGCTTCTCGAGTTGCAATTTGCGAGTTAAGAAATTATTAATTGAAAAGGCCTCTTTTATTTCCAACATCTTCTCCTTTATAAACCAAACTCTATTGTAGTGTTGATCATTACATAACTCTATTGTAGTGTTGATCATTACATAACACAACAATATGTCGTTTTGAAAATCAAGCGTTGAAAATTAACTGTTAAAATTATAAAATGGTTAAGATTTGGTATCTCGGATTGCACTAGTTTCTTTTATGACAGTATAAATCACTGTAAGAGGAACATATAAACAAACAAACAAAAAAATCTTCAAATTATCGTTCGATTTTATAAAAAAAACAAATGGTTTTGAAATCGCTCGATAATGTGCGCATAACCATGTCAACAAAGATTTCTCGTGTATATCAATACTCTTTATACAAAGGGGAATACTTAATGCTCATGTAGTTGCACCACAGTCATTCTGACTTATGAAATATTATCAATCATTACGTCATTCACATGTCATCATACTCACATTGCATTTTTTTTTGATCGGTCAATAGAAAATAGATTAAAATGCACACAAGCCGTGCGCAGGCAAATACAACTTAAAAAGAACGACAAGTCCCTGAAAAAACAAGAACACAAAGAAAAACTAAAACGACAAAGCCCCGAAACACAAAGAAAATCTAAAAAAACTAAAAAAGTAGAAATTCAAAGTACATAAGAAGTTTAATCCTCTTAGATACCACAAAGTAATAACTCAAACTTGAGAATCCTGAACTTTCAGTTATGATGAACAGTTTATTTTTATTTTCTCTTTGGAAAACAACCCTTAAACCAATATTAAAGATTTTAATTTGTTTGACAGATATTTCTGGCAATTGAAAAATAGATTTTTTTTTTTTTTTTGTTTGGCTGATAGCCCATGCAGGACTATAGGTGGGCATCCAAACCATCACTGACTGGCATTGAAAAATAGATAAGGAAAGAAACATGTATGTATAAAAAGTATCATATCGTTAATAGGTGCCTCTGATTGCTGAGAGATACCAACGAAGTCATATCACTTAAAGACACGTGTAATGATAAAATGACATGTCCCATATGAAACGGACATAGACTTATATATAATAAAAATGCAATTTTTATTGTTGTTGTTGTTAGTGATGAACAAAGACGTTGCACCATAAACCACGAAATCATATGCGTTTACTTGTTTTCGTTTTCGATAAGTGTTACACCAATATTTTCTATGGGATGAGAAGTTCTCATGTGCAGGCCAGTTGCAAATATGCTCCTATAGCTACGGCGGCCGAGCAGATGTGACGCAACACCAAATTGTACGAAATGCTTTTACTCCTTTACGCATAGGTATGATATCATTTATACCTTTTACGCATCATCAGTGATCACACAGAACTGTGGTCACCTGATTCGGTCATGCACTTCGATTGGTATGTTTAGCTCATCCATTCAGACCAAGATTCAAAGATTTAGATTGCGATGCCACACCGCTTCTTGTTGTTAAAGACTGCTTGTATTACCTGTTCATGCACCATTAGGGTAGGGAGTCGGACCACGAACAGGGAAGATACAAGGTTTCCGGATATGGTGAAAAACTAGGTTGTGAGGTAATATGTCAACTTTATATAACTCAATCAAAGACGGTGAATATTGGTGAGAAATTAAAATATTTGAATAGTGAACGAGGGAAAACCAATATACGTAGAGCATTTGGTGATCATTGATTTCTCACTCTACCCAAGATATGTCAAATCCCAAATGGTTTTTGATGGATCCATTTTGATTTTTACAGAATGAGGTGGGGCTAGCTAGCTAGAATGTAAACACACAAAAACCCCTATAAAAGGTAAAGTTGTATAATTAATTCTAAAAAGAGGTCCTACATGCTGCAATGTTTCAACGTTTTTAAGTCTCTGATGTGGGCAGGGACGAAGAACGCAAGATTGCAAGGTAAGCAACCCCCACAGGCCACAGTAAGTAGGATGCATATGCTGCACAAGTACTTTATCTTTCTTGCTTCTTCGCGTCTCTTTTTGATCGTCTTGAAACCCTCTACTTTACAGAAAAGAAAAGAAAAGCAAAAGAAAAAAATTAATCTCTAAACCTTTAAGTTTGGTTTTTTCTAACCAACTCACTGTTCCTTCCTTGGATCCATCTCTTTAGTCCCGAGCCGTTAACTGCATGCAAAGCAGTTGTAGTATCCAGGAGTCTCCCCCTTCTATCTTTCTCATTGAGGACTGGTGTCTGTTTTCGGAGGTGAATATTAAATCTAGAAGCTGAAGACGTAAAACATTAAAAAAAATTAGGACTTGACTTGGTCGAATGGCCCTGATCAAGGGAGGTCAAGACCACATGGTTGGACGATCTGTGGCCCAAATAAAGTGCGAGTTACGTACTCTTTGGAAGTCGGTGGTGTTCCTGTTTTAGACTCCAACAAGAATGACAAATTTTGTGTGAATTAGGTCTCTTAATTCTAATAATGCATCTAAGTAAAGTCTAGAATAATGACAAGGTTGAAGGCTAAAGAGGTATCCTTTGGGTTCTACTGTTTGGGATTAAAGGCTTCGGCCCTAAACCAAGTTTGAATGGTTTTTTATGTTTTTCTTCTGTCGCTAACAAGTATAATAACAACCATTAAGAAGAGAAGGTTGGTTTGAAGATGGCCTAAAGAGTTGATTTCTACGACTTTCTGATGGATATCTTGGAAGAAAAGCAATGCAATAATGTAGCAGTGTGACCAGTTGTCACATTTCTCTCATGCAAACTTTGTGAAGGCGAGCATGTTTGCATCACGCGATGTGAATCTGTTCGACGACTTGTACAACTCTGGAGATGGACACTTCATGTGGAAAGAATTAAAGTTCTACATAAACTTATAGTAAAGTTTAATTGTAGGCTGCATTTTGGACACCAAAAGCATGAGGAGAAGCTTCTTCTACCCGATGTTTAAAAGCCCGATGTGACCACCATTCCTTCTAACAAATTAATCAAGAAAATTTGCAAATTTGCAACTTTCTGAAAGCTCAAAAACACCAAGCAAGCAGCAGGTCTAACAAATTTTCTCGACTTCCAAGCAAGACGTGTTAGTTAGAATTTTCAAATGTCAAGCGCAACTGGAAGTTATATCTTTCGGAACTGACGATCAAAGATATCTTAATGTCTTATATACAACGTGTTCAATGCAAGATCATTCCTACTTTTAATCCGTTAGATTATTAAAATTCAGAAACAGCTCACATGTATGTTGATGTCGATTTTATTTTTCATCTTAATTAATTTCATAGAGTTGTCCATCAAATTCTTATGTAGCAGCTTTTTTGTACTTAAATTTATTCCCGCCCCACCATTTTCTTTTCCTTTGAGAGTGCTTTTTTTCTTCTACCCACCATGTGATTGATCTTTACGTCTCACATGCATGCACACCCTACTAGTCCCTTTACATATATTACCCACATGCATGATTATTCCCTTCTATCTTTTTCATTTTTCACCCCCATTCTTTTACTTTATACCTTTTTTGTTTGCCCATTATTAGTTCCATATCTGATAACTACAACCCCACTAATTAATTACCGACCTTTATCAGCTATCCCACTACATAATCAATCTTTATGATTAATCTTGTCACTATTAGGAATGCCATAATCCATCACATTGGCATAAAAATTGAAGGCTATCATAAAAAAAATGAGTCTAATGATACATATAAACTTACGGTAAGTAATTCTAAAAGAGAAATTTGCTAGATGGTCCATAAAACCCGATTCGGGTTAATCTGTAGTTCAGAGGGAAAAATCTTTTAACCAGAGGTCCAAAAACCTTTTGAAAACTGAAAATTACTTTCCTGCCCATCGATACTCACGTGTGAAACCAATTGATTCACGTCTCAAACCTTTTCGTGTGAACAAAAACGATTTTCCCCAGAATCTCTTCATCCTTCTTCTGTCTTCGTTCTTCCTCTGTCTTCATGTTTCTTATCTGTAAAAAATCCACAAAAACCTAAATCTGTAATCAAATTACGGGATAATGATCAAAACCTAGATTTACAATTAAGAAATTATAAAAAATACTCAAAAACCTTATTTTTTTGAAGAATCATATCCACAAAACTCTAGTTTACTAAGAAGAATTAGCATACTACGAGATTCTTCTCCCAAAAATCAGTAAAAGATTGTGATTTTGAAGAAAAAGGTACTCCCGATTCTGAAACAACATGAAAGAAGAAGAAAAAGAAATTTGTTGCAACTCAACCAACATCAAAGAAACCTGGTATTTCTGCCAAAAAAAAAGGTATTGTTTCTAATTACAAAAATTAAATCCAATATGTGTAATGCTTTCAGTTTTATTTTTGTTGATTTTTTATACCAATTTTCTATATGATCCTAGAGTACATATCAGTATGTATTGTTAAAATTCTTGATATGTACTGCTCAAACCCTTCTACTGCATGTTTATGTATGATCTTACAATACATAGCCATATGTAATGCATATATTTTGTGTATGATCCTACATTACATCTTATTATGTACTGCTAAAAACTCTAGTTTATAGTTGATATATGTGTTGTTGATGTACTTTGTTCTTGAATTAGTACATATCAACATGTATTACTGGATATATATGACCAGTGCAATAAATATGTACTGGGTAAACCTTTTTATGCTTGTTATGTACATATCAGTATGTAGTGTTAAAATTCTTGATATGTACTGCTCAAACCCTTCTACTGCATGTTTACGATGATCTTACAATACATATCCATATGTAATGCATATATTTTGTGTATGATCCTACATCAAAATTTAGGATGTACTGCTAAAAACTCTAGTTTATAGTTGATATATGTACTGTTGATGTACTTTGTTCTTGAATTAGTACATATCAACATGTATTACTGGATATATATGACCAGTGCAATAAATATGTACTGGGTAAACCTTTTTATGCTTGTTATGTACTAGGTAAACCCCCAATACATATTGATATCCAAAACACACTATCTTGATTTTGATTGAAAACTAGTTCCGAAACGAACCGATGCTCGAACATCAGTCGTCATAAACTTTGATCTCTCTTCCATAGGTTGCTGGAAGAATCATCGACTTACATGGATCATATCTCCAATTGTATCAGTAGAAATTCCATGGTTCTGGGATTTTATTTGTATGATGAGTTTGGATTAATCTGTTTAGTCTGTATACTTTTTAAACCTGCGTGAAAATTTTGATTTGTATAACAGACTATTATATAACAGTAGATATGGACATGTACTGAGTGAAAAACTTCTGCGTTGTGCTTCACATTATGATCCAACAGTAGATTAACATATACTTATAGAAAAAGACAGCTCCTTGGCTAGTAATTTCATATGGAAAAGGCAAAGAGGTGGATATATCTTTAATGACTATGTATTGACTAGATAGTTATTTATGAAAATTACTAGTAATTTCTTTTCTTTATTGATATACATTTCTTTTACATATGAAAAAGGTAGAGAGGTGGATATATACTTATGGAAAAGATAGTTCCTTGGCTAGTAATTTATTTTTTGTATTGGTATACATTAAATGGATATATCTTTAATGATTGTGTATTGATTTCACCTCCAAAGACTAGTACTGTTCCAGACGGGAATGGGGATTCCATGGTTTTTATGCTTTTTAGTAGAAAGAAGGAAAATGAAGAGGAAATTCTTATGTTTTGTCTTCCAGGTTACAAGGAATGGAGAATTCATAAGTTCCCTGACGATGGAGAAGACAGTCGGTCTATGTGTTACCTCAAAGGTAAGCTACAAAAACGTGCTATGGTAAAGAATACTTGGAAATAGATGTACGTATTTATACAATACATATCAATATGTACCAAGTAGAAACTAGTTTATGCTTGAACACACATCACTCTTTATCACATGCCTAGCATATGTATTATCCTAGAGTACATATCAATATGTACTTAGGAAAAGATGATTCGTTTATGCATTCCATATAATTACATACTGTATAAACCACTAGACCTAGGTTATGTTGATCCTTCAGTATATATCGTTACGTACTTGGGGAAAAACTGATTCTTTTATCCAGTACATATCATTGTGTATTGTATAAATCCCTAACCTTAGTTTGTGCTTGCATATAATCTTACGGTAAATATCAAAATGTACTTAAGAAAAAGGTGATTTGTTGATGCAGTACATATCATCATCTCGCTAGATTGTTTAATATCCATAGTGCTTGATTTTTTTTTTGCGTATTAAACTTTAAAAATTCTTACTCAAGGAAATTACTTTCATTGATTCACTTGCAGAATATTGGAAACTTCATAAAGTACATCTGTCATGCCTTCAAAGGTACTTGTATGCCTACATTATCAAGAACTAGCAGTGGACGTCATCGTTGAAGGAACACCATGCTCTACTTTGTGAACTCCAACTGCTAAATGAGGCCTAAACAGTCTACATGGAGACACCAAGATGGAGTTCTGATTAGTGCAAATGCCATATTAATTGATCCCAAGCTATATTACTCATGCATCAACGGATTACTAGTCATTTTAATGCTTTTAGCTCTACATATCGTGTGATTGACACCTTGTGATCAAGAGTGAAAAAATGTCATCGGTTATGCCAGTATTGTGTATCTCTGATCGAGTAAGATTTTTTTTTTGAATGTTAGCTTTAAAATCAATAACATACAACACGCTTTGTCTTTTGGTCCCAAACTGTTCCTTTGTGTATATATCTGGAACTGCGAAATTATTGCTTGCATTCATCTGTGAAACACTGTTTATACTTGAATATTCAATTTTCTGAGAGCTGACTGTATCCGAACTCTGGTTTCTGATGTTCTATTATTGAGATCAAAATTACATATATTACATATAAAAGAAAAAACAACTTTTCCTATTGTAGACGCTAAAATCTATCGCTTAGTGCTAACATTTTATGACAAGAATACAATAAACTCCCCAAATTAACTAAAACTGATCCACAAGTATGCCACCAAATAAACTTCATATCTAATCTGTATAAGTATAGGGCCAGAATTCTTCCATCAGCACTGCCGTTCTTCCTTTCAAATTTTATGGCCTTGTAGGATGACGTCCCCTCTTTAAAGCATGCCTAAGCAGCATCTGCAGACAGAAATAATGCACAATAAATGAACAATAAAATCATTACTTCTTTTGCAACCTCAGCTCTCTCTCTCCATCTCTCTACTCCCTCTATTTTCTATAAAATCACTTCCATGTCAAGTGGTTAATTATCAGTTTAATAACCTCGAAACTTACTGTTCTGGAGTTGAATCCCAAGTTTAAAAATGAAAATTACAGTACATATACACATGTAATGAGTGCAAACCTAGTAGATACTCATGTGTAATAATAGAACACCTAGTAGATATTGATATGCACTGAGTGAAAACCTAGCAGATATTCATATGTACTAATAGAACACCTAGTAGATATTGATATATAAAGAGTGAAAACCAGTACATACTGATATGTACCGAGTAGAAACCCAGTACATATTACGTTTACCATCCATGAATATATATTATAAACCAGTACATAGTAATATGCACCGAGTAGAAACCCAGTACATATTACGCTTACCATCCATGAGTCTGTATAAATATCTATCGTAAAAATATTACGCTTACCATCTCTATGGTTCTAACAAATTATCATAGTGTAAGTTATCTTACGTGGTCAGACCAGCGTCATCTAACTTGAGACGAACATGCAATACTATTCACTGGCATCAAACATATGACACTAAGCAAGAGTATCCTGAATTGGAACCAAACATAGCACCAAATTCATAACTCTATAATACTTTATGTCTTCACCTATATAATGATTTTGTTCCATTGACAACATATTATATTTATAAATTTCATAATTAGAAACTCGAATGTTAAAATGACGCATACACCAATTGGGTGCTGCATATGCAGTTTCTTACAACATTTTTGTTTACCTATCGAATATCCTCCGGATAGTTGAGATGAGAACAGAGACCTACTACCTCCATCATCAACAACCCCTCTATGTTGTTGTTGTTGAACCTTCCTTCTATCATCAATACCACCTAATCCAGAACCTCCACCACCACCACCGTCGTTACCTCCATTACCACTTTGATATCTAGTACATATTGACGTTTTACAATGGATCTAAAAAATCTAGGGTTCATTCAATTTTATCAAAATAAAAATCACAATTCAAAATCATCCAAATCAAATAAAACTAGAGAGCGAAAGAATGAAAGAGCAGATCTCCAAGACCAATATCAACAGTAAAGAGAATAGGCTAATTAAAATTGTATCGTCTAGCAAATGATCCCTTATGAGGTGGAAAATTAGAAATGAAAAAATGCAAATATTGAAATAAGAAAAACGACGATTCACCATTATCAGTAATGAGTGCAGACCTAATAGATACTCATGTGTACTAATAGAACACCTAGTAGATATTGATATATAAAGAGTGAAAACCAGTACATACTGATATGTACCGAGTAGAAACCCAGTACATATTACGTTTACCATCCACGAATATATATTATAAACCAGTACATAGTAATATGCACCGAGTAGAAACCCAATACATATTACGCTTACCATCCATGAGTCTGTATAAATATCTATCGTAAAAATATTACGCTTACCATCTCGATGGTTCTAACAAATTATCATAGTGTACGTTATCTTACGTGGTCAGACCAGCGTCATCTAACTTAAGACGAACATGCAATACTATTTTGTTACCCAAGTATTCACTGGCATCAAACATATGACACTAAGCAAGAGTATCCTGAATTGGAACCAAACATAGCACCAAATTCATAACTCTATAATACTTTATGTCTTCACCTATATAATGATTTTGTTCCATTGACAACATATTATATTTATAGATTTCATAATTAGAAACTCGAATGTTAAAATGACGCATACACCAATTGGGTGTTGCATATGCAGTTTCTTACAACATTTTCGTTTACCTATCGAATATCCTCTGGGTAGTTGAGATGAGAACAGATACCTACTACCTCCATCATCAACAACCCCTCTATGTTGTTGTTGTTGAACCTTCCTTCTATCATCAATACCACCTAATCCAGAACCTCCATTACCACTTTGTTATCTAGTACATATTGACGTTTTACAATGGATCTAAAAAATCTAGGGTTCATTCAATTTTATCAAAAAAAAATCACAATTCAAAATCATCCAAATCAAATAAAACTAGAGAACGAAAGAATGAAAGAGCAGATCTCCAAGACCAATATCAACAGTAAAGAGAATAGGCTAATTAAAATTGTATAGTCTAGCAAATGATCCCTTATGAGGTGGAAAATTAGAAATGAAAAAAATGCAAATATTGAAATAAGAAAAACGACGATTCACCATTATCTACTCCTCCGGGTTTAGTTTATAGAGAGAGTTGGAATCTCTGGTTTTTTTCCGTGAATCGCCATCGCCATCATCATCGCCAGAGCTCTCCAATTGGTGAAGAAAGAATTGATAAAACCGAATTAGATTTGACTAGAAGGGTCTTTTAGGCATTTTAAAAATACACTTTATAACTTCCGAACATGTTCGGACCAACTAGTAAAAAATCTGGTCCAAAAACATATTTTTGGACCAGCGAGTAAATTTATTTTGGTGTTGGATTACACACTAAACGGTTCTTCTAAAACTGGATTAACCAGTAATTCCTAGATTCTAAAAGTGAAAAAAATATAAGACTCACTATTTAATAGGTTATTTTCCTTTATTTTTTTGATTAATTGGACTGAAAATTGTACCCTTTTTTTCTTCTTTCTATATTTGGAGAAAACTACACACTAGAACTTAACATCTATAGATAAGTTGTTCGTATTAAGTTTAAATTTAAACAAGAAACAATCTCCCAAGGTGGATGATTAGATGTCATCTAGAGATTTGTTACATGCATCTTCAGCAAAAAAAATTGCAACACCATTTGACTCTCTATATCTATGACTGAAACTTATAGTAAGAAAACTTATAATCAAATTCAAGATATCGGACACTAGAATTTTCAAAAATCATGTTAGCTCAACTACGCCACGACAGGTTTAACTGTATATTCAGAGTCATTTTCTGCCTATAATTTTTTCACCTCCAACTTTTTTTGCCGAAATCATGCCTCCTCGAACAACTAGAAAAAGGCTCAACAATACTAACACCAGGTTGAATGTGTATTTTGCATAACATGTAACAAAACCTTCGTTGTAGTTTTAAAAGAATGTCTCCAACACCTGCATTACAAAGCCTATCGATTATAAGCATAATCCGTGCTTAATTTCACAAAACCTTGTCTAAAAAGCTATCACTGAACATAAATGTCAGTGGTCTGCTCATTCTATCCAAAAATATACAGCATCACCTACACTAATAGATGAAGATCTCTTTACAAATATCGGACCAAGATTAACTCCCAGACAGTCGGAATTACTTACAATGGAAATAACTACAACAGAAATCAAACAAGTCCTCTTCTCCATAAACTCCGAAAGTGCCCCAGGTCCAGACGGATATACAAGTAAGTTTTTCAAGGTTTTCTGGGAAACAACCCACCCCCAATTGATAGCAATGGATAGAAGTTTCTTTAATAACTTAATTATGCATCCTCTCATGAATCACACAAACATAACACTAATACATAAAGTCGACCATCCTTCAAAACCTTCACAGTTCAGACCCATAGGACTTTGTAACGTCACATATAAAATCATATCAAAAATCTTAGTCAACTGAATTAGACTCATTCTACCCTTTTTAATAAGACCTTACCAAAGTGCTTTTGTACCAAAAAGATCAATACATGACAATATAGCAATAGCTGGAGAACTTTTCCACCATATCAGAACCTCAAACCAAACTAAAGATCCAAAAATAGCTCTCAAACTAGATATCCAGAAAGTCTACGATAGCCTAGATTGGGGATTCATCAAAACCTCATTTACAAAACTTGGATTTCCACCAACCTTTATAAATTACATTATGCTATGCGTCACAACAGTTTCATACTCAATAAAAATAAATGGTAAACCATGTTGGTGCAAAAATGATCACTCCAACAATCTTCGAGATGCGGGAAAGTTGATCCAATCGCTACCGTTGATGAAAAATCTCCAAAGAATTTATCAAAAGAGGTGGGGGTACCTGCAAAAACACTCTGATGCTAAAATCAACGGATGTTCTATGCAAGTGTATTATGGTGAAAAGAATAGAATTCTGTACCTTTTGATTTGAGATTTTGCCTCTATATATAGGCAGAAAATAGATGTAGCTTTAGGGTTTTGATAGTTATCCAAATAACCTCCCTCATCTGTATAAATCCCAAATAACAACCAGATTCATGATAAATTCTAATATTTATCATAATCTTCACTTATCCCAAATAATTATTATCTTGAATAATAATTATAACTACTTAAGATAAATATCCTCTTTTATCAGGATTTATCTTAAATAATATTTAATAATTATCTATAATAATTATTCCATGAAAATCTTAACCTCTTTTATTAAGATCTTTTAACCCATGGAGTTGTGGGTTTCCATAACAAACCCACCGGTTTCCATAATAAATCAAATTCAAGCTTTCATAATAAGCCTTGTGGGTTTCCATAACAAACCCACCGGTTTCCATAATAAACCAAATCCAGGCTTCCATAATAAGCCTTGTGGGTTTCCATAACAAACCCACCGGTTTCCATAATAAACCAAATCCAGGCTTCCATAATAAGCCTTGTGGGTTTCCATAATAAACCAACCCCAAGCTTCCATAATAAGCGTTGTGGGTTTCCATAACAAACCCACCGGTTTCCATAATAAACCGGATTTAGGCTTCCATTATAAGCCTTATGTGATACGCACATACGCTACTTTAATATGGTACAAACATCGCCCCCTCTTAATTCTCAACTTGTTGATGGATTAAGAAAATCAAAAGGGGAACTAACCTTCGCGGCTCGCTTTATGTTATTTATCCGATAACCTTTCGTGGCCTTGGCCAGCTTGTTCTGCGGATTAAGAAAATCAAAAGAAGAACTAATCTTCACGGCTTGTTCAAATTCGTCATATGATGTTTATTCGATAACCTTTCGTGACCTTAGCCAGCTTGTTGTGTGGATTTTCCCCAAAGTTGGATTAATAATTCGAAGCACCAAAAATGTACTCAATCATCTCATAAGCCATTGTTCTTTAATCACCAAACACGTTCAAAGTACCAACAACGTACTTAAAACTCCATATAGTATTACCCAAACGCCAAACAGATCAGCATGTTATGTTCTCTTGCTCTTCCATTAGCTAACATATGACCTAAGTGTTGGTCTTATAAATCTCCTCTAATCTCATCTCCCACCCTTATGGTGAATGAAGCATTTCCTTGGTTTTTCTCTTTGATAGGAAAACGCTCCAATTTATCTCTTTAATAGAAAAATTATCAGGATCAAATTAATAATTCAACTTCGACTTTGAGAACATACCTCACTTGAATGCAAGTTGCTCCCGTAATTTGCTAGGCACATTGGTTGCCCACTTGTTCTGTACTGGCCTAGAACTTGGCGACTCAATGCTCGTGTGTCCGTGAATAATATACGACAATCTCTGGTCTACGGGTTGACTGTCTCTAGCTTTTCGTCGTACATTTCCTTTCTTTCGCTCCACCTCCTTTACTAAACGCTTTTCTTTTTATTTTTCTCTTTATTAGAAAGACATTGCAGCTATTTCCTTGATAAGAAAAACACTTTATTTTTCTCTTTATTAGAAAAACATTGCAAGCATTTCCTTAATAAGAAAAACACTTTGTTTTTCTCTTTATTAGAAAAACATTGCAAGCATTTCCGCTGCATGTGTTCTTCAACATTTTTCCTTTGCTCCTTTCGCTCCATTATAGCTTCAGCTTAATTATATTATAATACTTTTTTTTCGCCTTTCTCTTTACTAGAAAGACATCGCAACAATTTCCTTCATAACCAAAATACTTCGCCTTTGTCTTTCTCTTTTATAGAAAGACATTGCAAGTATTTCCTTCATAATTAAAATACTTCGCCTTTGATAACTAAGATATCTCTCCCTTGTCTTCCTCTTTATTATAAAAACATTGCACGTATTTCTTTAATAAGTACATGCAAAAAGTTCTCATTTGTGATTATAAATTCGCTTTTATAATGTAACAACTAGTGAGGACATACCTCCTCGGGCGTTCGTTCGTTCCATATTATTCGCCCCCAGTTCTTGCCGCGATACTCAAAAAGATGTCTTCTATTATTCGAATTCTTTAAACAAGTTGGTTTTGATTGCATGCTAGGCGTCACTTTAGCTGCCCCCCAATATCTGAAGAGATATTCTCGAATAGAAAAGACGCCCCCTTGGAAGCAGGAACTAGATCTATTATATCCGCTCCTCACTTGCTAGATGGATCTGGGGTTATGGTATCTTTTCCGTTGCCATCTTATTTCGGGGTTCATCGTGATTTTCCCTTTAAAATCGCCTGAAAATGTTGTCGTAGTGTGGCGTGTCCCTCGGTTCCGAACCTTTTGTTGTTCGTGACAACTTTGCTTTCTTTTCCTTCTCGGTTTTGGTATACCTATCACCCCTGTCATACAACTCTTTGAGGTTTTTGACTGGTTGAACTGCTAACGAATTGTAAATTCCAAACTCATCGTAATCGATTGTATTTTTATATGCCTCTATTACGAATCCCTCGCCCACCTTTCCAATTTCATTAACTTCCTGACGAAACCTCCTATTAAAATCAAAAAGACTTTCGCCAGGCTCTCTGTGCAAGAGGAATAAATGACTGCTCTCTTTTTTGATTCCGTGGTTAATCTTGTATTGCTCAAAAAACACATCTGAAAGAATCCCGAAACTCTTAATAGAATTTGACTCTAATTGTGAGAACCAAGTTAGAGCCTTACCCGTCAAGGTCATTGGAAAGGTTCTACATAGTAGCTCGTAGATGAAGCTCCACAAACTCATTGAGGCTTGATATCATTGGACGTGCTCCACTGGATTTCCATTGCGTCCGTCGAAAAACTTCTTGAATTGAGGATGGTTGAAATTCGAGGGTGGGCGGTAGCGCCTTATCTTTTCAACAAATGGGGAGTCCATCGATTTTTCATTGATAAAATTTGTTGCTCTTCATCTTGGATTGCTTTTGGGCTAACAGCTCATTAATCATTTCACTAGGCCTTCTTTTGCTGAATTCTTTGCCTCTCACCGAGTCTCCCTCAGTTTCTCTGCGAATCCGCTCATTCCTGTCAGACTCCTTTCTCCTTTTAGAAAGGTCTTTATCACGTCTAGACCTCTTCAAGTGATCATCATTGATATGATCATCCCTTTGTCTATGTTTCTTGCGACTTGATCTGGTTCGCCTATCTTGCTCGGCCGTGTAATAATGATCATCATCGGGCACATAATGATCATAATAATCGTCATCATGGTGATCGCGACTTTGATAAACGTTCCTGACATCCGCTCTTCTTGCATCACTTTTACTGAGCCGACGACCGTCAAGAACTTCGTCCCCTTTGCGTGGGTCGTATCGTTCTCGATGAGAACGACGGTTTGACCTATTACTTTCGGAATGTGGAATAGCTTCTTCTTCAAGCTTCTTTCTTTTCTCCAATGCAACCTTGAGTCGCTTGTTTTCCCTTTCCAATTCCTGGAAACGCTCACGTAACGTCAAGTCGATAGGAGTCACCCGCGAATTGTTAACTTGTGTAGCTGGTGGGTTGTTAGCTTGCGCGGGCTGTGGGTTATTAGCTTTCGCAGGCTGTTGGTTAGCTCGTACTCCTCTATTAGCGATGTCCTCCTCACGAAGCTACTGGATGCTTGGGTGTTGACTTTGAGTCCCTCTTTGACGATTGAGGTTTTCGCTAATAGTCCGGGGAGGTGATCTACGTAAGAGAACATTGTTTCCCCTGAGACTTGGAGTCGATCTCACAGAACGAGCGGCTGATACGTTGATGAGAGTGATGTTTCCACTCCATCCCTTTCGTCTTGATGAGTATGGACGAAAACGCTCCTTAAAGTTCGATTGTTGGCATATTGACCTGAATGGATTTCCGGTAGGTGCATCAACGTCCATCTCAAGTTGATTTTCTCCTGAAGAATTCATAAGTTACTCTTTCTTTGTTAACTTTGCTTTCAACAACTTTTTCAGATCTTCTACAACTCTGAAAAACGTTCAGAAACTTTCTGCAAATTTTTGAAAGAGTTCAGAGATTTCCTGGATCTTTCCGCAACTTTCTGAAGACGTTCAGAAACCTTCTGAAACTTTCTGAAAAGGTTCAGAGACTTCCTGGATCTTTACGCAACTTTCTGAAAACGTTTACACCTTCTGCAACTTTCTGAAAACGCTCAGACACTTTCTGCAACTTTCTGAAAGAGTTCAGACACTTTCTGCAACTTTATGGTTCTTCTGCAACTTTCTGGAAGTGTTCAGAGATTTTCTGCGACTTTTATGGATCTTCTACAACTTTCGGAAAGTGTTCAGAATCTTTCTGCGACTTTTCTGGGTCTTCTGCAACTTTCTGAAAAGAGTTCAGAAACTTACTGCAACCTTTTCAAAGAGTTCATAAACCTTTTACAACTTTCTAAAAAAGTTCAGAAACTCTTAGCAACTTTTTGTTCACAATGATTTGAAACCCTGGTTTCGAAAATCGTTTGAGAACGGCTTCTATCAAATGGGGAGCACGATCTTTTCTTCGTATCCCCTTAGTCGGCACCAAAAGATGTTGGTGCAAAAATTATCACTCCAACAATCTTTGAGATGCGGGAAAGTTGATCCAATCTCTACCGTTGATGAAAAATCTTCAAAGAATTGATCAAAAGAGGTGGGGGTACCTGCAAAAACACTCCGATGCTAAAATCAGCAGATGTTCTATGCAAGTGTATTATGGTGAAAAGAATAGAATTCTGTACCTTTTGATTTGAGATTTTTCCTCTATATATAGGCAGAAAATAGATGTAGCTTTAGGGTTTTGATAGTTATCCAAGTAACCTCCCTCATCTGTATAAATCCCAAATAACAACCAGATTCATGATAAATTCTAATATTTATCATAATCTTCACTTATCCCAAATAATTATTATCTTGAATAATAATTATAACTACTTAAGATAAATATCCTCTTTTATCAGGATTTATCTTAAAAATATTTAATAATTATCTATAATAATTATTCCATGAAAATCTTAACCTCTTTTATTAAGATCTTTTAACCCATGGAGTTGTTGGTTTCCATAACAAACCCACCGGTTTCCATAATAAACCAAATTCAAGCTTCCATAATAAGCCTTGTGGGTTTCCATAACAAACCCACCGGTTTCCATAATAAACCAAATCCAGGCTTCCATAATAAGCCTTGTGGGTTTCCATAACAAACCCACCGGTTTCCATAATAAACCAACCCCAGACTTCCATAATAAGCGTTGTGGGTTTCCATAACAAACCCACCGGTTTCCATAATAAACCGGATTTAGGCTTCCATTATAAGCCTCATGTGATACGTACGTACGCTACTTTAATAGGGTACAAACATCACCCCATCTTAATTCTCAACTTGTTGATGGATTAAGAAAATCAAAAGGGGAACTAACCTTCGCGGCTCGCTTTATGTTATTTATCCGATAACCTTTCGTGGCCTTGGCTAGCTTGTTTTGGGATTAAGAAAATCAAAATAAGAACTAACCTTCGCGGCTTGTTCAAATTCGTCATATGATGTTTATTCGATAACCTTTCGTGGCCTTAGCCAGCTTGTTGTGTGGATTTTCCCCAAAGTTGGCTTAATAATTCGAAGCACCAAAAATGTACTCAATCATCTCATAAGCCATTGTTCTTTAATCACCAAACACGTTCAAAGTATCAACAATGTACTTAAAACTCCATATAGTATTACCCAAACGCCAAACAGATCAGCATGTTATGTTCTCTTGCTCTTCCATTAGCTAACATATGACCTAAGTGTTGGTCTTGTAAATCTCCTCTAATCTCATCTCCCACCCTTATGGTGAATGAAGCATTTCCTTGGTTTTTCTCTTTGATAGAAAAACGCTCCATCCTCCACCAGTCCTCAATAGAGATAACTGGCGACAATTGTCCCTACCATGCAACGCCTAATATTCCATAGTATTGGAAATGGATTATCAACTCTAATAGAAGCCAATTGGGTCCCACACTCACCAAACATAGAGCCAACACAATGCCACTCAATACGATTAGTAGCTAATATCATCGACCCAATATCCGACACATGGAATCATGAAAAGTTAAGCACCCTCCCCAATAAAACAATCCAAAAAACCATAAACATCCACCTACCCCAAAATAACCCCCAGGATAAAATGATCTGTCCACACTCAAAATCTGGAAGATACACCACTTCAACGGGATATAAATGTCTAACCCAAGGTCAACCAATACACACCCCACTACCGTCTTCCAAATTTATATGGACTTTACCCTGTCCGCCGAAAATTCGGCTTTTTTTGTGGAAATCCATCAATGAAGGATTACCAACCTTCGGTGACCAACTCAGACATATGCCCAAGATGCAACACAAATCCAGAATTAGCAAGTCACATTCTAATTCATTGTCCAACGGCAACTAATTCCTGGAACACCTTATTCAATCAATCTACAAATTCTCCAACTCCAATCCTCTCCAACCTTTCACCTTAACACAACACACAACCATTTCCCAAATCCTTCAGCAACCTGCGCCAACATCGGCGATCTCATCTTGCTGTTTTCTATTATGGACCTTATGGTTGGCTAGGAATGATCTAATATATCAACAAAAGCAAACAACTTCACAAGAAATCCTAGCTTGGGCACAAAAACTGCAACAAGAATACTACCGAGCCATACACTCCACACCACCAATTTTTCCAGGAGATACACCAACATTTAATCATCCAATAAGAGATAAAAGATTATCCACAATATCAATAGGATGGACCATGTCAAACACCAATTGGATCAAAATTAACACAGATGGAGTAGCCAAAGGTCATCCAGAATTTGCAGGGGCGGGATTCATATGCAGATATTCAGACGCACGAACCTTATTAGCTCTAGATCAACCACTGGGAATTACGACTGCTTTAACTGCGGAAACTTGGGTGATGCTCTTAGATTCAAGAACAACAACATAAAGACAATGGCCAAGAGTTATCTTTGAAACCGACTCAGAAAACCTACTACGTTTCATCACATCATCTACCCCTCCAACTTGGCAAATAGCAGGAATGATTGAGAAAATTAAAATCAGATTCCAACAGATCCCGCAGGCTGCCATTCAGCACAACTACAGAGAAGGAAACCAAGCAGCTGACGGACTGGCCAATCACGCAGCAGATGGAAGTCAAGCAGGAAACTTATCAACCAAAATATGGGACCAGACAATCCCATCTTTTATTAGTCAAATTTTATTTTACGATTCACGTGGATACCACATACCCACGACAAATTGTAAACTAATTTCCTTTAATAAATAGCATGCTTCAAAAAAAATGGTATTATTGATTCTTTGATAGTGATCCGCCGAAAAATATCTCGATCCTTTGATTGAAGTTAAAATGATTTCTTTCCAACCTAATGTTCCACAAACATTAGTAATGAAAGTTTTCCTATTCAACCCGCAGCCCTGACGTTTTAACTTTATCAATTTTATAAATCAAGATAAATCATAAGGCTTAAGTTGTAATCTTCTACCCCCATCATAATGTAAAATGTAAAATCAGGGACAATGATGAAATTTTATCTTTTATCAAATTTATATATGTTGTTATCAAAATTGTAGGGTTGTCTGACCTTAACTGGTGTGGTTGGAAAACACACAAAAACTCTTGCAAGTATACAAGGCCAAGTTTTAGTATAGAAAGTAAGCAAGGGATCATTCCACAGAGACTTGGGGTGAATTGAAGTTTCCTAGATAGTCTGAGCTAGTGACAGGCGGTGAACTAAAGAACCAAAGAAACAAAGAAAAATTCAGTGGCAGTGAGCCAAAGGCAGTGGCAAAGAAAAAGAAAAACTTAACCAAAACAGAACATGGGAAAGAAATTGTGGATGGGAAGTGTAAGGAGATGGATGAGAATTCCCTTCACCTAGCTAGTTCATCTAGGTTAAGTTTTTGTCATATGTCTAGTTAACTAACCTTACAGCCTTAGCTAACCCCTAGTATTGGCTGTCTGTTTAAGGCACAACCAATCACAGACTAACTAGGCAGTGGCTTACTAACTAATGTAGCTGATTAACTCCTTAGAGCCACCACTGACCCCTAGCATTAGTGGTCTTCTTACAGCACCACTAATCACAAATCAGTTGGGCTTTTAGGAATCTAACTAGCCTAAGCTATTTTGAGTTCAACAAAAACCATCCTAATAGCTAACCATCATGGTTCAGTTGTCTTCTCTGAGATTTAAACAGGAAATTACAGGATCATGTGAAGAGACATTACAAACATGCTAATTAACACAAACATAACATGACAGATGGATACAAAACATCACAGGAACAATCACACACAGAACACAACAGGATATTACACTAAACATGAACACAACATGAACAGCACAAAAATGATCATTAACAGAACTTGGTTCTGGACACACTGGCTAATCCAGGCATAAAGTTTTACAACAACACCCACAAGGCTATTTATACCCACAGACCCCATTTCCCCAAAATACAAAATTAGGGTTCTTCACCCAAATAATCCCCAAATTGAAAACATTAAAATAATTGGGATTTCTCACCTAATTCACCTAATTCGGCCATACCCATATCATCTCTGTTCTTCTCCATGCTTTTTCAATTGAAAATTGGGGGCAATTTCCCAAATACCTAATTTGGCAGAGAAATTAGGGTTTGAAATTAAACTCACCTAACATGTGATTTGACGAGTCTTCTTTCGACCCATTCTTCCCCTTGCTGTTCTGCTCCTCTCCATGCTTTCTAATTGAATTTCCAACTCGTCCTATTTTATTGATTTCTTCCCTAGGTTTTTAGAGAGAAATTAGGGGAGAAAACTATATAATAGGAGGCTAGAACAAGGGGGTAATGATGGAGAAAGATAGGGGTGATGATGGTGGAGGTGTGGTGGTGGCAGTGGAGTTGAAGAAGGTGGTGGCGTACATGGTGGTTGCAGAGCTCTCTGCACATGGTAAGGTGGAGAGGAAGAAGTCGATGGTTTGGGAGAAGGGTGCGTTTGGGTAGCTGGTATAGGGTTTGGTGTTCCAGTGTGTGACGGGTTCATCGATTTTTGATGTTCAGCAAGACTAAGCCGTGAGATGTGGAGCTGGTAGGTAGATCGGACGGTGATGCGGAGGCAAGCGAGGAGCGACCGTCGGATGAAGTGATACAACGAAACGAACGGTGCTAGATTAGGTTAGGTGCTGTAGTGTAAGGCGGAGATATCAAACTTTGATGAACAGCAAGGGAGCAACCGTTGGATTCAACTACCATCTAATCTGAAGGCTTGGAATTTCAGCGCTGTGGTGCTTGGCAGAGACTTCAGATTTTGATGCTCTATGAAGGAGCGACCATCGGATGCTTCTGAGAACTGATCTGATGGCTGAGAACGGAGGCGTTTTTGTGTGTAGAAAATGAGGTTGTGCGCACCATTCTTCGCGGCTTCCTTGCGTGATTTCTCCCGGCTTTTCACTACTTTTCTGCTCTTTTTGCTCCGCAAGTCATCCAGACTTTATTTATTACCTAAAAATGCAAAATTAAGTAAGAAAAATATTTATTCTTGAAAACAATGAAAATACAGAATATGGGATAAAATGTAGAATTAATGCACAAAAGATGAGTTAAATGCCAACAAAAATAAATATATACTTTTTGGCACTCATCAAATACCCCCAAACCTGAATTTTACTTGTCCTCAAGTAAAACAAAACTAAGGAAATCCTAACTATACCACTGTCGCTGGTCTCTCGAATGCATTTAGCGTATGCACTAAGCCTTTTAAACCACTAAGTGTCCCTAGTGGACGAGTGAAGTCTCGTGAAGGTTTGCTTAGAACGTACCTACAAAGTTCTAGGTCAAAATATAAGCTCAGATTCCATCAAATGTGACATGTGCAAAACAGTTTAAGCTCACAGCAAAATGGAGATGTCAATCTAGCTATCGAAGGCACAATCCTAGCACTGATAACAAAAAAAGACATGTGATAAGAGTGTAAAGTGTATCTACACATGTGTAAAGAAAGATCTGAAGTTATGACTACTAATCACCAAGAGATAGTTTCTCAGGCTAAGAACTGAGGTCGAAATCTAGCTAGCTGTCCGGACTTTACGAGAATTGTGAATGAGTTGGAGGTATTTCACAATTACTCGCGTTGTACATCAATGGCATACACCCTCCTTGCTTATTACAATGAAACAACAAAATGACTCTTTACATGACTCTTATTTACATTGACTATTCTCTTTTTATTTTTGGAACAAGAGATGATGGAATTGATAAATACTTGATTTTTTGATTTTCTTTTTTTTTTTTTTTTTTTTTTTTTTTTTTTTTTTTTTTTTTGAAGGAAACACTTTTGATACATATACAAAAGGAAACAAAAGATTACATGACACTTTGCAAGAGGTAGCCCTTTTTGATGCACCCAGTTAAATTCGATGGTTGTCTTTCTTAATGTAACCTCCACCTTCTATCCCAACCAACCAAAGAACAAGCTAGTCAAGTTTCGTTCAGTATTCTAAAGTGATTGGCAATCGTAACTTCCTATCAAACACCTTGAAGATCGAGGCCATACATGTATTGGTAGATCGTGCGCGTGCAAATTTCTTATCACTATGTGAATTGTGCTAGAATCAGGGTGCCTAAATATCTAGACTAAGACTCCTAATAAAAATCATATTTGCACAAGAGTCAACATTTCAAGGTAAATGAGCTCCATTTTTATGATTTTTTCATTTTTTAATTTTTTTAATTTGATTTTAATTTTTTTGGAATTTTCAATTTTTCAAAAAGAAGGAGTTTTGTTTTCAATTATGGCAATTATCGTGGTATCTACTCTATACCCCCAAACCTAAACTAAACATTGTCCTCAATGTTTCAAAATATGGAAAGAATTAAACAACATATGGAAAGGGACATGCTGAGTAGAGTAAAAGGAGAGAGAATACCCGATTTCGGCGAAAGCAGAATTAAAACTCCGTTATTCAAGGCAAAAATCCAACATATTTCAGCCGAGATCATATTGGATTAGCAAAATATATACAAAAGGAACAAAAGGGTTTTTAAGAAATTTTATCTACTGGATTATATACAAAAATTCACCATACACTAACAATCTAAAGAGTTGAGGATCAACCCAAAAGACAAAGTGTAAGGTTTCAACAGCTTCACACAATAATAATATGGTAGGCATGCAAGTGAAGCTGTGAAACAAAATGAGCTACCCCCAAACCTGGATTTTACAAAGATAAATTTTGAAACAAAATCGCGCAGTTTTGGGGGTTCATCATGCAAGGTCTAGCTCGAAATGAACTTTGCTAGGGACGGGCAAACATGCAATTTCCAACTGTGGTTCCTCAAAGATATTATATTTAATGCAAAATGGTCCAAGAGGACTTGGGAAGCACACAGTTCCAAACCTAGATTAGGCATTCTCAGAAAAATTGGTTTTACAATATTGGTACAAACCAAATCTAGGTTGGGTGGAAGGCCATCAGATTGTGACTCATGTAGGAGAATAGGTGCGTCATTATCAATCAAATCAAAATCTCCTAAATCATCTACACATGTCACATCATGCTCACAATCATCAATCAAATTAGCAAGTTCACACTCAGAATCATCAACATCATCAACAGATTTGTCCTCATGCATCGGCAATTCAATGGAAATATCACAATGTGACCTAGGTAGAGAATCAGACACATCACTTATATTTTCATGCATATAACATAGTGTCTACAGAAGATTCAACTATTCCTATGTCATGCTCATCTTCACAGAATAATTGTACGAATCCCATGTCAATATCAAAATCATATGAATTACAATGAGTATTAGAAAAAACAACATTCATGAAGGTCGAGGGCGAGAAGCCATATGTTATTGAACCAACAGGTTCCACAATATTTTCATGTTCTTCTAACACATCATCATAATCATCATAATCATCATCATGGTAGCATGCATATTGGTCCTCATTAAAAGTGGTGGTGTCGTTAGTCGATTCATGTTCCTCTAAATTAGGTTCATATTCAACATCATTTACATGAATGGGACTAGACACTTCATTAGGGACAACATACATTTCCTCATGAATTTCCTCCTTTTGTAGGTGAAGCAAAATCTGATCTAAATATGCCTGAATTCGTGATGTAGATCTATCGAAGTTTTGCTCACTGAGTCTGAAAGCTTCTGTGGTGGAGTCTAAATTCATGGGAGTACAAAATTCTTCATGTTCAAATTGTGGTGATTGGTACATGTGTGCATGGTCATTAGGGTTTATAAAAGATTGATCGCAACCCTCAAAGGATTGATTATGGTCCCAATGACTACCATTCTCACAATTTATGGGCATTTCATACCTTGGATTTTCTCTAGATTGCCTAAAATTATGCAAAATATGACAATTCTCAACAGGGTGGTCTAAACTACCACATGCGGGACAGGACATGCATAGATTTCAGGTTGCCTAAGAAAATTAGATGTGACAGATTCCTCATGTGATTGCATTTCTAAAGCTGCGATTCGAGCTTCTAATTGATCCACAAGAGATGATTGTGTGAGTGAGGCACTAGCAAAATGTTCATTTTCACGTTGTGGCAAACGATGCATGTGTGAATAGTCATTAGGGTTCATGTATTGAGGCTCGGGACTTTGAAAATGTCCATAATAATTCCTATGACTATTGACATCATGGTCTATGGGAGGTTCATAACGTGAAGTTGTCCACACGCAAGTTCTCTAAGGGATTTGTTGTATTCCCCAACTGTAGACCAAGATCTAGACATGATTGGGCTCAAAAGCTAAGTAACTATATTACAAAGCCCAAAATTTGGTTTTTAATGGGTTTGGATTTTTGGGAAAAATTTGGTTTTTATGGGAATGAAAAACATTTGGTTTTTGATGGGAAACATTTGGTTTTTATGGGGATAAGCCCACTGTTTTGGTTGTGCTTTGGTGAGGCAATGGGTTTGGAGAACTGTTGTGAAACAGAGCCCAACTTTCGGCCTAGAGTTTGGGTACACGGCCCACTAACGACTTTAGTAAGCCCAGAAACTAATGAAGCCCAGCTGAGTTGGTAGGTTCAGTTAACCTTGTTTAGGTTGTTTGTTGGGTTTTTGAAACCCAAAATTTTGATAGGGACAATCCCACAGTTAAGCTCAAATACAAACCCAAAAGTTAACTTAAATTACAAGCCCAACAAAAAAAATGGAAAAAATTATTACAAGCCCACAAATTAAAAATGGAAGCCCACAGGTTGGGTTCTCTTAATGGGTTTAGGCTTACCTTTGAAGCACAGCCCAGCTGCTCAGTTTGGTTGCAAAAGCCCAGTTGGGCTTTAAATCATCCTAAGCTTTGGCTTTTCTGAGGCCCAGTTGGGTATTTCAGTTGCAAAGCCCAGTTGGGCTTTGTTCTTTTTCAGCTGCTTGGAATCAGCCCAGTTGGGCTTTGGATCATAGCAACAGCAGGACCAGCAGGGGGTAGCAGCAGCTTGCCTTTGCACAGCAGCAACAGCTGAGGCACAGCAGCAGGATCAGGAGAAGCAGCTCAGCTCTATTTGGGCTTCACAGCAGCACATCAGCACCAGAGGTTTGTTCTCAGCCTCACAGCAAGGTCACAGCAACAACAGCAGGGGCAACAGCTTCAGCAACAAGAGCAATTCAGCAGCAACAGGCTGCAACAGCAGCACCACAAGCACCTGGCAACTCAGAGAAGAGGTTCAGTTCCCAGAATGATGCAGTTGAAGCAAAGGAGAAGAGATTATGCAAATGATGCAGATGCACTAGAGGTGGTACTAAGTTACAGCTACAGATGCAATATGCAAGATGAGTACACTAAGATGCTTATCAGAACTACACAGCAGGTATGAGCATGCAAAGAACAGCAAGAAAAACTTCAAAAACACGGCAGCCAAGTCCCCGGCAGCGGCGCCAAAAACTTGGTGTGGTTGGAAAACACACAAAAACTCTTGCAAGTATACAAGGCCAAGTTTTAGTATAGAAAGTAAGCAAGGGATCATTCCACAGAGACTTGGGGTGATTGAAGTTTCCTAGATAGTCTGAGCTAGTGACAGGCGTGAACTAAAGAACCAAAGAAACAAAGAAAATTCAGTGGCAGTGAGCCAAAGGCAGTGGCAAAGAAAAGAAAAACTTAACCAAAACAGAACATGGAAAGAAATTGTGGATGGGAAGTGTAAGGAGATGGATGAGAATTCCCTTCACCTAGCTAGTTCATCTAGGTTAAGTTTTTGTCATATGTCTAGTTAACTAACCTTACAGCCTTAGCTAACCCCTAGTATTGGCTGTCTGTTTAAGGCACAACCAATCACAGACTAACTAGGTAGTGGCTTACTAACTAATGTAGCTGATTAACTCCTTAGAGCCACCACTGACCCCTAGCATTAGTGGTCTTCTTACAGCACCACTAATCACAAATCAGTTGGGCTTTTAGGAATCTAACTAGCCTAAGCTATTTTGAGTTCAACAAAAACCATCCTAATAGCTAACCATCATGGTTCAGTTGTCTTCTCTGAGATTTAAACAGGAAATTACAGGATCATGTGAAGAGACATTACAAACATGCTAATTAACACAAACATAACATGACAGATGGATACAAAACATCACAGGAACAAACATCACACACAGAACACAACAGGATATTACATTAAACATGAACACAACATGAACAGCACAAAAATGATCATTAACAGAACTTGGTTCTGGACACACTGGCTAATCCAGGCATAAAGTTTTACAACAACACCCACAAGGCTATTTATACCCACAGACCCCATTTCCCCAAAATACAAAATTAGGGTTCTTCACCCAAATAATCCCCAAATTGAAAACATTAAAATAATTGGGATTTCTCACCTAATTCACCTAATTCGGCCATACCCATATCATCTCTGTTCTTCTCCATGCTTTTTCAATTGAAAATTGGGGGCAATTTCCCAAATACCTAATTTGGCAGAGAAATTAGGGTTTGAAATTAAACTCACCTAACATGTGATTTGACGAGTCTTCTTTCGACCCATTCTTCCCCTTGCTGTTCTGCTCCTCTCCATGCTTTCTAATTGAATTTCCAACTCGTCCTATTTTATTGATTTCTTCCCTAGGTTTTTAGAGAGAAATTAGGGGAGAAAACTATATAATAGGAGGCTAGAACAAGGGGGTAATGATGGAGAAAGATAGGGGTGATGATGGTGGAGGTGTGGTGGTGGCAGTGGAGTTGAAGAAGGTGGTGGCGTACATGGTGGTTGCAGAGCTCTCTGCACATGGTAAGGTGGAGAGGAAGAAGTCGATGGTTTGGGAGAAGGGTGCATTTGGGTAGCTGGTATAGGGTTTGGTGTTCCAGTGTGTGACGGGTTCATCGATTTTTGATGTTCAGCAAGACTAAGCCGTGAGATGTGGAGCTGGTAGGTAGATCGGACGGTGATGCGGAGGCAAGCGAGGAGCGACCGTCGGATGAAGTGATACAACGAAACGAACGGTGCTAGATTAGGTTAGGTGCTGTAGTGTAAGGCGGAGATATCAAACTTTGATGAACAGCAAGGGAGCAACCGTTGGATTCAACTACCATCTAATCTGAAGGCTTGGAATTTCAGCGCTGTGGTGCTTGGCAGAGACTTCAGATTTTGATGCTCTATGAAGGAGCGACCATCGGATGCTTCTGAGAACTGATCTGATGGCTGAGAACGGAGGCGTTTTTGTGTGTAGAAAATGAGGTTGTGCGCACCATTCTTCGCGGCTTCCTTGCGTGATTTCTCCCGGCTTTTCACTACTTTTCTGCTCTTTTTGCTCCGCAAGTCATCCAGACTTTATTTATTACCTAAAAATGCAAAATTAAGTAAGAAAAATATTTATTCTTGAAAACAATGAAAATACAGAATATGGGATAAAATGTAGAATTAATGCACAAAAGATGAGTTAAATGCCAACAAAAAGGGATAAATATATACATTATTTGGCACTCATCACGAAGCCCTTCCATAAATTTGGAGCAACAGTAGTGTTTGTACCCTCTATAAAATATAGGAAAGATCTCTAGAAGTTTCTACACGTCTTGCTTCCCAAGTTACTTGATATACAAGTATGTACAACTATATAAATACATGGTTCTAAACCCTAAGGAGAAAGGGAATTTCAAAGAAAACCCAATATAATACATACACCAATAAAATCTCTTCCTATGGGGATTTATCCGTAGATGTAGGCATCACTCACCAAACCACGTTAAATTCTTTGTCTCCTTTATCTATCTTTTATACATTTTCTAACCCTAAATTCATGCCATCATCATCAAATCAATCGTGTTTAGTGCCTACACGTAATTTTTGGTACAAACAAGTAGATATGAAAATGAAAATAGAAGTGAATGCATAGAAAGATAACTTGAAAATTGTGATTAGATTCTCCAATTCCACAATTTTAAAGCACTTCACTAGAATATGATTAGACTGCGCCGCGTAGATGCTTGATTCCAACCCTGGAAAAGTGAATTTTGACTGACCTTATATGTATATTAGATGTTGGTATAAACATTTCACTAATAATGTTGTTACTAATGCTTCTTGTTCGAGTCAACATGATAACTCTTTGATTGATAAGATGGATATGATCGGAACTACTTTATGTAATTAGAATAAGGAAGTTTTTGGAAATACTTAATAAGAATATAAAAAGTATTTTCAAAAAAAAATGATTTGGGAGGTAAAAATATCTTGGTAGTTGTGTTACCGCGGGATTGAACTATTTGAAAAGTGAACTTAAATATTGGTATAAAATTCAACATTTATATTGGTTGCAAGTATTTATAGCTAAATTGATGTATGGGTATGATAAAAATACTAGGTTCTTCCATGCTTTAACATTCCATAGGAAAAAGCGTAATACAATTCATACCCTTAATATTGGAGATCTTCATGTCCTATGGATATATGAAAAAAGCCAATTAAATCAACTTCATAAGTTATATTGTTTTATGTTATCAAGTTCTCAAAACCATACTAATAATTCTTCTTTTGATGATTTAATCCATGTTTGTATATCAAATATGGAAAATGTTAATCTCATAGATATACCAATATTCAGATAAAAAATACAAAACACTAGCTAGTATGATGGTTTTTGTTAGAGTGAATGTTGGGTTGAACCCACATGTGTTGGCATGTCTAATATATCGTAAAAATTAGATTCCAAATAATTTCTTGACTTATAGCCTCCTAAAGTTTGCTCCGGACTAAATTATATTAGGTAGTAAAGTCTTAGGAGCAGTCAATTTACTCTCGAAGATTGGAGATCACACCAAGACACCATTTTGAAGAACTTCATCGAAGGTTAGTAACATAGACTGATTTTTCTTTCAGGCTCTTTCCTAGTATCTATCTATCTATGAAGCAAATTCAAATACTTTTAGTATTACTCAAATTATAAATAAGGTTCTTATCGCAGATTAGCTGCGCATATAAATGTATAGTGATGCATTAATGATAAGTTATTGCTTATCACTTCTCTGTAACTAGAATCAAGTAAGTGTTTTCTCACGAGTTTTGAATGTATATAGATTCGAAAACCTAATTGATAAGTTCGTAAACTTATTCAAGAATTATTCTTGAAATTTCAATTTTACATTCATTGAGTTTGCAAACCTAAGTATTGATTTCACAAACCCACGAGAGAGATACAGGTTCCTGAACTCCGACTTATTCTTGAGTTCGCAAACCTAAGTTTTGAGTTCATGAACCTAAAGGAGGGAGAAAAGTTCCTAAACTCAAAAACTTACTTGAGTTCGTGAACCTAGTGGATAGAAATGGTTCCTAAACCCAAAAGTTTAACTGAGTTCGTGAACCTTAATGAACCAACCTAACATGTTTGTTTGATTTTGATTCATTCCTTATTTGTTATTCAAGGAAACGTTTTCACATGCTTACGGATTGTTAATTCTTACCTAATCCCCTTGCAAGGAAAATTTTCATTCTTTCGAACAATTGATCTAACTTGTCAACCAAGTTTAAATCTTAATTTAGGAAACTGTTACATTATCTATTCTTAATAGTTTGAAGTTATCTTTAGAAATATTTCTCTTATAGAATTTATTCGATACTAAATATGTCCACTACTTGAAACTATCGAAAGAACCTCAAACATAAGTCAAGTTCAAACTAAAGAAACGGGTTCTTTGCATCCTTGGGAAAGTGAAAAGGACTTGGGGTATAAGTGCACCACCAACTTTTTCGTTCGGCAACCTGAATGGACTAAACTCTAAAAAAATCCGAGAGTTATAACTTAATGAATCTCAATCAAGGAATAATATAAGAGTATTTATCTATTTCTCTCACAATCATTAGTAAAACAAATACAAGTCTGTGAACCTTGTTATACCGTGAGAGCACTAGGACTATTCCAAAGATCAATATCCAAGATCCAACAAACAAGGATGGATATATCTATTTTGACTAATTAACGAACTAACTATGATATTTCAATTATATATATAAACAAATATAATGTGGAAAAAAATAAAACAGACACCGGAAGTTTTGTTAACGAGGAAATCGCAACTGCAGAAAAATCCTAGAACCTCGTCCAGATTTGAACACCAAACTATATTAAGCCACTAGAGACTCTAGCCTACTATCAATAACTTCATACAGTCGCGCTCCTTACGCCTCTTGAATCTCGCAAGACTCTGCGCAGTTGATTCCCTTAGCTGACGTCCTTTACAACCTAAGAGTTTCTTCAAACTAAGCGAAGACTTTATAAACCAATATATCTCCCACAGATAAGCCTGTTTTGATTTCCGCTCGATCGTTAGATCAGGTGAGATAGGAAATCGTTTACAGTAGACTGAGTCCAACAAACCTCAAAATCCGGTACTTACGACTCCCGAATAACAACCTAGATTATTATTCACCTAAAAAGAAAAGCAATAACTTCATGATTTCTATCAATCTTACCTGTTGGAGTGAAAGCGCAAACAAACAGTAACAAGATCAGGATACACGAACTATCAAAGATAAGATAGTCAGGCCTGGCTTCATGAATCCCTAAGCGAAGTCTTTAAGTCGTTAAACCTAATTGTTTCTCAGAAACACTTGAAACCTAGGTTAAGAGAGATCGACTCTAGTTAACAACTAGGACACACGGAAGTATCGGGATTAAGTTTTCCCAGATGCTTGAGCTTCTATTTATATAGAATTTCACGATCGAAGGTTGCTTACGATTTAAGCTAAGATAGCTTTGTAATCAAGCAAACAATTTTAACCGTTAGATGAAATTTGAATTGATGTTCAAGCTAAAATGAAGTGATCAATTCCCACAGTTAGACAGTTTAGCTTGAGATAAACACAGATAAAATATACACTTGGATAAGGATGAACCGTAACGAAACCGTGTACAATGAATTTGTTCAAGAACGGTTAACCAAATTTAGCCATACGAACATAATAAGTTTAGCCATTTTCATCAAACACTTTATACTTAACTTGATAAACGACCATAACTTAATAGGTGATCAATTCTATCTTATATGTGTTTTAGAGAGTTGTTCAAAGGCCAAATATTTTATAAAAATACTTTGAAGTGCATCTGAAACTATTCGACTGGGTAAGTACGTGTACCAGGGACGCGTACTGCTTCCAGTTCGTGAGACACTCTGCCAAGGTCCGTATACCGCGTATGTGTACCCTTAAGGCCGTTAAAATTCAGGGTGTTTTGGTACGCATACTGGGTACGTCTACCACCCTTGTGTTCACGAGCAACATAACTTTTTGGTATGCATACTGGGTATGTATACCAACAAGTCGTTACCAAACTTAGACCTACGCCGGTACGTGTACCGCTGATCCGGAACCAAACAGTTACGCCAGTACGTGTAATGTCCATGTATCCAGATTTCATTAGTTCTAAAACTCTCAATAATCAAAGTGAAACATTCCTGAATAACATCAATGATAATGTTACACATATCACTGTTCCAGGATATTTTCAAATGATTAACTCGAATCATAATCTAGTTCATAAACAATAAATTTTTCTTAACTAAATTCTTATTTCGAGAAAACAAGATAAACTTTGCTCATTGTGCTATAATTTAAAGTCCACTTAGTCATACGACTTAGTCTCATAGACAGAATTGTGAACACTTGAGTAAATATGAAAGGTTCAGCCTTTACATACCTTTTGTCGATTGATCGATGTCATAGGCGTCAAAAATAATTACACTTTCTTACTACTCAAAATATATTATGAAGCAAGGAAAAGAAAGGATCGTTCCCACAGAGAGGACTTGGGTTGTCAATATATTATGGCTTCTTATAAGTAATGAGGGGAAATTTTCTGATTTTATATAAACTAAAATAAAAGCAAAACAATGAAAAGTAAACACGCAAATCAAGGATGTGAAAGTATTGTTCAAGGATTTCGTTTTCATTCACTAACACGTTCTTGTTTTAATAACTAGAATTGATATTTAATCTCTCATTATCAAAAGCCCTAAGATACCTAGTCGAATGAATATCCCGCAGTTTCCTCTTATCATCACACATACATGTAAAATGATGCAAGTATGAATTCTACCAAAAGAATAACCTAACGCCTTGCGCTAATCAAGTTCAATTCCCATGGAGCATTAAGATTCATGAAATTAGGCTAATCAATGCAATTGAAATACATTGCGCAAACGATTCGAACAAAGGTCACGATTCTCATATGATTACAAGGATATATCACTATAACCTACAATCATATTTATGCTACTTGTGTTCAAGGATTATCGCCCGATGATTAATCCTAAACTAGGTATAGATATGGATATGAGTTCTACCACTTTGCAACTTGACAAAACAAATACTCAAATCATGTTGCTATACATCAATCATGCAACTATATTTTCAGAGAATCATGAACGATAAATATGAGACAAAACTAATATATTGAATCAAAGAACCATGTTATGTGAAATCAACTTAATCATTAACCAATAAAAAGATTAACTACTCATGTTAATGGAGTTCATAACAAGGAGAAAAAGAAGAGTTTCCATGTCTAAACCCTATAATAAAATTAGAAGAAAGATAAGATATCATGATATAGAGAAAAGTCTTCTCTTTTATATGTTTCTCAATTTACATAAAGGATACTCTTTTTCAATTAGGTCACGCCTCATTCTTCTCAAAAGTCCATCTCCACGTGGTCCACCGAGCCCATGAGTTAAAACATCTCCTCTGAAAATTCTGGGTGCAAAACTGGGTCGTCGGATTGCTGACGCCATCACCGGTTTCCGGTCACCGTTGCCGGAATCCGGTCATCTGAAAATGATCCCAGTCACCTGAGTCATTGTAAACTGTCATCTGAAAAATATATACTTCCAGCAACTCAACTCTTCTTCTCTGCAGTCCATACATCCACAGAAATCATCTAAGCCAATTTCTTGTTCTTGCGGAAACGTGCCCAATAGCGCGACTCCAAGCACATATATCCTGCCGCCAACTTCCGCATCAGACTGGTTCTATCTTTATGACTGACTCAAACTTTATGATCCATGCTCTAATCACTAACATCCGATAACCCGGCCTATGCTCACCGGCTCACCATTCTCGCTGTGTTTTCGCACAATTTCTGCAGTTCTGGAATTCTTATGCAGGCCAATCCCAGCTCATCCCAGCTCAGGCCATAAACTCACATCGTACCATCCACACTCATTCATTCAATCTGCTTCTGCAACTGTTGCAATTCTGCATAACCAAAACTGTCATCACTGCTTTGCAAGCCTTTACCTGCAACTATTTCAAACACTAACACTGCACTTTCTTGTCTGCATTCCAGCCACCACCCTCTTCACTGCCATACTTAACTTCACCAGGACCACGGCCAGCTTAACCTCTTTTGTTCATTCCCTGCAATCTCTGTCGTTTCAAGTGCCAATTCAATTTCATTACCAGCATATATGTTACTCCTCACCGATTCCTCCTTGTTCTTGGGTTCACTTCAATTGCAGCTGCAAGCCTGCAACTCATTCTGCCACATAACTCATCTCATGTATTTTGTAGCTCAGACCCATATACTCCCGGCTCCATTATCTCAGCATCACAGTCAAAACATCACCCATCAAGACCACTTGCATCTCATGTTCTTCCTACAACTCTCACCAAGCTTAGCACTGCATCCTTTACTGAAGCATCGTCTCAATCTCAGCTGCAATATCACCTCGAGCAGCAACAACAACTATATATCATACTCGCATGTGGATCCATGTGCAAAGGGTTTTATTGACTGTAACCACAATTCCCTCTCAGGATCAGCTTCAGCTGCACAGCACCATCAGCACGACCAACTCCAGCCAGATCTCCGTAGCATCAACCACCAGTTTCTTGCAATTCTTCATAACATAACAACACTACCAGTTTTTCAGCTCAATAACAGCTCCACCACCTGTACCCAGCTACTAATCATTCTCTGCAAGCCAACAGCAACAACACCGTTTCATTGCCTCGGATCGATTCCATTTCCTTCTTGTGCACCACTTTCCAGCTGCAATACCAACTTAAACTGCACCTGCTTAGCTTCAACACCATTATCACCTGTGACTCCAGCTGCAGCAACAGACCTACCACCATTCAAGCCACAGTTCTTCTCTCTGTTCTGGCAGCATCCGCATCTTGCCAAATCTCAATCCATGAAATGAACATCAACCCTTTTAATCTTCGTCTTCAAGAACACCAACACAGCCCTAGCCACTGCCATTTGCTCATCTTCCCATCTGTAACAGCAGCAACATACACCTGGACCTCAAGCCAAAAGCACAAACTGAAGCATCACATTCATTCTTAGCTTCATCTCAGTCTTATCCACCAACATCACATGATGTAAACCCTTATAATCACCACCTGCAATACCCAACTCAGGCCAATTCCATCTCTTGTCACAATCTCAATCAAGCCACCATGTCCTATGAGCATCAGCATCATTTCTTCTTCATTCTTATCCTGCAAGTTCACCAGACCACCACCTAACTCAGCACTACCAAATCTCGTCAACACTGCCATCTTAATTTCTTCTTCAAACTCACAGAACCAACCACCAAACCCTAATTTATCTTCCTTGCTAACAGAATCCAATTCAAACCACCACCAGAAGAATTAAAGCAAACCCCATCTTCATAATCATGATTTCTCGACCAATAACTTTCTCAAATCAACAGCATTAACTACCAGCAGATCTAACTTCCAGGTTCAGGCTTCTAATCCAACAATCAACAACAGCAGTTGTTGCTCCTCCATCTTGATTTACGATCTCAGAAAGACCTATCTCAAATTACTACGACATCAACAATCTCACCATTAACACGATCTCATCTCACACAACAGTAGAGAACCAGGAAGGGGTAGAAATGAAGAAGAGAATTTGAGGAAGGGAAAAACGGTTCAGTCCAAAACCGCACAAAAAAGAAGAGATTAGTCCACCCCGATCTAACCAGGAACATATTAGTCCACAAAATGTATAAAAACGATGTTATCCTTCGCACGTTTTTAATAAAGCACACATGCAGCGAATGGAATCAGTTTTGTAACTGACACAATGATGGCGGTTGCGACACGTTTGCTTCAAAAAAGAAACTGAATTAAAGAAACTGCGGCGTAACGGAAAAAACAATAAATCCATTTTAATTGTTTTGCAGACTAAAATCAGAAGAAAAAAATCACGTTGAAATTTTGCAGAAAAACCCTAGAAATTTATTCAAATTATTGAAAACATTTCTTCAAAAACCCTAAAATCTTACTAATCAAAATACCTAGATAATTGCAGTATCAGTAACATCATGTTGAAAGGAAAAAAAGGTAGTTTCAAAGACAAATGCACCAACAGTGGAAGATTCAACATCAACTGAAGAAGAAATTCCATCAGTTGCGGTAGAAGGTAATAATTCAAGTACAATTCTGTCTATTTTTTGAGCAATTTTTATTCAATTTCTTGTACATGTGTACAGATCTTTACACCGCCATGTTGTTGCAGTAATTTATATCTAGTTCTATCTTGTTTTTGAGCAATTTTGTGGGAATTGTTGTTGGTGTGTACAGATCTGTACACCACAATGTTGTTGTAGTGATTCATGTCATGTTCTGTTTGTTTTAAAGATGTTTCTGTAACAGTGTACTGGTTTGTACACCATCATGCTATTTCAAATTCATATGGCATAATGTGTGTGTTGTGCCGTCACTTGTGTTTACCGGTGTACACACCTTTGCACCAGCATGCTATTTCACATTCATATGGCCTGTTGTATGTGTTGTCAACCTGTTATTTCATCTTCATATGGACTAATGTGTGTTTTCTCAACATATTATTCCATCGTTTTTGGTGATGGTGTACACATCTTTGCACCAACATGCTATTTCACCTTTATTTTGCCTGTTGTCTGTGTTTTAAAGCTGTTTTTGATAGATTTCTGTATGAGTGTAAAGATTTGTACACGCACATTGATTTATAGCATGTTGTGTGGGAACAAATGTTGTTTTAGTTAGTTTTCTGTAGGAGTGTACACAGCTATACACATGTATGATATGGTCCTATTTATGTGTACAGTGATATGATTTGTACTTATATGAGTATAATGAATGTATTATTCTTCTTGGTTCATTTTCATAGATACCAACAAAACATATCGGTCAAGTTTCCATGCCTTCAGTGACTTTATGGATAAAAACCTTAAGGAAGATGAAACAAAAAGAGGAAAAAAAGTATGGTTCACCAATTATCAACTAGAGAAGCAAAAATAAGGACCATTCTGGCCTGTTATAGATATCTTTGTCCACAAAAAAGCAGACCGGAAAGATGAGGAAGATACAAGTAAAAAGAGAGATGATATATGGACTAAGAACCCAAACTCAATTCTGAAAATTGTGATACGGTACCGCCATGAAATTTGTGACTCAGGGGGACATTATTTCATGTTTGATACTACCAAGAAGAACAAGCAAGTGGCAGTAAAGAGTGAACCTGAGGATTTGTTTCTATTTTATGGGATTAAGATGGTGCCAATGGAAGTTGAAAAAGGGGAAGATGTAAAAACTGCAGCTGAAAAAAATACGGTCCGCTGATAAACAGATTGACTCTTAAGAAACGAACTGAGCTGGGAAAAAAAGATGTGGAGGAGGAAATCGTACGTATCATGAAGCTAAACCAAAGTCGAAAATGGAGATTGAAAGAAATGCTGAAGACTTAGTGGTGTTGTTTACTATGTACTTGTGTATCACGGTCTTTTTTACCCAGGAAAACGGAAGTATGATTAGCAAGAACCAGTTTGCACACTTTTTGAGTCTTTGGATAGGATGAAGAGAACTTGCTGGCCAGTTCATATACATGAGTATCTCATGAGCATTAAGAAACATCAGGATTCACCACTTAAAGTTAATGGTTGTGTGCTTTATCTGTTGGTGAGTTACAGTTTGTACACCTGATATATCCATTCACCATTTTAAATAATTTGTTCATTGTGTTTGTTCCTTTCTCTTACATTTCCAACTATTCACCTATTTGTTAATGCAGCATTGGTTTGCTGAACACAACAAAATCATGAAGCCAAGCAATGAGGAAGGTGTGCCAAGGCTTCTTAGGTGGATCATCAGCGACGTCAGTAATACAATCGAGAAAGACCTGAATGATGCCATGAAAAAGGTATCTCAAAAAACTTTCTTAGAATAGTATATGTACATTGATATACACCTTTAATAAGGTGTACAGATTGTACATTGTTGATAGATTTTAAGAAATTGTCTTGTGTACAACAATGTACACTCTTACAACATGTGTAAAAAATTGTACACCTGTGATCAATGTTGATACTTTGGCATGTTTTCAGATGCAACCAGGATGGGTGAAGGCTTATACTGATGAAGAGCGATTGCTTTTGGATGAGTACCGGAGGCAGAAACAAGAAAATAGCATAGATGTTGAAGGAAAAGCTGCGCATTTCAGATATGCGAAGAAAGGAGTTGGATGAGGAGCTTACTGAAGTTCTGGATAGGCAAGAAAGGCTTCTTAGTTTCATTGAAGAGAAAAGACTAAAAGTTAATGAAGTTGGTCTAATGATTGACAGAAAGAGAAGTAATGATTTCCGTAATTACACTTTGATGAAATCTTTAAATGTGCAAAGGAAATACGGCTTGAAACTGAGGAGGATGAGGAGATTGAGGAGGATGAGGAGGATGATGGATGGGAGGATGGGGAGGAGGATGATGAGATGAGGAGGAGGAGGTAGAGGATGGGAGGACAAGGATTGAGAGGAGGAGGAGCACAAGGAAGATGATGATGATGGTGATGACAATGACAAGGAGGAGCACAATGAAGATGGTGATATGCATGATCTAATGATGATGATAATGATGATGATGGTGATGACAATGACAAGGAGGGTAGAAGGGTGGTGATATGCATGATCATGACAATGACAAAGAGGGTAGCAAAGGTGGTGATGACGAGCATGGAACTGAATCTGAAAGGAATGAAGTTCCGTCTGAAACTCCTGAAAAGCAAAGGTACAACATCACTTTTTTAAATTTGCAAGTCATTTCTTTTTTTATGTGTGTACATAGTCGTACACCAGTGTGAAAGCTAATACCTTTTCTCAAAACTTGAATCTTTTTAGCACTCCTTCACCAAAGACCAATGAGGCAAATGAAGAAGAGGATGGCAAGGATGGAACAAGCCGGGTTGAGTCTGAAACTGGTAACAAGCCGAGGTATATGTGTAGCTCGCATTTCTTCTCATTTTCTATATATGTGTACCAATATGTACACCTTAGTGATTTCTTCTGTGTGTGTATCAAGATGTACACCTTAGTGATTTCTCATTTTCTAAAAAAATTGCATTTTTTTCAGCACTCTTCTGCCAAAGGAAGTTGAAATCGCTGAAGGTCAAACTGATGAAATTGACAAAGTAGCTGGGTGTGAAGCTGCTAACAAGCAAAGGTATAAAGAAAATGATCTCAGCTTATATATATTTATTTTATTTTGTTTTAGTATGTGTGTACAAGGATGTACACCTTTATGACTTCTTCTGAATTTGTACATACCTGTACATTGGTGTAAAACTCTGTACACCATTGAAAATTCTCATAAAAATTTCATTTTTCAGTACTTCTATGCCAAAGACAAGTGTAATCAATGAAGATAAACAAGACCAAGTGAACCTTGATGACCAGAATGTGATGGATGGCACTCGAACAACTGAAATTGATGAAGCTACTATAATTGCAGCTGAAGCCATATGTCAGTTGGATCCTAAAGAAGTCCTTTTACTCACACAAGGAGAAGAATCACAGAATGAGACTTATACATCAATTGAGGACCTTCTAGATAACTTGTCTGAAACTGTGTTCGTAAAGCTTGAAAAAGGTTGTTACAGAACGACATATCTGAAGTGAAGGAAAAGATGGCAACCCTGATCGCCACGATTGTCCAAGCTTTGCATTATTGAGCCAAGAAGATCCAAAAGAAGAGTCGTCGCAAAAATCATTATCCAATGAAGATGTACGAGAAAGATCATTGAAGAAGCAGTGCAGTTCATTAAACAAAATCCTAGTGAATTTTTTAGCAGCCAAGAGGTAGAAGAAGAGAAGACTCCAGTGAGGACAAGAGCAGGGAGGATGAAGGAAGCAGAGATGTTGAAGACACAAGCCGCTGGCAAGTTTCCAAGACACCACAAAAGAGAAATGCAAAAAGAAAGCTAGATCCTGAATTCACTGCCGAGGGTAAAACCAAACGAGTTGTGATAAAAGAGATCCAAAAGGCAAGGGGATCAAGAGGGACAAGAACCAGGCTATCCTGCCCAATAAAGAGAAAGGGAGATGTATATCGTCCTCACAATCCATTGCCAGATGTTCGTCTATCACCACTATACCATGCTATGCAACCAGGACAGACAAAAAAAGGGTACAAAAATTCTTCGACTATGCAAGCATGGAGTAAGTTCACAAAACACCATGATTGAATCTTATAAAAAAATTATGTGCACAACTTTGTACACCATGTTAACATTTCCTTTATGTTTCCGCAGCTCTGTAGCTTGGCAACTAACAAGACTGGATGATCCAACAGTCAAGGAAGATATTTTGATTGTGGAAGAGTACTTCGTGAACTGATGTTCAACAAATATCTGGACCAGAGGTACTCCAGTTCTACATCCATCGACGTAGAAGAGCACTTGTCAGAGATAGCATTCGTCATCCAGATGACAAAAAGTACCTGAGCTGTGAAATTATGAGTCCTACTGCATGTGTAAGTTTCTCAAAACAAATAAGAAATGTCATATATAGTTACTTTAATATGTGTACATAGTTGATTGACATGGCGTGTTCTATGTGTTTTTAGATTTCTTTAGCTGTGTACATTGATATACACCAATATGCATATATGATTGACACATGGTCTGTTAAGTGTTGATTGTTAGATTTATTTAGCTATGTACATAGATGTACACCAATATGCATCTATGATTGACACATGGTCTGCTAATTCTTGATTGTTAGATTTATATAGGTGTGTACATAGGTGTACACCTGTATATCATACATGGATATACGGTCTGTTTTCAGGCCTACAATGTTTGATTTGTTAGTTTTCTGTAGTAGTGTACATGCTTGTTAGTTTTCTGATTAAGGTGAGCCTAATTAATTTTGTTTTCTAACAAATTATTAATTGCAGTACTATGTCAAGTATAATGTCACCAGCGAGGTGCAAAAGCTTGTGGTTGATTTCATACGGACATGCCTGAGAACTGGAAGTTCTTGTAATCCCTATCAATCACTCTACAGATCAAACGAGGATGGGATTGCACTGGTCCTTTTGAATTTTGATTTCGAAGCCAATGAATGTAAATGGTATAACTCGTTGCACTCAGAAAATGAGCAGTCATATCAAGACGATGCAAAGCAACTAGCAGTTGTGGTACAAGTGGAACTCAACAAGAAGAGAGCGTTGAAGGGTCACCCACCTATAGAAGAGCACGAATTAAACATCATGCCATGACCTTCACAAGGAATCAACCCGGACTGTCTAATATATACTTGTTAATTTATGAAACGAAGTATGAAGACAACAAAAGGTATGGAAAAAGGTCAGCAGAGGGCCGAAGACATTTGTCAGCAAATGAGATCAAAATTGGTGGCCTAGATGTTGACAAAAGGTGGATGGTATTAAAATGTGTGGGATATAGCAAAGGACGAGGAGCATAATCAGTGGCGCAAGACTACAGGAAAATAACCATTGAAGAGGAGAATAATCGGTGTCACTTTGTTTATGACTTATCTCTTTTCAAATTTCAATTTTTATCAATTTGTTTGACTTATCACTACAAAAAGACCTTGAATTAATATTTTTATTAGTTTCAATATTAATGTTACAAGTTTATGACTTATCTCATTCACCAGGGTTTGAAATATTAAGGTGTACTTGATTGTGCACAGTTACTGACAGAGCAGAAAATGTTTAGAAGGTGTACATAATGGCACACATGTACTGATAGATTTTTATACTTGATCAAAAGTATAAAAATTGAAAACATAAAAATATATTACTAAAATTTGTATATCATGTAGAACTGAAAAACATGAGAATTGCACATAGCAAAAGTAATTACTAATTATATACAGATCTGAAAACATATAATATTATTGAGCAAAATAGACTAGAAGCATCCGTTGTACACCAAGGTGTACATAGTGGTACACCTGTAAAAAGACAGGTAAGAAAAACAGAAGTTTGCAGGAAGGTGTACATAATGGTACACATGTCCTGGCACTAATTATCCACGCCAAAAGCAAATTGAAAAGACAGAATCTTTGAACAAATGAAACATAGAAAAAATCCTCAAAGCATGGGGCAGGTAGCTCTGTTATCGTGACCAAGAGTGAAGCACTTTGTGCACATCATTTTCCTCTTTTTCTTCTCATATGCATTCTTGAAGCGTTGTGTTCTTCGTCTACCCGGTGGAGGAACAGGAATAGGAACAATAACCCTATCACTAGGATCATAAGACTGCGGCTTGTCATAATTGGGGATTGGCAAGATGATCTCCTGGTATATCCTGTTGTACCATTCGGTGGTGATGTATGGATCAACAAATGAATAGATGTCTTCTCTAGTAGCTTGAATGGCAGCACAAGCATGCGCACAAGGAAAACCATTCACTCGCCACCTGTGACATGTACAAGTTTTCTGCAATAAATCTACAGAATGAGTCCGGGGAGACCTGACTTCATACAATATTTCCATGGACCGAACAACAGTCCAAGTACGACCAATGTCGATGTTTTCCTTTAGTAAAGCCTCATATTCAGGAGTGAGCCTAGTGTTTAATGTTTCCAGACCTAGTATCCTTCTCTCAGACATTTTCTCCATAACCTTCAAACTAACATAATAAAAACACAAAACATAAAATCAAAAACATGATCCAGAAGGAATACGGATAAAACATGTGTACATTGTTGTACACATTAAGGAAATCCATGTGTACAATAATGTACACACAGTTGCAGAATCACAGATGAACACGTGTACAAGTATCTACAGAACAAGCAAATCCATGTATGCAACAATGTAGACATACTTGCATAAATAAAAAACTAAACATAAAACTCACCGTATCGCATCGAGAAGAACAAAAACAGACAACTTTTTGAAAGGAAGAACCCAGTTGTTAAAGGACTCGGCAAGAGTTGAAGAGTGAGCACCATATCTGCATACAGGGAAAAACACATTTGCCCATTTCTCCTTTGGAATAGTCCGATATAGTTAGCAACATGTCTAGCTCCAATTGCATGCATTCCCCTCAATGCTTCTTCAAAGTTTGTTGGTGTGTAAGAGTACGCAGCTTTGTAAAACAAATCAAGAACGGGCTTCGAATTCGCATCACCTGATCCAATGGGGAGATTGCATTTGATGTGGTAAAAGCAATAGCTGTGATGTGAATTAGGAAAATATTTTGGAATGCCCTGCAGAAGTACTTCATGATGATCACTAAGGAAAACAATCGGACGACCATCGACAACATGTTGAAGATTCTCCAAAAACCGAAACCAATTATCTTTGTTTTCAGAAGAAACAATAGCAAAAGCAAATGGTTAAAACTCATTGTTTCCGTTGATACATGTAGCAACCATAAGAGTACCCCTGTATCTACCAGTAAGGAAAGTAGCGTCCAAGTAAATCATGGGCCTGAGATACCTATAGCTATGCTTGCAAGCACCGTAACAAACGAATATCCTATGAAATCTACTGGTTCCATCCTCAACTTCAAACTTCACATAGCTATCAAGATTAGTTTCTTCAATTGCTTTGACATACCAAGTAAAATCGTTATACGACATCTCGTCATCGCCATATTGTTCTTCAAATACAACTTCTTTCCCTCTACGGGCATGGTGATACTTAATATTGGAACCATAAGTTTTCTTGAAAGGACATGATCTGTCTGGGTTTTAAGGTAGGATCACCCTGTAAATTGTCAGCGATCAAATGCTTGACTAAATTGGTTGTCACCGCAGGACTCTTCAACCTCAAACCAACACCACAACTATTAAAAAAAAAACTAGAATAAGTAATGTGCACCACAATTTACACCTAATAAGATCTCAAAACCAACACTATGAGCATACACACAAACCAAGCAAGAACATGTAATTTAAGAGTACAACAAGTACAATGTACACCTAAAACAAATCTACATATATAAGATGCACAATTTACACCTAAAGATAAGTAATGTGTACTAGTATGAAAACCACTAACCTGTGAGCGTTAGAATCTTTCAGCACGAACCGAGAAGTATCACCATTCACAGGCCCAAAATGAATCCTCCAAGCACAACCATCTTCTTCGCACTTTGCAGTAAAACGAGTTTTGTCATTTTTAAGAATAGCAATCTTGTGATTAGTATCCATCTTGTACTTATCGACAGCAATCCTAACAGCTTTAACACCACCCATGAATTCTCTATCAATCTCGTCAAATACATAATTCCATTCATCGATAATAAGAGGCTTCCCCTTGTCTGCATCATGATCTAACACCCTTACCATCTTAGGACTTTCAATTTCACAAGCAGACTTAGAACAAGAACCAGAACTATTGTTGCAACCAGACTTTGAACCAGAACTTCTGCTACAACTACACTTAGAACGAGAAGTATGATTCAGAATCATATCCACATGCAAATAGACATCTTCATTATCAATAAGAATCATGAAACCAATTAAGCTTTGCAGTTGTATATCTCCTGTCACAAAAACTACTTGAGCATTGTCCATATAGCCGAAACATATACTCCCAGGAGACAAAGACCTCCAGTGCTTGCATGCTAAATGCTTCAGTTCTTCTATGGTTATTTTAGTATTAACACGAAAAACAGCAGAATGCTCACCATGATTCAAAACAACATTAATAAACTTGTCAGGCTTATTTGGTACCCCAACATATTACAAAAGAAATGATTATAAACATCTAAAGCTTCAATTTCATACAACCTAAAAAGTAAACGGTGTACATGAAAGTACACATTTAAAAAATGCCAAAAACATCAAGTAATAGTAAACCTAGATAAAAAATACTCCAATAACTAAGCTCCAGAATCATACTGGAACAAAAATAGAAGACTAGGATATAATATCAGTTCGATTTCATATCATGCATCATAAAACTAAAAAAATCAACATCAAGTAACAAAAGTCGAATTTATCTAGTATTAACAGTAAATCATCATCATCGCGAGAATCAAAAGCTACTATATAACAAAATATCAACTAAAGATCATACGAATTGATATCATCAACTCATAAACTCAAAAAAACTAAACATCAGAAATAATACCTGAAAATTAGATTGAATTACAACCAAAAGAAAACTAACCTGAGGTTGAATTCGGCTCCATTAGAAATCAAATCCAATCTAAGCTCTACAAATCTGATAAATCACCTCTGAATTCAAACCTGGAACGATCTATCTCTCACTCTGTGGTTTCTTCAAATCTGAGATTAAGAATTTTCGACTCTAGAACTGGATCGAACGTAACCTGAGTTGAAATATGATGAAGAAACGATTAAATCCTCACTGAAACTGTAAAATCTCCTCCCAAATCATCTCAGAGCTGCATCCTGTTTTGAATTCAAGTTTCAGATCCAGAAAATTCGATTTCAAAATCAGGCTTTATATACCATAAATCGTTCAAGGGTAATTATGGTATATGGGAAACTCGCAAAATCGGGACTCGTCCGTGAATTTGGACTAACTCGTCCAGGTTTGGACTAATCTGTTTTGGGCGGGTTTTTTTTGGACTAGATTGTACTAGGCTTCTGATGGATGGATTAGAACGTCCAAAGCGCAGTAACTTTGGGACTAAACGTCAATTTCTACTTTGAGGAAAAACTGTTCTTCCTCTTGACTGGGTTTTGGTCCATATAAGTTGAATATCTATAGACACCCGTAGAATGGATGAGGGCCACCTGCTGAAATGCATATCTCAGTTCAACTGTCGGGCATGCGAGACTGACAGTTCAATTTTCATTCTTTCTCTAGAACTAACAAGATTTTTGCACATAATTTTCTCATTTAAGGCTGGAATGACTAATTCGTTCGCCACTGGCTTCGTCTTTTCGCTTTCTTCGAGATGATGAGAAGAAATTCTGGATTTGAGCGAGTTTCACTTCTTTTTGCTCCAATGACTCCAAAGTACCTAAATACTCAAAAGTAAACATAAGTACATAATTTACAAGAAAACTCGCAAAGAAAGCATAAATACTATATATAAAATTAGGTGTTTCAGACACCTATCATCGATGATATCCTTTAAAGTCTTCAGTTGATCTCCATCTTCAAATGGTAAACGTGACAAAATTTTAATGGTTGTTCGTTAGACTTGTGAAGATTTTCGATTTTAGAGTTAATTTTTTTAACTAAAAATAACAAACTCAAATAAAATTTGATGTAAAATAATAGAGAGACGAGGGTTAGGATTCCACTATTGACCAATATTAAGTGATTTAAATTTATTGATCGTTATCATGCAGATCACACGTTTAAATTGATTCTAAATTATTGCAAAAGTAGATTTTTCAGAAACAACAATTGTTAATCCAAAACATGAGACATCAAAACCCTAGGCTAGGCATGTTCCATCAATAGAGAACACAGTTGTTTAACAAAAATCATAAAATATATTTTCAATCTACGCAATTAATAATAAATAAGATTGCATAAGGTAAATAATTAGAGAATGTCACCTTTTCATTGGCACAATTGCTTCCTTCGTCGCCCCAGAGATTGAAGTTTAGCTCTCCATTTTTACAAGAATCAAAAACTAAAAAAAAATAAGAAAAATAAATTTCTAAACTACCTCTCATCTCCTCTGCTCACCCTCCTCAACGCCCTTTATAGTACACTTCAGAACCAAAGATACTCGGAAATAACTCAAAATAATCCTCCATTAATCCCTTTTATTCTCCACTGCCAGTTAAGAAAATAATTACTTATTCTTCTCTTCTTCACACTTATGTTGGTGGCTAACACACTTCAACACATTGAATACTTGTTTTAGATAGGGAAAAACACTTGCAAGCCTCACACATCTTCCAAAAATAATACAGAAAATCCCGAAAAATATTCTCTCCTCCCTGTTTAAAGAGGCTTCGGTTCACCTGTCCCCAAGTTGCATGTGCCCTCCTGTCCCTCAAATAAAAAGATGACACGTTTCATGCGAAATATCCTTATTCGTTTCTCCGTTAATGCCACTAAAGAGAGGCAATAAATGGTTTCTCCGTTAACTCCATTACATAGAGGCAATATAATGGTAAGAATAGGTATCAGACAGTGTATTGTGCATAGATTTTATCATATTCTCAGCATCTTAGCAATGAAAGTTTATATAGTGTGATTCTGTGATCAATTATGTAGTGTGCAATCTTTTGTCTCAATTCAACTGACACAATCTCCATGCTCAAATAATTCAACTACGACTGTTATTAGTAGGTGATGAACTGACATCATTCGAATTTTTTCATAATCATCGGATAATTCAATCTAAGGTAATTTCCCCCACCCACCTCTTTGTGTTAGATTGGAATTGGGGTTTTCAGTTTGATTCGAATAGTATACTTGTTAGGATTAGGAAATAAATTTAAAAACCAAGCAATCCCATTGATGTTAAACTGTGAATCGCTAAACTGGGATCTTGATTTCCCGGAAAACAGAAAATTCCACTCTGATTTTTCCATGTAAGTACTCATTGATCATAGGAGGAATATCCGAAAAGATTGCACAATGGTTTTAAACGGCGTTAAAGACTAAATTTTAATCTTATATATTACTAGACACGTGTCTTGTTTCTGTTGGAGGGACAGGAGGGCACAAGCAACTTGGGGACAGGTGATCCGACCCCGTTTAAAGAATCAGGATATTTTTTATTTCAATAAATTGCCTTAATAAATTCTTCCTAAAATAAAGAAGAAGAATAGACCCCTATCCAAAACGCGGGTGCAAATAGTAATAGGGGTGTCCTTATCTAATTCTTGGGTGCCTTTATCAATTTCTCTGTGTGCCTTTAACACTTTTTTGTGGTGCCTTAAGTAATTTTCTCAGTGGGTGGAAATATCACTTTTTGAGCAACTTTTTCAATGAGAGCTTATTTCCTTGAAAGACTTAAAACAAGTTTATTAGTGGAAAAATGAGTCCTAGCTAATGTAGTTATGGGTGAAAATGCGTCACACTTACGTGCTTATCAAAACGCAGTGAAGTCTGGTACTCAACTACACACTTCTAACCTAGTCCGAGACATGACTAAAATGTAGACTAGAGATCAAGATATAGTTTTGATCAACTAAATTTGTCAACAAGATTGAGATAGCAACACTTGTGAGTTCGACCGAGCTATATGCTCTAACAATCTCCCTCTTTGTTAATTTTAGTGACAAAACTATTACTCCCTCCGTTTTAAAATAATAGGCAACAAGCCTATTATTTTGAATTCAGAGGGTGTAATACATATAAGGTAATGTAAATCTCCAAATCCGTTATGCTTTATTTTCTTGGTTCTTGAACTTCTCGAATTCTTCATAACTTCAGGTTCGTCATTGATTCTGAACATGTTCAACTCAGCATCATTGTTGTTGAAGATCCATAGCGATAACAACATGAAAACAATGTACTTAAACGTTATCACACATAACATAGTATTATTATCTTTATCAAAGTCCATTTGTATCATGATTTCGCAATAATACTACGGTGATATGTTTCTCCCCCTTAGTCAATACTTTCATCTTTTACATAATAGGTGAAACCTATAGATGTAAATCCACTTTCCCTTACATAATGATCCATTAACCATATGTATGTAATATGAAACTACTAAATAATTCTCCCTTTTTGTCAATATAAATTGGTAAATGTGCGAAAACTGCTGGATCGTAATTAATTTCACAAAAGATAATTCATGACTAAAAAATTACATATCAGCTTTTACTTTAGAGGATAAAACAGAGTTAAACCTAATGTCTTCATCTAGGAGTTTATTAAGATACAAGTAAATCCTATAAGTTCCACAACTGCTCTCCCCCACAAAGATATACTCCCTCCGTACCTATTATATAGGCGAAATTTTGAATTTTCTTTGTCCCACTAGATAGGGGAAGTCCTATTTTCAAGATGAATTTTCTCACAAATACCCTTATTTATTTTACATAGAAAATTGTGTTAATAATAAGACAAAGGGTAAAACAAGAAAAACATGAAAAATAATGAATTCAAGGTAATTTTCTTAATCTAAGAGAATTGGTCCCTCCGCCTATATATGTGGTACAGAGGGAGGAACAATTAAACACAAGTTCAAAAAGAACTCTCCCCAATTTGATGTCATTCCCAAGAGAATAACATGAGCGACCTTACTTTTAGACGAAAAGAAGGATTTTTTTGGACATTAACAAATTACGCAGATTCGTATCCAGAAAATATCGGAAAAATCAACCACACGATTAATTTAACCGGTACCACTCGACATAAGAAAACCTTACGGAGTAACTTGCAGAAAATTCACAATAAGTGCAATCATCGAGAGATTAATACTGCGGAAAATCTCAAAAAGTTTGTGTTAGAGCACTGCTCGGTCGAACTCGCATGCGTTGCTATCTCAAGCATGTTTGTCAATGTTAGTGATCAAAACTATAAGTCTTGATTTCTAGTCTACTTATAGCTAAGTCTCGGACTAGGATAGAAAGTGTAGTTGAGCTCAAGACTCCATGGCGATCATCATACAAAGACGAAGAACAACTCAAGGAACTGGTGGAACTTCATCGACTAAAAGGTATGTGGAGACTTGAACTTATCTATCACTCAAAATTCTATCTACTCTATCTCCTATCTTGAGACCAAAGTTGTTTTGCTATATAGACTTTGATCATACACATTTGCAATTTCGAGCCGAGTTTATCTCGCTTATCTATTTCTAGAAATATGTCTTGGTAAGCTTTCGCTTTGCCAAGTTCATCTTTACTAGTGACGAAAGTCTTATTAAGTTTCAATTACTTGCAAATTGCTTTGACGAAAAATAGTGTGTGAACAACAATTATATAACGTCCTCTAAGAATGTTTCAATGATTGAAATCAGAGTTTAGATTATATAACCATGGTTGGATATGAGAATTGTGTGGTAACTCATACATGTATAAGTCCTTATTCCTAGAACCAAAGTATGCGTACTTTGCTGCTCAGGAAAACCGGAACTAGAGTCCGCGTACTATCGGAGGTTCTCATCCCGAGAATTTCTGTTGCAGTTTGTGAATTGAAAACAAACTTGCTCCGGGTACTTAAGTCCGCGTACCAGTCCGCGTACATAAGTTGGTTATTTTCTAAAAACGACTATTCGTGAACTTAAACTTATATAAACTAAGGAATGCAAGTTTGCAAACCGTGGCTATAAAGTTCATGAATCGATTCGAGTGAATCAAATCGTTTTTGCTTCTATTGTGTCTTGTATACTTCTATAAGATCTAAGTAATTGAACAACTCTCTAACTAGTTCATTTCAGTCATTTGAACTAGTTATGGTAAAGAAGAATATGGTTGATATGAAAGTGCTCATATGGCTAACCATTTGGTTAACTACTGTTGAACCAGCTAGATGTACATGTTTGGGTACGGTTACACAAACCTAGATAAGCGTGCATTTCATTTGTGTGTAACAAGCTAAGTTTTGATCTAACAGTTGAAAGATATTAGCTTGAATCTAATCAGGTTTTCAGCTAACGGTGAATATTGAATGCCTTGTTACTAAACTTACATTGATTGCAAACCCTGATTTGAAAGACTATATAAGGGAGAACTCTAGCAACTGGGAGACCTAATCCCCACACCTCCTGCGTGATACTAGTTGTATTATCTAGAGTCGGTTCTCCTCTAATCTTAGATTTCTACTGAGACCCTGTAGGTTAACGACTTGAAGGCTTCATTGGGATTGTGAAGCCAGACCGATACTACTTTTCTTGTAGTTGTGTGATCTGATCTTGATGTTTCTATCGTACTAAGTACAATCGTAAAATTGGCTTGAGATTGGTTTCCCCGATAGGAAAGATATAAAAGAAGTCACAAACATCTTCGTCTCATCGTTTTTGATTCCGCAATATCTTCTTTCGCTAGTGGATTAAGATTATTATGAGGTGATTGATAATTCTAGGCTGTTCTTCGGGAATATAAGTCCGGGTTATCAATTGGTTCCTGTTCATCTTGATTTATCAAAAGACGGAACAAAAAATCGTAGGTATTTTTGTGGGAGACATATTTATCTATTAACGTAGACTTTTCTGTGTGATACAGAAAAGTTTATTAAAGTCTTCGACTTTGGGTCGTAGCAACTCTTAGTTGTAGGTGAGATCAGCTAAGGGAATCAAGTGCGTAGTATCCTGCTGGGATCAGAGACGTAAGGGGCGCAACTGTAACTTGGATCAGTGTGAGATTGATTGGGGTTCAACTACAGTCCAGACCGAAGTTAGTTTGTAGTAGGCTAGTGTCTGTAGCGGCTTAATACAGTGTGTGTTTAATATCTGGACTAGGTCTCGGGGTTTCTCTGCATTTGTGGTTTCCTCGTTAACAAAACTTCTGGTGTCTGTGTTATTTCTTTTCCGCATTATATTTTTTTATATAATTGCAATATCACAGGTTGTGCATTGAATCGATCAATTGGAAAATCCAACCTTTGGTTGTTGATTGAAATTGATTGATACTTGAACATTAGTCTTTGGTACCGTTCAAGTGATTTGTCTTGTATTCAATTAGACTCGCAGATTTCTATTTGCTTGAGTAAGTATTGAATCGAGAAAGAGAATATAACTCTTTGATATACTTTGATTAAGATTGATTCTGACTGTCTAGTTGATTCTCTTAAAAAATATATTGGAGTTAGTCCATACAGATTGCTAAGCGAAATATTGGGTGTGGTTGTTAGATCCCCGCTGTTTCAATTGGTATCAGAGCAGGCAAACACATCTAAAGACCTTACAAGTCTGTGTTTGTAGCGACCTGACTCTATGGACGATAAGAATATCTCAGATAACGCAACATCAGTTCAGAGTCATCCTTGTGAACTTCAAAGTCCTGAAGCTTCTAAGAAAAACTTTGTTTCTGGTCCTTTGACTGAATCTGCATTTAACTTGGAAAAATATCTTGATGAACAGTTGGATGATCTTTCAGATGACAGTGATTCAGAAGGAAGACAAAGTATTGATGAGGAAGACTCTCAATATATCAATCTTTGTGACCATGCTTTGAAAGAAAAGAAGTCAACTACTTCCTTGAGTAAATACATGGCACCTCTCTGTCTAGAAAACAGAAAACTGAGAAAACTCTTTAAAGGGTATGATTGTGGATATAAACTTTTACAATCTATCGTCAAAGATCGAGAAGAAGAAGTTCGATCAAAAAGGTCTGAGTGTGACAAACTTCTTAAAAATCTCTTTGTGTTGAAAGAAAGACTTGCGGAATCTGAAGCAAGATATGGCTCTCAAAAAAAAATGTTTTAATGACAAAGAACTCAGTCTCCTCGCCAGAGAAAAATCGTTAGAGACTGATGTCGCTGCTGCTCTTAATAAAATGAAATCACTGGAAGAAAATCTAAAAAGGTTGAATTCTAGCTCTACAAAATTATCTTCTATGCTTGGAGCATGTAAATAACATCGAGATACACGTGGTTTGGGCTATAAGGGAATAGACGCTCCAAGTACTGGTAAGATTAATTTTGTTCATGCTAATGAAAACTCTTCATGTGAAAAAACTTTTCAAGCAGCCGATAGTCCTAGAAACAAGGACCCTGCTTCTTCAAAATCTACTCACACGAGAACAGTGAATACCAAGTCCTTTAAATACTATTATTGCGGAAATAAAGGACATCCTGAACGAAGATGTCGTTTTCGATTAAGGAATGAAAAACTTCACAACATTCTTATATGGATGTCTAAAGAAGTTATTAAACCTGTTTCTCATCTTGGTGGAGTAGAAGGCATTGTCGGCAATCAAGAAAAATACTGTGATAAGACATTTCTTGATTGTGATTTTGAGACTAAAAACGCCTACAATAGTAGAAGGAAGAACGACAAAAGGACAACTTGCTTCTTAAATAACTCTGAGAAAAGAAAAAGACATAGGAGGAAGAAAGAAAAGCCAAATTCCTTATCCGCTTCTAAAGAAGACATTAAACCCGAGGTGTGTGCTCCATATTTCATTCATATCAATAATCGAGTCTCGAAGCTCAAAATTAGTATAAAGAGACTCAAGCGGAGCACCAAAAATACAAGGAAAGCAGCAAGTTCAGGTATTCCTTGTTCCCCTCTGGTTAAATCTTTTTCTACTAATCCTAATGATTTTTCTGAAAATCTTAAAGAAGGAAAGAGAGAAGAAGTCAATATCCTTGATGAGCAAAAAGCTCATCAAAATACAATATGACTACTTTATATATACATATAACATCCTTCTTGAAATATGAAAGGATGCTTATAATTCTCAAGAATCCTATGTCTTGAGAAAGTAGTTGTTGTTATTTTCATTTACAAAATAATGATCATTAAACTGTTGAGCCTTTCTCCAGTACTTTACATGATGTAAGTTGATCATTTACTCTTGAGAATAATTTCTTGTTGTTTGCCTTGTTTTTTTTTCAAACGATTCTCTTATGTTCCCTTGAACTAAAAAAGTCATCCCTTTTTTAGAATGATTCTTGAGTTTCAAGATCCCTTCTAAATTTTTCTCCATCATACCTTTGGTCTCGTACCAAGGTTGTAACCATAAGTGCACGGTCACCGGACCCACACGGAACGTATACGAGTATCCCTAGGGTTTCCTAATAAACACTCATGTATCATACTCAACTTTGGTACATATACGTTCCTTATCGTCAAAAGGTCCATCTGTTTTCTGTGTACGCAATGGATGGATGCAACAAGGAAGACAATGATAAGAAGGGAAAGCCTATCGAGTTTCACGAGAACCCTTTTTTCATTACCTGCTATCATGTTGTTGATCATGAAAACAAACTACCAGTTCAGATGTCATCACAACTGGTCGAAAATCTTCTTCGAGATTTTGAGGTTGTACGTGAACAACTCGGAATTGCAACAAGGAATCTTGATTTTTTGAAAAATGAACTGAAGAAAGCAACTGATGATCTAGTCCTTGTTCAATATCTAGTTGCTGGTAGCAGTTAATGTTTTGTTAAATCATGTTCTCTAAGAGTTATTTTGTCTAGTAAATCTTCTTATGAGAATTTTATTCTTGTGTTTTTAGGAAGAATAACTAGAGTTCGGAATAACCATTATTGTGATTACACATAGTTATGTCCAACGTTTTCATCTTCATGTTTTTTTAGGTTTATTTGCTTAAATTCTAAAAAGTTGTTTGGAAGATGATTTTTGCAGTATTAATCTTTATGGTTTTTATATATTGCAAATTTGTTATGAGATATGTGTGTTTGTGTCCGTGAACTATGATTGTCCCATACCTTGTCAAAAGTTAAGTCTTTCGTATGTCGATATGCACGTATTGACAAAATAATGAATGAAATTTTGACATTATAAAAGTTTTAAGCCTATTATGTCATTATGCAAGTATTGATGGAAGATAAGATGAACTTTTGATTACGAGGAATATGTCTATTGTATGTCATTGTGCAAATAGTGATGGAAAATAAAATGAATCCTTGTCTATTCCGCAGTATTGATCTTCCTTGATCCATATTTTATGTATATACTATGTGGCTCCATAAGTTCTCTTATGTCGAGCATGACCAATTGAATTGATCACACTCTTGTGGTAATTTATTTGTGTATTCCGATTGAATTAATCATGGGTTTTCTTGTGGTTAATTTAATTGAGTATTTTTGGATTCAAATTCATATTCGTATGTGATTTGTTATGTCCAAAGAAATCCTTCTTTTCTTGTGAAAGTAAGGTCGCTCTTGTCGTTCTTTCGGGAATGACTTTTATGGGGGAGAGTTCTTAATTGAACTTGTGCTTAATTGGCAAATCTTTGTGGGGAGTGCGGCTGTGGAATATTATAGGGGTTATCTTGTATCTTTATAAACTCCTTGATGAACGCATTTAGCTTCAGCTATATGATGGCATCTAAAAATTTGATATGTGCTTTCTTTTGGTCATCAAACGTCTCTATGGAAATTTCATTAGGCTCCCACTTGTTTTCGTACCTTTGCCAATTTTATTGACAAAAAGGGGGAGAATTAATGTGTAGTTTACACTACAAATACATATGGTTTTCGGATCATTATGTAAGGGGGAGTGGTTTCCATGTGAGATGGAGTATTGACAAAGGGGGAGTGATACATATCACCATAATATTGTTGTCGAAGTTGTGATACAATTGAACTTTGATGCTGTGTAATAATACTATGACACTGTATAACAATGATTGAGAATTCTTGTTTTCTCATTTTTATGACTACGGATTTTCAACAACGGTGATACTAAACTTACAACCTTTGGGATCATTGGAGTACTTGGAAGTGATGAAGTTTTCGAGTAATGTTGAAGAACCAAGAAGATCAGGCATGCGGAAGAGAAGCTACAAAAGTTTATTTATCTGTTTTTGTATCCATCTGTATTGATAGTTTTGTCACTAAAATTGATAAAGGGGGAGATTGTTAGAGCACTGCTCGGTCGAACTCGCATGCGTTGATATCTCAAGCATGTTTGTCAATGTTAGTGATCAAAACTATAAGTCTTGATTTCTAGTCTACTTATAGCTAAGTCTCGGACTAGGATAGAAAGTGTAGTTGAGCTCAAGACTCCATGGCGATCATCATACAAAGACGAAGAACAACTCAAGGAACTGGTGGAACTTCATCGATTAAAAGGTATGTGGAGACTTGAACTTATCTATCACTCAAAATTCTATCTACTCTATCTCCTATCTTGAGACCAAAGTCGTTTTGATATATATACTTTGATTATACACATTTGCAATTTCGAGCCGAGTTTATCTCGCTTATCTATTTCTAGAAATATGTCTTGGTAAGCTTTCGCTTTGGCCAAGTTCATCTTTACTAGTGACGAAAGTCATATTAACATGTGATTTTATGAGAATAACGTCAGAGAAAACCCTTTTCAACTAAGTTTGTAACATGTCAAGACCCTTCATAGTTTCAACAAGTTTCAGTTTTGCTTCCCCAAATTGTTTAAGAAAATTATAAACAACATCAACAAAAATCATCTCTTCATACTCAACATTTGATGATTATATGCAAAGTAACAGTTCACATCAGGATGTTTTTCTGAGTTTCAGACTCAACAACGTCGTCTTCTACCAGAGTTCTTTTCTTTTTCCATTTAGTTCCAATATTGTTTCACTCAAGAACTTTATCCATATTTATCACAAGATAAGGTGTGGGAGACAGGAGACATGCTTGATTGAAGATAACTTAGAGTGAGAGAACTCATCCCTACAAGAACAATATTTAAACAGGATACCATGAAGGTATTTCAGGGTTTAAGGTCGGTTCGTGACCTTTTTCCTAGAAAAGGGTTTACATATGGAAACATGACAAGTTTCAAAACGTACAAACAATCAGTGTACTATTTTGAACCAAAGATTTTTAAGTGATACAAACACAAAAAGAGAGCACAATATTTTTAAGGTATAATAACAATCTTTTATGATATAAAATTTACTCATTGAATATTTTACCGTAAACAGAATCATGTCCTTCTTATCTCAATAAATCAATTAAATTTAGAGCACAAGAGAGGTATCATATTCACACCAAGTAACTACCTGATAACAGTCTGACCACAAAAAGATTGTGGTATACGAAAAAGATACAACTCATCTGAGCAGAACTATTTGTAACAAATAGTACATCTGCTTTATCAGCATGGCTTATTTAGCAAGTTTTTCATGAATAAGGTTCTAATACCTGTGACTAGTCTGCACAAGGTGAGCAAAATGCTCATCAGGAGGATGGTACTTTTGTTTGAGTCTACTTTTACCTCTTCTTTTTGAAATTTTACTATGTTTATGTAGAAAGCTGTCATAAAACTTTCTATCATCATGAAAAGAGACAGAGTTGGAATCTTTACCTGAGGTTATGGAGGAATCTGATAACTTGTCAATGAGATCTTTATATCCTATAATAATCGTATCCAAGTTAACTTGTTGAGTCACTCTGTCAGATGATGTTTTCCCAAGTTTCTCTTGTAATACTTGAGTGTCTCTACGAAACCCATATTTGTGAAGGAGTTTTTGGCTTATTCTTTAAACAATATGAGTTACTATTACCATTACAGGTTAGAACATTAGTAGAGCAAGCTGAACTGATATTCCTGGAATATGTTTTACTAGGGTGTGTCTTGGGACCAAATGACTTAGACATACGAATACCAGTCACACCTTTAAAAATTAGATCTAAGGTGTATTGGAGACGATCAAACTGATTATTTCCAATCTTAACTTGCACTTTCTTGGAACATGTCCTTTTGTGTTGCAATAAAAACACACTTCCTGAGTTCCAGAGAGATCAGACTGGGTAGTTTTGACACACATATTTTTTGAAGATTTCCTCCTTCCTCGAGAAACAATATTTTCTTGGTCTGAGAAATTTAATTGTTTGTCTCTAGACAAGGTATGAATACCTTGATTATGTGCTTCTGAGAAAAATTTTGTTAGATTATCATGAGACCCAATAATAGTCACTCTTTCTAACATACTAATCTCATCAAAAATAATTGATATGGTAGACTCTTTTAAATCACAAACGTCACAAGGAGTTTTACCCAATAGACGTTTAATTTCCAAGGCATTGTCTTTGAGTTTAGCCTCGAGTGAGATCATTTTCAAATTCACTTCGGCTTGTTCTTCAATAAGAAGCCTTATTCTAGAATCACGCTCATTAACTATACCAATTAGATTATTGACTTTGTGTTTCAACCTATTGACCTCAAAGGAATAAATTCTAACATGTTTTAGAATTTCAAGACTTTCTTTGGCTGCTTCCCTTTCTACTTCAGAGTCAGACTCATCAGTAAGATAATAAAGATAACACTTATCAATATTGGGTTGTTTTTGGGAATAGACTGTTCATCTATATTCGAGATAGAGGAACCAGTCTCATTAATAGGATTCATAGCAAAAACACTTTCAATTTTTGTGATAAGTTTTTCAGAGATAACACTTATGTCCATACTATCAGATTGCTTCAAACACAGACTTATGAGGTCTCAGCGTGTTTGCCTGCTCTGATACCAACTGAAAATGACTGGGGGTATAAATACACCACCAACTTTTTCGTCCAGAAACCTGAATGGACTAAACTTTAAACAATTATGAGAGTTACAACTTAATGAATCTAAATCAAGGAATAATATAAGACTTTTTATCTCTTTCCGTCACAATTAGTAGTAAAACGGAAACAAGCCCGTGATCCTGATTATACCATGGTAGGAAATCGTTTCAAAGATTCCAAAAATCAATATCCAAGATCAATCAAGTCGTATTCAACAAACAAGGATGGATATATCTACTTTGATTGATTAACGTACTAACTATGATATTACAATTATATAGATAAACAAATATAATGCAGAAAAGTAATAGCACAGACACCAAAAGTTTTGTTAACGAGGAAACCACAACTGTAGAAAAATCCCTGGACCTCGTCCAGATTTGAACACTAAACTGTATTAAACCGCTACAGACTCTAGCCTACTATCAAAAATCTCGTACTGGAAGGTGGTTGAGACTGAACTCACCTTCATAGCGATTCAGTTACAGTCGCGCGTCATACGCCTCTTGAATTTCGCAAGACTCTGCGATATTCATTCCCTTAGATGACGTCCTTTACAGCCCAAAAGTTGCTTCAACTTAAGCGAAGACTTTATAGACCAATATGTCTCCCACAGATAAGCCTATTTTGATTTCCGAGTGATCGTTAAATAAGGTGAGCTAGGAAGTCGTTTGCAGTAGACTGAGTCCATCAATCCTCAAAATCCGGTACTTACGACTCCCGAAGAGCAGCCTAGATTATTATTCACCTCACAAGAAAAGCAACAATTATATACCAATGAAGAATTTCTTAGTTTTAATTTCTTTTTGAGTCACAAAGTCTGAGACGAAGAACTTTGTGATTTCTATCAATCTTACACGTTGGAGCGAAATCTCAAATAAACAGTAACAAGATCAGGATACACGAACTATCAAAGATAAGATAGTCAGACCTGGATTCACGAATCCTTAAGCGAAGTAGGACCTTTCTTCACGAATTTCTAAGCGAAGTCGGACCAGGCTTCATGAATCCCGAAGCGAAGTCTTTAAACCTAATTATGTTTCTCAAAAACATTGGAAACCTGGGTTAAGAGAGAATCAATTCTAGTTAGCAACTAGGACACACAAAAGTGTCTAGATTAAGTTTTCCCGGATGCTTGAGCTTCTCTTTATATAGACTTAAATGAAATTCGACTTGAGATTCAAGCTAAAATGAAGTGATCATTCTCCACCATTAGATGGTTTAGCTTGAGATGAACACAAACAAAATATACACTTGGATAAGGATGAACCATAACCAAACCGTGTACAATGATTTTGTTCAAGAGCGGTTAACCAAAGTTAATCATACGAACATAATAAGCTTAGCCATTTTCATCTAACACTTTAGACTCAACTTGATAAACAACCATAACTTAATAGGTGATGAATTATGTCTTATATGTGTTTTAGACAGTTGTTCAAATGCCAACTATTTCATAGAAATACTTTGAAGTGCATCTGAAACTATTCGACCGGGTAAGTACATGTACCGGGTACATGTGCTGCTTCCAGTTCATGAGACAATATGCCAAGGTACGTGTACCGGGTATCTGTACCCTTAAGGCAGTTAAAATTCAGGGCGTTTCAGTATGCATATTGGGTACGTGTACCACCCTTGTATTCACGAGAAACATGAATTTTTGGTATACATATCGGGTATGTATACTAACGAGTCGTTACCGAACTTAGACCCGCGCCGGTACGTGTACAACTGATTCAAAACCAAACAGTTATACCAGTACGTGTACTGTCCCTGTATCCAGATTTTAGTTGTTCTAAAACTCTCAATAATCAATTTGAAACATTACCGAATAACATCAATGATAATCTTACACATATCACTGTTCCAGGTTATTTTTAAATGATTAACTCGAATCATAATCTAGTTCGTAAATAAAAAATTGTTCTTAACTAAATTCAATAAGTAGATGATTGACTTATAGCTTAATTCATATTTCGAGAAAAATATTCAACAAGATAAACTTGGCTCGAAATTTCTATTATGCTATAATTTAAAGTCCACTTACGACTTAGTCTCATAAATAGAATTTTGACTACTTGAGTAAATAGGAATGGTTCAGTCTTCACATACCTTTTGTCGATGAAATCATCCAAAGTCTTAAATTGATCTCCGTCTTCAAATGGTGAACAAAGTGAAGTATGGTACTCAACTACACACTTTAACCTAGTCCGAGACATGACTAAATGTAGTCTAGAAATCAAGATATAGTTTTGATCAACTAAATTTGATAACAAGCTTGAGATAACAACACTTGTGATACCGAGCTATGCTATAACAGAAAGAACCTAGACTTAGCAATTCGAGAAACTACTTGGGTTATAAGAAATTATTTTTTACATCTTAAGCAACCTAGTCTTGACCGATTACTATATACTTGAGATATCAACAACACAAAAAACTCAATCCCTATATGATGTATATCTTGATACAAAGTTTGTCCTCCAATATCGAAGGTTCTTCGAGAACTAAGGTAAGACTTTGAAAGAATTCAATTGGGATTCGTGAAGCACATGGTTACTTATGTTATCTAAGATAGTTTTGTAACTTGTATCTCGGTTTGACCTGTTTAGAATTCATGTCTATTCGAAATTCTTTTTCTTCTACGCCAGTACGAAAATATATAACTAAACAAACACGTTTTTAATAAATTTATCTATTTAAACGAATAATTGTAGAAACATATAAAACCTCTTTAAGTTTAAAGTCAGGGTAGTTAGCATACTTGATTCATCAGTTAAAGTAATAGATAAGAAAGCACCATTATTCACCATTACTTTGTCATTTTTAGTGTATATGGACTTGAATTATAAATCAAGTTTGAATTATTACCCATATGTGTTGTTGGTCTAGAACTTGGAAATATTGAATGTATAACTTACTTGGAATATAGAAGGAAAAAAAACTACAAGATAGGATAAGTAATCCCGACTTGGATGAACTTCAAAAGGAGCTTCAGAATTTGAGGAGGAATCTGGATAAGCGAACGAGCTTATCCATATTGGGGTATGAAGCTACATCGGAGCAGTATTAGAACCAATTTAACGATTATAACGATCTGCTACATGGATTTCAGAGATTCCATTTGAGTGAGATGCAAAATCTGAGGGAAAGCATGATGTTTGACATGAGTACTCCGGGTGAATACATTCATAGTGGACAACCCAAGATGATCCCCCTTTATCATCCAAAAAATTTGCGCATACTTCCTCATATCGTTATTAATAAAGCAAAATCTTTGTTGAAGGCTAGTATTTGTTCTTATTGAATTTACATTACCTAACGCTATAAACCTTTGAAACATACTCTCCCATAAATTAAATGTGGTTAAATTGAAATCTCTATCACTTGCAACTGATATCCAACATCGAATTAGAAAAACATCTTATTCTCGAGTGAAGCGATCACTAGCCACAGTGTTGCGAGCACTAGCCATGTTAAAATTAATATGAAGTAGGGATAGTGTGAGTTGAAATGAATTTGAAGTTGAGTATTTATAGGGGTGGATTCGTGACCCTCAGATGATAAACTATTGCGCGATGATCATATTTCCGAGCGATATAAAGACTACCGCCGACGCTCTAAATATCATCGAGCGACGGAGTCTCTATCGCTCAGTGGAGAATCTATCTTGTATGCCTAAATGGTGTATTTGACATTTAGGAGGTTATATTTTCTAATTTTACATACCCATAGTGGGTGCAAAAGTGGCAAGCTATGAGTTTTGACTGGTGCATAAGAACAGGCCTAACAAACTCGACTATAACTAATATGACAAGCTACAACTTTTGTAACATCACAACATAACAATTTCTAACATAATAGTCTAACAGAAAGTTAGTTAACCATTAATTATTCCCTCCACCCAAGTTATATAGGGGAAGAAGACACATCTCCTAAATTAAGAAAAACATATAGGTTTCATAAATATTTTCCTTTTTGTTAATTTACCCTTGCTTTTTGACTAAAACTAGAAATGTTAAATTGGTTTATATGGACAAAATTATCTGGGAAATTGAACTATGCCTATCTAATTGGACAAGCCAAAATCAAAACTCCGCATATATAACTTGGACAAAGGGAGTTATAGAAAAAGATTCCAACTGCAGCAGGTTGATAAGACTCATAGGAAACAAAAAGAACACGCAAACCATGGCATACCAAATCTTCATGGGAAAATGTCGAGGATTCCATTTGACATTCCATTAGGTGGATGTTGATGGTGGTTTTTAGTTTAGGACTAAAATCGTAAAAGTATGTCTACCTGACCCGACATCAGAAGTAGTGGACCTTGATATGCCTTTATTCCGCAAGAAATTTGAAGAATATATCAAAATTTGATGAGTGCCTATGCCCCTCTTCATATTGTATTGAAACTCATGCTCCTAGATGAATTTTTCACTAGTATAGAGCCTAATGAGTATTTAAGGTCCTAGATGCATCATTCACTAGTGCCGGATCCTGCTGAGTATCTATTTGTTGATGGTGGTTTTTAGTTCAGAGCTAAAACCGTAAAGCCCTAAATTTATGTACTCTTGTTCTGCAAAGAAGTAAGAGATATTCAAAGCTGACGAGCGCTTACGCCACTCTTCTTAGAATATGTATCAAGCAATTCAATATATTTATATACAAAATTTAGTTAGAATAATGTCATTTGCAGAATTACAAATATTTTGTAAATTTTGTCGAGCTCCTGACTGTATTATTCATTAATGCAGGGTTTGCTGAGCTTTTATCTTATACTGTGTTCCTGACTGAACTCTTAAATAACTGACATTAAATTTGTGTTCGTTCTTAGCTGAAAGCATGAGTTTTCTTAATGTTCAGGTTAAGATATGCATAAGAGGCACGACAAGTCGTGTCACCAAGAACCGTGCTACTTGCAAAAGTATCCAAAAATTAACAATTTTCTGCCACCACGCAAAATTCACTAAAATCGATTAATTTTATGGCAGCTCTCAAAAAATCAATTTTGACATAACTTTATATCAACTTACAAAACTGAGTTTTTGCCTTAAAACAGAGCTACACAAATTCTTGATCCCTATTGGCCGAGATCAAACCTAGGCAAACTAGGAAATTAAGATATTATAGCTAGTAGGAGTCGAAATCCTACCCAAAAAAGGAAATAAATAAGAAAAAGGAAAACTGCGGCAAAATTGGGAAGCAACAAAAGGAGGCACGTCCGGCCACGCCCCATGCTGCTTACCCCAGGTCCCTCTTTTCCATCGACCAATCAGATCACTCCAAAGCTGTAACCAGCACTTTTAATTAAAGTTGGAAGTATGTTGGTCGACGAGCTTACAATCCTTAAGAAAATAGACCTTGGCCGTCCAAGACAGTCGCAAATTGATCGCGACCACACAACTTGGTAAGCTCCGTTAGATAACCCTAGGTCTTGCAAACACGACCGAACAAGTCCATGGGAACCACTGGCGGGCCCACTTCTATTCCAACCAATCGAAATTCTCCTAGTCCGCCAGCATCAACCATAACCGCTAGCCAGAATAGGCCAGCCGAGCGGATAAAAGGGTTTTAATCGAATTAAGACCGCACATGGTAGTCTTAAATCGATCGTGGTCGTCCAACTTCGCTAGCCGAATCGACCGGTCTACATACGATTTCAAGCGACCAGCAAGGCGCGAACATACTCACTAGCGGCCCAGCTATAGCTCAGACCAATCACATTGCTCCAAACCTCTCAGCAATGCCCCAAACCAGTAATCCAAAGTAGGCCCCGATCACATGGATTTAAAAGCCTCGAATCCGACCAACGGTAGTATGTAACTGCCGCAAAGTGATCTCGGCCATCCAAGTTCGCCAGCCGAATCGACCGGCCCAAATCCAATTTCGAGGAGCCAATGAGATGCCGTCGTGATCGTCGGCAGCCCCTCTTCCATGAGGACCGATCGACCTGTCCTCTGCCTACCCATACGACTCCTGGCGGCTACCCAAAGTCGGTTAGCCACGATACTCATAAGAGTCTTAAATAAATTAAGTGTAATCAACAACTGCCGCAAAATCATCTCAACCACCCAACTTTGTTAGATGATTTGACCGGCTTAGATCCAATCTTAGACAACCAATGAGACGCCATGATTGTTGTCAACTACTCCCATTATTCGTGAGTCGGTCATGTTGTCCTCAATCGATTTATTTGGCTGCCAACAGCGCAGGCAAAGAAGGCTGGTTGCGCTCCTAACAACGACACTTCTTATCTATCGATTTAATTTGAGCTGCTTGCTTAAAAGCGACGCTTTAGATGCATCGATTATAAACGATATTTTATAAATATTGATTAATAAATAATTTGATTATTTAACTATTTATTTAACCTAAAAGCACCGTATGCTATTTTTGAGTGCTAACTCACATCAAGTCTCACTTTCATGACTTGAATCATCGCATATGACCACCTACCGCCTAGCTTGCGTATGATTGGTCGAAATTATCAGGTCTTGTCAGCAAGACCCACTCAGCAATTACTATGAAGGACTTGTTTTGTTCTTCATGTAACTTTCTCCATATTTCCACAAAGATACTCGAGACATCAAACATGTCACAAACTGGGGGATACTCATCAGGGTATTTGTCTGGAGGTTTACAACGTGCGGCGTGCAACACGCCCATTATGAGAAAGTGTCAGGAAAGGAGGACGGTTGATAGTAATAAAAGAATAGTGGGTGTAAAGCTAACTGGTCTTCCCTTCATGACAGGGACGTGGTTCTCACCACTTTTACACGATCCCCACTTCTCCACTACTGATAGACACATTTTTGTGTCTTATATAATCTTATTTGTATATATTATTAGTGCTAGATTTTATATTTATTATGGCTTTTTATGTCCCTGTAGGTATTTTTGGAGAAATAAGCTTTTGCGCCGAAATTGGCTAAAAACGTGGTTTTTGCGCTCGTGGGAGAAAATTACTATACGGACTCTCACTTTGGATAAGGGGTAACCTAATTACTAAGGGGTGACCCATTTCCAGGCATATGCTAAAGGGAGACCATCCACAGATAAGGGGGAGGTCACTTTCTTCCCAAATTCAAATAAAAAAATTGGCGGGAAAATTTTGTTCACGTCTGCATGATTTTTGGGTGAGGATTCGATCGAGTTCCAGAGCGATTCAATGGCTGAAATTGATTGGGTTTACTCCTTAGGCCTAAACAGGCCTGGTGAAGTCTTTTGTTTGAACCCAACTTGGCTAGAATAGCCGGAAAAAGAAATAGAAGTCAAGTTATACACGGTTTGCTGTTGGACTTATTTTTGGAATTACATGAAGACTAAAGGCAAGAAACTCTTCCCAAAGATACATATCTATCTAAGGAAGAGTTTGAGATAAGTTGGAAAGCTCAGAAACGCGTGAAATAATTTTGGGAAGAGATTATTGCCGTAACTGCCAAGGAAGGAAATAAGAGATTTCGAGGAGTTTTGGGGAGATTAAATCGCTCTGTTGGCTATATATAAGTTGCTGTGAGTTCAAGGAAGGAGATCGAACAGTTTGGGGTAGTTTAGAACACCACAGAGTCAAGAAATCGAAGTTGCAGGAAGTCGAGTTCTACTGCTGCTGCTGAAGAACACGAAGAACATTAGACCCTTCAGAGCAGTCTTTTATTCAACAACATATATTTTCTATCGTTCCTGTAATAGTCTGCAACAATTATTACTGTTAGTATTTCTCTGTAACAGTGCTTTCTGTGATAGTGCGTTTTGTAACAATTACAACTGTTACAAACACGCTGCTTCATACCTTCTCTTCTATTTAATCAACTTTTGAGCAACAAACATGTATTTTGAGCACCTGAATAATATGAGGAGCTAAACCCCTTAGCTGAGGCGACGGAGGAAGCCATTGTTCCATGAAAAGTGGTATATTTCTATTTTAATTAATTCTTACAATTTCTTTTATGATTATTTGCATGGAACTAATATTGAAAAATTGATTTTTATTGAATGATTGTGATCCGTTTTGATGGAGCATGCTTAGTTTAAGACTTTTGATGTTTCATGCTTGATGTATACAATTGTTACTTCAAAAATATACTAGAAGCAATAAATTAGAATCACTTTAAACGCAAAGAATTACATGAATATTGATTAGATTAAATCACTTAATTGGTCAATGGTGGAATCCTGAGTCTTGGTGCTTTTTATAATCTTGATAACAACTTTATCTTGAGTTTTTATTTTAATTTAAGTCTAAAACAAATCTCCACAAGTCTGAGTGAACGAAAACTTTACTACCACTTTCTACAACAACATAAAAACCACATCAACTACTTAACTACCTCCACTTCCTACGAGATCGGTGTGTTCAACTATGACTTGTATAAATAGGTTTTCAACCTATTTCAACCAACAACAGTGTCATCAACACAAGTATTCAGAAACACCCAGAACCTATAGCTTTCATTCTGCTAGCAGTTCTACGTTCTGATATCAAGTCATAAACGGCCACACCTTACAAAGACTATCACTCTGATCTCAACACCTTCTCTGCTTCCCTCCCTAAGATCAACCCTTTTCCTTCCTTTGTGACCGAATTGAATCTGGAACGACCATTTCTTGGTTTATGCCAGAGTCTTACAGATTCATCTCTCGAATCTAACGTACTCATGTGCGGTACATTTTGTTTAGGGTTTGAATTCGTTTCTCATCAACACACCCAATTTACCATTTTCAGCAGAATCAGTGTTTACCTTACTACAGTAGATTAAACTATTTGTTTGAACTTTGTTACTAAAAAAGAAAACGGGGCACCCGTTGCATTTGCTTCAAAAACTAATGTAAATGCAACGTATTATTTTGCCTAAGAACCTTTTAGCTGTATGTTCAAACCTCTTAACCAAAATAAATTAGTTCCTGCCGGTTTGGTTTTAGCTCAAAATCTAACCAGTTTCTGTAGTGAACTTTTAATTTTCTTATAAAAAAAAACCTACTACCAAGGGCCAAGTGATCGAAAGGATGAGTGTGCAACTTTGACTCTCAAGCCTAAAACTTCTAAACATTCGGGCTTCCAAGTCCATTTTGATTTTTTGCACCTCTAGTAAGACTTTGCTTCCCCTTAGACAAGTTTTGAAATCCCTTGTTAAGGACGTGATTATTGAGGAGAAGCGTTGGGCCTAATGAGCAGAATCGTGTTAGCACTAGCCCATTTTTTTGGGTATCACCACTGCATTAATAGCTGAAACCTGACCCATGCTCATAGCGTCAAAAACCACAAAATGAAGCTGTCCATAAGTACAATTCGAAGCAGATTCAAAAAATCTACTGAGATTTCCAACTTCCGACTCCGAACCACAATGGTACATAACACGAATGATCTCTGAAATCAAGTTGAAATTGGATCAATTCCACAATTCACTATCCAACACACATGTATTTTGAGCACCTGAATAATATGAGGAGCTAAACCCCTTAGCCGAGGCGACGGAGGAAGCTATTGTTCCATGAAAAGTGGCATATTTCTATTTTAATTAATTCTTGCAATTTTTTTTTATGATTATTTGCATGGAACTAATATTGGAAAATTGATTTTTATTGAATGCTTGTGATCCGTTTTGATGGAGCATGCTTAGTTTAAGACTTTTGATGTTTCATGCTTGATGTATACAATTGTTACTTCAAAAATCTACTAGAGGCAATAAATTAGAATCAATTTAAACGCAAAGAATTACAGGAATATTGATTAGATTAAATCACTTAATTGGTCAATGGTGGAATCCTGAGTCTTGGTGATTTTTATAATCTTGATAACAACTTTATCTTGAGTTTTTATTTTAATTTAAGTCTAAAACAAATCTCCACAAGTCTGAGTGAACGACAACTTTACTACCACTATCTACAACAACATAAAAACCACATCAATTTTAGGCGCCGCCGACGCAGATTTGTGTTTAGGTTAGGGTTTTAGATTTATTTTAGCTTTTGTTTTTGTTTTTAGTTTTATTATTCTTGTTCTATTTTACGTTTTTGGGTATTTGTCTATTTATTGCAGGTTTTGAATCAAAAATAAATTGGAGACTAAAGACCTTGGGGATTGAAACAAGAGACAAAGCGAAAAGAACTGAAAAGAAGACAATTTTATTTTTATTTAATTTTTAGGATTTTGTTTATTTCTTCATTTTTTAGAAAAAACCGCATTAGGGTTTATTTTTAATTTTTGTAATTTTTCTTTTCTTTTTGGACACTTTGGACTTTAAACTTTGGGACATTACTTTAAACCCTACGGAATGGTAGTTTAAATGTAAACTGTGTGCAGAGAAGGACGGCGATTACGATATCGCCTCGGCCCCTCGGGTTCGTACATGACATAGGAGTTGTGGCCCGAGTCGACTTCAGCGGTTCTTCGCCCGTCTGGAACGGGAGGTAAGATTCTAAACACCCGCGAATCTCCTGTCAGCGGGTTTACTGTATTCCTTCGGTTGCATATATGTTGAGGACTTGAAAACGACTGCTTTAATTTCCTAGTAAAGGGCAAGGACTGGCCATACAAGATAAGGGTTCAGATTTCATCACCGTTCTCTTCTTGCCCGCCTTAGGAAAACGAAACCAAACGCGAACCTAAGCCTAAAATTTTGTCTAAAACGAGACCTATAGGGTAACGAGCTTAATAGGAAAGTCGCTCGAAAAATATTGGTTACTCTTTTGAGCATACTTCGAAGTTCATGATGGTTTCTGTGAGTTGGATGCGTGACTGCGCCGCCTTGTAATACCGGTGAGGCCTTGGGTATCAAAGCTCCATCGAGCTTCCCTCGCCTCTATTCAACTTACTTTGACTCGGATTGATTACAGAGGGGTTTGCTCAGATTGTAACGAGTTCCTTTTCGAAAGAATAGAAGCTGGTCTAGAAACAATCTAAGTGGAGCCATCATGCTTTTTGTTTGCTAGAAATCAATAGGCTTGATTTGGTTGAGTTAGTCTTGTTTTGTGATTGAATAAAATTCCCCACCTTATTCTTTTGCATGCCTGAACGTAAAAGAGGCGCCCTAGGTAGATTTGTTAAAGAGAAACCTAATAGTTCTAAGCATCTCGATTACCTCAATTTAGAAAGCCCGATTCTTGAAGATTCCGTTTTTGAACGTCCGTTTGAGGAGAAAATCCCTGATATTCCAATAGTGCCAGAAATGGCAACTTTGAAATCTTTGTTGAACCCTACTAGGACTACTCGTCCCTCGTGTATCAGGTAATCTGAAACTGAAGCAAATTATGAACTTAAGCCTGGAACCTTACAGTTGCTCCCAATATTTTTAGGGAAAGAAAATGAAAACCCCTATTTCCATGTTAGGGACTTTGAGGAAATTTGTAGTACCCTAAAAATTAGAAACCTTGATGATGCTGCTTTGAAACTCAGGTTATTCCCCTTTTCCTTGAAAGATAAAGCCAAATCGTGGCTATATAGTTTGGCTTCCGGATCAATTGAAACATATGAACAACTTACATCTGCCTTTTTGAACAAGTTTTTCCCTAGGAACAAAACATCGTCTATTAGGACGCAAATCTGCACATTTTCTCAACAGGATAGAGAATCCTTGTATAGGTATTTGGAAAGGTTCAATGATCTATTAGCCCAATGTCCTCATCATGGTTTAGAAAAGGTTAGGTTAGTTCAGATCCTTTATGAGGGTTTAGATTATCCCACTACAACCACAGTATAATCTATGTGTACAGGTGGGTTTGAAAACCAAACAGTTGATGATGCGATGACATATTTGCATGAAATCGCCGAAAAGACCCAACAATGGGAAAGTAATAGGGACCCCAGAAAACAATTCTTCTAGGCAGAGGAAACATTAATAGGGTAAAAGGAAACTTTGAATCAGATGCCAAAATTGCTGCTATAGCGAAAAGGTTAGAAGCTTTAGAAGTGGGTCACACTAGTGGTAGATTAGAGCCTTTTCGGGAAGGCCAGAATAATGAAGAGCAAGCCAATGCTCTCTATAATAACACTAGATTCGATAACCGTCAGAAGTTTGACCCATATTCAGAAACCTATAATCCTGGTTGGAGAAACCATCCGAACCTTTCATGGTCCAAAGGCCAGAGTCGAGGTCAGTTTAGTAATTTTAATGCTCCCCCAGGTTTTGGTTCAGATAAGAACTCTTCAGGTCAGTTTTAGAACTCTTTAGAGAATAGAATGACGAGCTTAGAGGAATCTCTTAGTATATTAAGAAAGAGCCAGGATATGTTAGCACAGAGCCAGGACATGTTAGCACAGAGCCAGGACATGTTAGCACAGAGCCAGGTTAGTTTTCAACAGGAAACCAAGCAGAACTTTCAAACTAATGCTCAAACTCTTGCTAAGTTAGAACTTCAAGTCGGTCAACTAGCTAAGACCTTAAGTGAGAGAGATAACGGAAGTTTCCCTAGTCAGACTAATCCAAATCCTAGAGGAGTTCATGAAGTAGGTACAAAATCATCACATCAGTTGAATGCTGTTAGAACCCTTAGAAGTGGTAGAGTAGTAGACAATCAGGTAACCATGCCCGATAGTGAGCACACTGTAGTTCACCCCTCAGCACCAACCATAGCTGAGGAGACGGATAAAGTTTCTGATGATGTCAATTCGGTTCCTGAGAGGCCCTATTTTATGCCTAGAGCCCCATTTCCACAGCTATTAGTACCAACAAAGAGTGAATCCAACTTTAATGACATAATGGAGGTTTTTAGGAAAGTTACCATAAACCTTCCGTTACTAGAAGCAATTAGGAAACTTCCATCTTATGCCAAGTTTCTTAAGGATATGTGTACGCGAAAGCGAAAGCTTAGTGTCCCTAAAAAAGCCTTTTTAGCTAGTCATGTAAGTTCGATCATTCAGAACCCCACAACTCCTAAATATAAAAACCCAGGTGCACCTACCATTGGTTGTACGATAGGAAAACACAGGGTACACAAAGCTTTACTTGGCTTAGGAGCCAGTGTGAACTTACTCCCATACCATGTGTACTTAAAGCTAGGGCTCGGTGAATTGAAACCTACCAAGATAACATTGTAGTTAGCTGGTCTGTCAAGATTCCTCGTGGTGTGATAGAAGATGTTCTTATTGAGGTCGACAAGTTTATTTATCCTGTGGATTTCGTGGTCTTAGATACCCAATCTGTCCCTGACCCAGAGAACCAGATACCTGTGATTTTAGGTCGCCCATTTTTAGCTACGTCTAATGCGATCATAAATTGTCGAAATGGTATTATGAATCTATCTTTTGGTAATATGACTATTGAGTTAAATATTTTTAATGTCAATAAGCTACATTCTGAGCTAGATGACACGTGCATTGAAGAGGTGAACATGATAGGAACCTTAATTCAGGAGTCATTACCAAACCTCATATCGGAAGATCCATTAGAGAGTTGTCTAGCCCACTTTAGCATGGATTTCGACGAAGATAGCAACATTGAACAAGTGAATGCTATGTTGGATTCTATTCCTATGTTAGATACTGATAAATGGAAAGCTAGGTTCGAACCATTACTAGCTTTTGAGTCTACCTTAATCCCTTGTTTAGAAGAGCCTTCTAAGTTGGACCCTAAATCTGCATTCTTAGGGCCATCTAAGACTTTGCCTGTGATTATAGCATCCGATCAGGACATCAGGCCAGAAATCGTGCTTCAAGACAATAAGGAAACTCTATGGTTGACCATACAGGATATGAAACATATAAGTCCTACAGATAGTATACCTCAAAAGAATTTAGAGGATGAACCACCTGATTATAACTCAGAGAAAGCAATTGACCTTTTTCAGAAACCTGATGGTCTAGAAATTAGGAATATTGTGCCTAGTCTATCTAGAGACACCCAAAATTCTAAGTTTGGGGGTAGTGATCGTCAATTATCCCCAGTAGAAGTCCCTAACTTGGGACTCGATCCTAGTGCTTATGAGGTATCACTTGAGTCTATTCAGACTCCACAGCCTGATCCTCCTGATACTGTTCACGAGGAAATCCAGATATTAAAGTCCCGTTGTTCGGATGAATCTGTTTTTCAAGACACTCATATGAAGCCCAATTGGGCGCCCCAAATAAATCCAGTTGTCTTGCAAGAAACTTTCAATGAGGTTGTGCTCCTTATGTTATTTTTTCTGATCCTGTGCAGTTGTTTCATATTAGTGGCAGTTTTATTTGGTTTTGATGACCCGCAGTTATTTCGACTACTGATATATGATTTGAAAGGTAACTAGCCATTTTATAAAACTTGATGTATGGCTGAAGACTTTAAACTTAGAACTTCTTGGGAGGTAACCCAATCTCATGCAACACGGCAATATCTTTCCTTAACTCTTTTGCTTCAATGGTAACCGCTTCTCCTTGTTCATGCTTTTAATTTCATCTTTAGAACATTGAGGACAATGTTAGATTTAAGTTTGGGAGTATGGGAGAAACTTTTTAGTTGCATTAATAAACTCCAGAGCCTAGAAATTTATGCATATTAAGGATCACACTAACTAATCTAAGCGGATGGAAGCATTTTGGTTGTAGGAGTTGAAGAACCAATCTGATTAGATGACAACATCTAAAGAGTCTATTCATAAAAGCACAGAGCTCAGTTGTTAGGAATAACATGATAGTTTCACCATATCTCGTTGAGTCCTTTTCACTTCTTTTTGATGTTGTTTTGTTTTTAAACTATGTTTCTCTAAGTGATTAGGTGGGGCTCACGATTCAAGTTGTTACCAATGCTAGGGTGAATTAGAGTGATTGAGATACCATGAAAAAAAAAGTTGAAAAAAAGTTGAAAAAAAAAAGAAAAGAAATTGAGACCAGACCATTTGACCAAAAGGAATAAATTCAATAAAGTCGACCACTGGTACCCTTGTATATGCCAGTTGTGTTGACCTAGAGTTAGGTTATCGACCACTGGTTCCCTTGTATATGCCAGTGTGTTGATATTAGTCAGACTAGTACCTCAATCCATTATGATAGGTTCATTTTGGCGGAGGCCTTCAGACAGATATGGGAAACGCCGTTCACTTAGTAAACATCAAAACCATCTATGTTTTTCTCTATATCCATCTTCTTGATCTATCCATGTGATTAGTTTTGACTCCGGATATTGATGTCCATAGTGCGACTATCTGAGTAGAGCTCTGTCACTTATATATGAATTTTAGTATGCTTGAGTGCAAACTCGTGTACAACAATTGGAATTTCGCATCAGGGTACTTCCTCTTATAGTCAATAAGTATGCGAACCAAGGAGATTCTTTAGTGCTTTCCAAGGTTCTGCGTAGATAGCTAGGATCTGGAGTATAAATGATTTGTGGGTATACCTCTGGTAAGCCCTCCCGAGACTATAAATCGGCCACTGGGGACACCTAGGGGTTTAAAGGCTTATTGCATACGCTAAATGCAATCGACGATGCCTGCGACAGTGAGTTAGGATTTTTATTTTCTATTTGATTTGATCGAGGACTAGCAAATAATAAGTTTGGGTGTATTTGATAGGCACATTTTTGTGTCTTATATAATCTCAATTGTATATATTATTAGTGCTAGATTTTATATTTATTATGGCTTTTTATGTCCCTGTAGGTATTTTTGGAGAAATAAGCTTTTGCGGCGAAATTGGTTAAAAACGTGGTTTTTGCGCTCGTGGGAGAAAATTACTATACGGACTCTCACTTTGGATAAGGGGTAACCTAATTACTAAGGGGTGACCCATTTCCAGGCATCTGCTAAAGGGAGACCAGCCACAGATAAAGGGGAGGTCACTTTCTTCCCAAATTCAAATAAAAAAATTGTCGGGAAAATTTTGTTCACGTCTGCATGATTTTTGGGTGATGATTCGATCGAGTTCCAGAGCGATTCAATGGCTGAAATTGATTGGGTTTACTCCCTAGGCCTAAACAGGCTTGGTGAAGTCTTTTGTTTGAACCCAAATTGGCTAGAATAGTCGGAAAAAGAAATAGAAGTCAAGTTATACACGGTTTGCTGTTGGACTTATTTTTGGAATTCCAGGAAGACTAAAGGCAAGAAACTCTTCCCAAAGATACATATCTATCTAAGGAAGAGTTTGAGATAAGTTGGAAAGCTCAGAAACGCGTGAAATAATTTTGGGAAGAGATTATTGTCGTAACTGCCAAGGAAGGAAAGAAGAGATTTCGAGGAGTTTTGGGGAGATTAAATCGCTCTGTTGGCTATATATAAGTTGCTGGGAGTTCAAGGAAGGAGGTCGAACAGTTTGGGGTAGTTTAGAACACCACAGAGTCGAGAAATCGAAGTTGCAGGAAGTCGAGTTCTGCTGCTGCTGCTGAAGAACACGAAAAACATTAGACCCTTCAGAGCAGTCTTTTATTCAACAACATATATTTTTTATCGTTCCTGTAACAGTATGCAACAATTATTACTGTTAGTATTTCTCTGTAACAGTGCTTTCTGTGATAGTGCGTTTTGTAACAATTACAACTGTTACAAACACGCTGCTTCATACCTTCTCTTCTATTTAATCAACTTTTGAGCAACAAACATGTATTTTGAGCACCTGAATATATGAGGAGCTAAACCCCTTAGCCGAGGCGACGGAGGAAGCCATTGTTCCATGAAAAGTGGTATATTTCTATTTTAATTAATTCCTGCAATTTCTTTTATGATTATTTGCATGGAACTAATATTGAAAAATTGATTTTTATTGAATGATTGTGATCCGTTTTGATGGAGCATGCTTAGTTTAAGACTTTTGATGTTTCATGCTTGATGTATACAATTGTTACTTCAAAAATCTACTAGAGGCAATAAATTAGAATCACTTTAAACACAAAGAATTACATGAATATTGATTAGATTAAATCACTTAATTGGTCAATGGTGGAATCCTGAGTCTTGGTGCTTTTTATAATCTTGATAACAACTTTATCTTGAATTTTTATTTTAATTTAAGTCTAAAACAAATCTCCACAAGTCTGAGTGAACGAAAACTTTACTACCACTTTCTACAACAACATAAAAACCACATCAACTACTTAACTACCTCCACTTCCTACGAGATCAGTGCGTTCAACTATGACTTGTATAAATAGGTTTTCAACCTATTTCAACCAACAACAGTGTCATCAACACAAGTATTCAGAAACACCCAGAACCTATAGCTTTCATTCTGCTAGCAGTTCTACGTTCTGATATCAAGTCATAAATGGCCACACCTTACAAAGACTATCAATTTGATCTCAACACCTTCTCTGCTTCCCTACCTAAGATCAACCCTTTTCCTTCCTTTGTGACCGAATTGAATCTGGAACGACCATTTCTTGGTTTATGCCAGAGTCTTACAGATTCATCTCTCGAATCTAAAGTACTCATGTGCGGTACATTTTGTTTAGGGTTTGAATTCGTTTCTCATCAACACACCCAATTTACCATTTTCAGCAGAATCAGTGTTTACCTTACTACAGTAGATTAAACTATTTGTTTGAACTTTGTTACTAAAAAAGAAAACGGGGCACCCGTTGCATTTGCTTCAAAAACTAATGTAAATGCAACGTATTATTTTGCCTCAGAACCTTTTAGCTGTATGTTCAAACCTCTTAACCAAAATAAATTAGTTCATGCCGGTTTGCTTTTAGCTCAAAATCTAACCAGTTTCTGAAGTGAACTTTTAATTTTCTTATAAAAAAAAACCCACTACCAAGGGCCAAGTGATCGAAAGGATGAGTGTGCAACTTTGACTCTCAAGCCTAAAACTTCTAAACATTCGGGCTTCCAAGTCCATTTTGATTTTTTGCACCTCTAGTAAGACTTTGCTTCCCCTTATACAAGTTTTGAAAATCCCTTGTTAAGGACGTGATTATTGAGGAGAAGCGTTGGGCATAATGAGCAGAATCGTGTTAGCACTAGCCCATTTTTTTGGGTATCACCACTGCATTAATAGCTGAAACCTGACCCATGCTCATAGCGTCAAAAACCACAAAATGAAGCTGTCCATAAGTACAATTCGAAGCAGATTCAAAAAATCTACTGAGATTTCCAACTTCCGACTCCGAACCACAATGGTACATAACACGAATGATCTCTGAAATCAAGTTGAAATTGGATCAATTCCACAATTCACTATCCAACACATCTATATAGAAGGAAATCAAGCGGCAGACGGATTGACGAATCATAACATGGATGCCAGCATAATTCGCCACCTCTCAACAACGATTTGGAACCACACAATCTCGCCTTGCATGAATCAAATTTGTACCGATGAGTCCATGGGTATCACGTATCCTCATGTAATCGCACTCGAATCGAGAAAAAAGAAAACAAAAAGAGCATGCCTACCGCGGTGGTTAAGGAATAAAGTATATATGCACAGAACCGGACTTGAGGAAGTCCAAGTCAAGCCCTAAAAAAAGAAGGCTATTATTGGGGCGTCACATTCCATTAGAGGGGCGTCATCTAATAGGACAAAAACGGGTCACCTAGAAGTAATATCAAAAACCCCTTATCTCAAATAATTTTGTAATGACCGAATAACCCTTTAGTTAATTTTAATTTTATTTAATTTATTTAGATAATAATTAATTTCTACGGTTGGAATCAATCCAAACCTGGACGTAAAACCAATTTCTACGGTTGGAATCAATCAAAACCTGGACGTAATATCAATTTCTAGGTTGGAATTAAAAGGAACCTGGACGTAAAATTGAAATTTACGGCTTGGTTGACGAAAGGAAAATTTAGAAAACTAAACCTAGACGTAAAAATGAAAATTACGGTTGGAATTCAACTAATCCTGGACGTAAAATCACTTACATGGTTGGAATTAAAAGAAAACTGGACGTAAAATCAGATTTTACGGTTGGAATTAAAAGAAACCTGGACGTAAAATGAGCTTCTACGGTTGGAAACTAATCCAAACCTGGACGTAAAACTACATGCAAATAAAATTTTACGGTTGAAATTAATCCTAATCTGGACGTAAAATCACTTTTACGATTTTTAAGTTTTTATTTTAGTTAAAGGGTAACTAGACATTTTGTATATGTGTTAGTATATCCCATAAATACTTTTTTGGACATTTAGAATCCAAAAGAAACCTCTCTATTGGAGTGCGACGCCCCTTTAATAGTCTTATGAAAAAACCGCTAATACTTCACTTATTCATTGACCATGGTCTATGGTTCGAAATTTGGAATCCCTAGATCTCACAGTAAATATTACTCCCTCAACAAGAGAGAGAGAAAGAGTTTTAAAGGCGGGAGGAGTGTAGCGAAGCCGAAGGGATTCGAGAATCTATAGAGATCGAGAAAGAGAATGTCTGCAGGAATAGCTCGTGGTCGTCTTGCCGAAGAACGTAAAGCATGGAGAAAGAATCATCCCCATGTTCGTACTGTTTCTTTTTCTTTTGTTTGTTATATTTTTGAAGAAACTTCGTTGATTGTATGTTCTGATTTTAATGATTTTTTCATCTTATCTTTCTAGGGTTTTGTTGCTAAACCGGAAACTGCTGCAGATGGTTCTGTTAATTTAATGGTGTGGCAGTGCACTATCCCTGGTAAAGCCGGTGTAAGTATCAGTTAAACAGAAAACCCTAACATAGTTTCTGTCATTTTTTATGTGATTAAGTTTTCGTTTGCTTGTTAAGTTGATTTGATCAGTTTATTCGATGGATTTATTTATATTTCAATAAACCCTAGCTTATACCCTGTTATTGGTGTCTGGGTATTGGAGATTTGGGACTTTGAGAAATGGAAACGTGGCACTTTGAATGTCGTGAACAGTTATTTTGAGAACTTTTTTGAAACGTCAATGGTGTAAGATAAAATGCCATTGTCAACTTGTTTTGGATTTGGCAATTGAATTTTCTTTTGATACTGTGTTGGGTATATTGCTAGGATATCCTTTTAGATTCTGAAGTCGGTCACATTTGGATCAAATATAGGGGTTTGTAGTCGCAGGGATGGGATGCTATCAATGTTAACGTTCTTATCCTGTTATCTGCTGTAAAATATGGATTTGGATGTGAGTTTATGGTTTGTCCTATTTAAGGTGTTTTACTAAATCATCAGTTATTTTGTTGGGTGGGTGTCTTTCATGATTCATGCATTGTGGTTTTAACATCAACTGATTGGTATCGCCTTATATTGTACAACTTAAGTTTTGAAGTCATTATTTCTTACATTAATTCTTTGTTGCTGCATAAACTTCTGTAGGGAAGTTGTTACGGTCATCTGGTTTAAGACATCATCTTGCTTGAATTAGGTGTTGGCTCAAAGCTTTATGCCATGCTAGAAATATGCGGAGCTTATGTTTTTTTCCTGTCATATAATAGTCGGTTACTAAAGGCTATGTTTTCGCTGTTACAATAGTCGGTTATTATTACAAGTACCTTGCTTGCTACTATTCTGTGAGTTTCCTCTTAATATACACGAGGCTCTTGCCGGTTTCACCAATTTTGTTTCACTCGATTATGCAGACTGATTGGGAAGGTGGTTATTTTCCACTTGCACTTCACTTCAGCGAAGATTATCCTAGCAAACCTCCCAAGTGCAAATTCCCTCCGAACTTTTTTCACCCTAACGTCTATCCTTCAGGAACTGTGTGCCTGTCTATCCTCAACGAGGACAGTGTAAGTTCTTTGTTTCTCTTTTGCATATCTTTTAACTTGAAATGTTATTGTTTAGGCTATGGCCATATACTTGAAGAATGCATTTTATACGTAGGCATTAATTCTTTTTCCTATTGTCATTTTTTTTATTTGTCAGGGTTGGAGACCGGCCATTACAGTGAAGCAAATTCTTGTGGGCATACAAGATTTGCTGGACCAACCCAACGCTGCTGATCCTGCTCAAACAGATGGATACCATCTTTTCATCCAGGTATCTGACTCATTCAAGCTTTTCTGGCTAGCTTTCATTGTAACATAGTAACTTGACATCTTGATATATTCAGGAGCCGGTGGAGTACAAGAAAAGGGTAAAGCAACAGGCCAAGCTATATCCTCAGATAGTCTGAAATGATGTCCTTTGCTTCAGATCTTTGAAACAACCCGGCGAACCCATGCGTATGTATAGACATCTCGGAAGTTCTATTTAGGTCGTTAACAGTTATTGGTAGTGGACAGGACAACGATTTGACACTGGAACAAATCAAAACTATATAGCTAATATTCCCCGAATTCCAATTCCATGTTTCTAGTCGTTGCTTAGAAATGCTGTTTTTTTTTAGGTTCATTTTTCTTAAAAAGATTGTGTGTTTTGCTTATGCCACAGACTAGGCACCCATCTTTGTTAAATGACAGTGTGGTTTGACTCTTGATTGTTATGTCTATGGCTCTCTATCTTGCCCTCTTGTATGATGTTTTGATGGCTTAATACCGTGAGCGGATCTCCAATTGCTTATTGGAGTTTATGACATGCCACATCTACCTACTTCTTTCTCTTATCTGTTCCGTTTTTGACCCTATAGGTCTACAGTATAAACGTAAAACTGCCGGACTTTTTTGTTCCACTTGAGATACCATACACAAGTAGGTGAAACAGTGGTTTGTGTAAGATGGTTCCAGCTTGTAAAAGCTGTTTTATTGATGTGAAGTTGGATCTGGTGAATTTTGTTTAACCAGAACTTTGGCGCACCTTGAGCCATTTAAGTAATTAGTGAACCTTTTATTGAACATTCAACAGTGAACTCCTGGAGTTCAATTCCATATAGATGAAAATCTAAAATGAAAAACAAGACTTAGTGATTCATTAACCCGATCAGGAACCACTGCCGAGAAAACATAATAATGCTCTGTTTTCTCTAAGATCTTGAGACCATCTTATATGCTAATATGACGAACAACTTTCAGTTCTTCAACCAAATCGATCAGATTGGTGCAAGAAGATCCACCTTCTTCCCCAGCTCTTTTGGCTTTTTCACTCATCTGTCTAGCCCGCTTTTTCATTTCATCTGCTTCATCTCCACCATCCATTAACATTTTTACAGCCTTCTCTATCTTCTTTCTGCCTACGATTATCTTTCCTTCTTCCATCAAATGCTCCCACTCGTAGACACCAACCCTCACTCCAATCTTCAGTACTTCTATGACAAGCTTTTCATTATAGAACTGCTCTGCAAAGAGTGGCCAAGTAATCATTGGTACACCTTCCGCCACACTCTCTAATACTGAGTTCCACCCGCAGTGAGTTACAAATCCTCCAATTGCCGGGTGTGCCAAGATTGTAACCTGTGGCGCCCAATCTCTAATTATTATTCCTTTCTTATTCATCCTCCTCTCGAACTCGCCCAACAACCACCCTTGATTTTTGCCTTCTTCCTTTGGTTCTCTGACCACCCAAATGAACGGGTAGCCACATGTCTCTAGAGCAGATGCAATCTCAATCAATTGGGTTTTCTGAAATCGTGCCATGCTCCCAAAACTAACATAAACGACTGAATTGGGTTCCATAGAATCAAGCCAACTCATGCACTTGTGTTGCTTCTTCTGTTCATCATCAGCGTCCTTCACTTCTCTCTTAATACATAGGGATACCGGCCCAACTTGCCATGCTTTCATTCCCATGACATTCCTGAAATGGTCTGCATAAGGCGATTCTAACTCGTAAAAACTGTTCACGATGACCCCATAACTTCTCATTTCAGATTCTATAAATGTATCCATCAAATCACCATATGGCGTTCTCGTTCTGACATAATCCGGCAATTGCGACCTTATCATCTCAATACAATGATGGTATGGAAGGCCTGGAACTTGGAATGTCTCCGAATCGGAAGATACAGTGTCATGAGGCCTGTACCGTCTAATGCTTTCCATAACCGAGAGAGAGAAAAAGGAGTTCACGCGAAACACGAGTCTAGGGCAACCAAGCTGGTTTGCTAAATCATTAGTCCACGGGTAGTACATATCAGAGATGATGCAATCTGGGTTGTTTTGGTGTAGAAGTTTTTCCATGGGTTGTTGGAGGATGGAAATACCTTGGTAGACTTTCGAATACATGTCTGGTGAAGTGATGGAGTTGAAATTCTCTATACCTTCAGGAAGTCCAACTTGTGAGGATGGAAATTTTAGAATGTGAAGTTGAATATCTGCATTACTGGAGTTGACATCTTGATCTATGGATGACTTGAAGAGTAGAGCATTATGAGTTGTAATTATTATATGAACTCTAACTCCTTGACGGGTTGCGAATGCCCTCGCGAGATCGATCATCGGTATCATATGCCCTGGAGCTACAAATGGAATAAAAAATATTTCCAATGGACGATGAGCAGAATGATTTACGAAACTCATCTTTCTCCTCTACTCACTAGTTTGGTTTTGAATATCAAAGAGTAATGGTGCTGGTCTTCATTCTTCTTCTGTAAACCCGTTTATATAACCTCCCAAACCGTCTTAATTAAAGAAGTTGCAATGTTTTCAGCACACTTATCTTTTTTCATCAATGCAGTCAAAGAAAATCAAACAAATAGTTTTGGATTACTACACTCTATGAACTCTTGTCACAGTTTTCCGCCAGGTGTGCGTGCATACGATGGGTGATGCGAAGCAAGAGTTCAAGATTTTGTGTTAATTTAGTAAGCCAACCTTAATTCACGCATGATATTGCATGCGTCTGAAATTTGTTAAAAAAATTGAACGTCATACGTCAATTAAGACCTATGTAATGTCATGCGTGAATTAAGCAGCGACGGACCAGAAATTATACTAGGATAAGGCTGAAATATACTAATTGGTTACCAATGCGGTTGAAGGGGGTGGCAAATTCTTTCGAACAACCGATAATCAATAGGTAAGTAGAGTATGCCCTTTAAACTTTAGATAAGTAGACAAATAAAAAGTTGAAATTAAACAAAATTTATAATGAAACGTGATCGGACCAAAAAAAAAAAAAAATGGTTTGTGTGAAACAAAAATGAGAAAATAAATGTGGCGAGATTTCCTTTTTCTTTTTTTTTTTTTGAAGCAAGATTTTTTTTTTTTTTATGTTTTATACAAGATATACATCAATTTTAATTCTCCCATAGCATGGACTGAAATCTTTGGCGCCAACTATAACTATAGATGACCTTGACAACTATTTCTAAAAGATTCAATAACCAAAAATTATTGGGCTAAAACCAGGGACGAGCTATAACCTGGTTTATCCCCTTGATAGGTTTGTCATTGCCATCCAAATGATTTATATCGGTTTCTGAAATATTACATCTAATCCAGTAAGATCAGACGCTTGAATTGGTTTTTCACCTCATCCACTTGAAACCGGAATAGGAGCACATTTGACAAAAAATTTATATTCAATACTCCATTTTGCAATATCACTTTATACCCTGTGGTAAATTTTCAAAATAATTTTGGTGCATTTACAATTAAAACATAACCTCTTCTTTTTCCCATGAGCAGTTATGTAAATGACTGCAGCCATCATATTTGAGGTTTCCCTATAGAGGCTCTGCTTAACTAAGGGCACCCAAAAATACACAATATACTGCATGACATCATCCATTTGGTTGGATTTCATATGCTCTCAGACATAGTCTCATGCTTTTGGTTGGAAGAGTCATGGGCCTGGTTAGGCTAACCCTGTGGGTTAGATATCTAGCTGCTAGATTGGTCATCCACGTCAGTTAGGACAACCTCCTAAGTCCTACGGTATTTCTAATCTAGCAGCGAAACGCTGAATAGAACAACGTTGAACGCTGAACCAAACATCGTAACATGATTTTATTTTCCAAATAACTAATCATTACCATTTCTCTTTCCATCTTTTTCCTTTCTCTTTCCCTCTTTTCCCTCTCTCTCTCTCTCTCTCTCTCTCTCTCTCTCGCTCTTTTTCCTCTCTCTCCATCACGTTCTCTCTAAACATTTAGTAAAAAGTATAGCGCGCTGAATGGTTGACCGTTAAAATTACTTTTTGAGCGCAGAACTGTTCAGCGTTTCAATCTCGCTGCTAGTTGAACTGCGAGCAAATGCTAGGAGAGAAGTAAACAGAAATAGTGTACACTTTTTTCCCACACTTTTTTCTTGATTTGCACAATTTGGCCAATCTAACAGCTCAACCTAGCCCATAGGGATTAGTCTTAGTATCATCAAGTTAATTGATATAGGTTTAGGAGGCGATTGTAAAGGTCCCCGTTACTAGGAACACTCAAGATACTTATTGTAGTTTAACTTCTATGCTTTCCGAGATATATAGGATTAAGAAGGTTTTTGCGTTAATCCCTATAAACAGAAGCCTCCTACCTATATGTAAATGATCTCAAGTTTGTTCTCTTAATAAGAATGAAGTTGTCTACTTCCTTGTGTGTTTAACTTATTAGCTTAATTGTTGTGTAGTATTTCAAGCGACTACACTACAACCTCTGCCTCTTCTGGTGAAGCTGTGAAATTAAAGTGTTGATGGTTTGACAAGAACCATTAAGAGTGGCAAATGTTTTTCGTTCTAGAAGTTAAAGTGGTTCTGAACTGCTAAAGAAATTTCGATATTATACTCAATTATTTATTAAATTTTCTCTTACTTACATCGCTCCTTTTCTATATACAAGCTCTTAGTTACTGTTATATCTAAGAGTTTTCATTCCCTATCAGTGGACACCAAATACTTGTGATATCCAAAAATGGATTGTCAAACTTAATAAATAAATACGTAGTTGGATAACCGGGTGATGCGTGTCTTAAGTGCAACAAATTACTTTAGATATTTACTAGTAGTACTAATAAATAATATAATGGTAGTAAGGATCGTTCCCATGAGGAACTCTGTAATCGAGATATTCAAAACTATAAGCAAAGGAAATACGAATACGTGTTGGTTGATTAAAACAAATATCAAAGGCAATGAGAAGAAAGGGGTGACTATGGATTCTTTCACCGTTACTAAAACATTATTCCAAGAAATATACGTACTTATCTGGCATTAAGATCATTTATCAACAATTATAGATTAGCAACTAGCTAGGTGTTATCCCGAAAAGTCATTGTATCACCGGATACAAAACCTCCCAACTACCAGATGATATCTTTTAAACCATCAAGTAGTAGCTCACTCAAGATGTAATCCGGTAAGTGCATATTTTACATATTCTTAGGGTGAAATCCATGCTTATATTTGGTGAACTCTTGTATATTACGTTGTATTACTCTTGTTTTATGTTATTTGTCTTAGTTAGGTTGAATCATCCGTAAAAGAGCTATAAATTGCTCGAATGAACAAGAAAGTGAAATACTACAGGCGAAGAAGGATCAAATAGCAAATGGAAATCGTTCAAATCCAGGACCTCTTATCATCATCTTGATGAGAATGAAAATATGAAGCCAACGCAAACAGAATAAGTTCTTTCCGATGTCGAACGACGAAGTCATGAGCAAAACGAGAAGGTTTGGGTGGAGAAATTCGGAAACTTTAAATATTCAGGTTCAAAAATCTGAACGAGAAAGTTTGTGATAGAATTGGGCTTTCACAGAAGCCCAATATGATTACAGCTCGTCCTTTGCGAAGAAAATACATTAAAAAGGAACCTGATTTTGGGCATACCTAAATCTTTCTAGGCATACAAAACAATAGTCCCATCTTGGGTGACCTTATAATGGGTACCCTATGGGTAGTTCAATTACCTATATAGTATATACCCTTAATACAAAAATCTAAAATCAGTTTTCTAAAAAATCAAAATCAGTTTCCCTTACCATCTCTTCTTCTTCCTCCTCCTCTAGCCGAACTCTTCCCCCTCCTGCGAAAAAAAAATTCATCATCGTGATTAATTATCGAGTCGTAAAAATTTGATCGTCGATTAAACTCAACCACATAATGACTCTTACAAAGAAAAGCAGGGACTAGGCAAACCAAATCGTCTTCTAATCCATCAATTGAAGAAGAAGAACCAATTGAAGATGAAGGTGTAGAAACTGAAAATCAACCACCAATTGAACCAGAAATTGAACCAACTTCATCTCCAACTCCGGAAATGAGGATAAGAAAGCAATTTTTACAAACCCAATCTCCTATTTGTTGTTTTTCATCGATTAAATGACGGTTACAGTGTTGGGTTCGACTCAAAATTGAGTTGCGTTTTTAGCCGAACTGTTCTTCACAAAAGCTTCCTGTAAGTGTATATGAACAGTTCGGCATGAAATTTCATGAAATTTCAAGCCGAACCTAGTCACAGATAGATATGCATAGGGGTTCGGCGTATTCGATAATCATAATATGTGCCGAACCTAGCACATTTACGAGGTTCGGCTATTACGATATTCTCAATATGTGCGGAACCAATAACAATATTTTAACCCAAAAAATAACAAATTGATGTTCGGCTCATGCGATTTTCGAAATATAAGCCGAACCAGTAATTATTTTTTTTCCGAGCTATTCAGGATGTTGTTCGGCTTACTATGAAACTTTCATATAAGCCGAAATAGTGTCTAGCAAAAGGGTTGGAATTGAAAATTATAGGTTCGGCGCATGTAGTAAACAGATTCAATGAGCCGAACCATTCATCAATTCGTAGATTCGGCTCATAGATGTGAGCCAAACCTCAACCTGTTTCGCCGAACCATGATCCAAAAAATCATCTAAACAACCTTTATAATTCTGAAAATTATCTTAATCACTACACAAAATATTTAATCACTAATCAATATTACTAACACTAATACGTAAAGGGAAGATTTGCCATTAAAAAAAAATTGGGTTAAGGGGTAATCTGATTTTGCTATTTCACAACCTTTTTTTGTCTTTATGCAGTATGCCTAGTAAGATTTCAGTATGCCCAAAATCAGGGTTCTTAAAAAGAGTATGAGAGGTTTGAGATTGGGCTGGAAGATTGCATGATGCGAAGCCAACTTCTATTTGGACTCGTTTTTGGTGCTTATTTGGGATTTCTACACCTATTTGGACATGGGATTTGAGCACAAACTTCTACGCTTGAGTTTCCACAATTCTAATTGGATTATTTTTTTTCCGAAGCATGCAAAATTTAAAAAACGACTAGACTGTTATTACACGAGGGAATTTTATACCCATTACATCATTTAAAGAAATTTGATTTATGCGGCTTGGGGGGGGGGGGGGGGGGAATAGTTTGGTCCCAAATTTTGGTTGAGAAATTTGTTGATTATCTTCCATCCGCCGCTTCATTTGGTATACCGTCTGATGCTTGATTTCCTTCTCGATATGTGTGTTGGATATCGCAGACTGGGATGTGGCGCATTCTTTGCTTTATTTCTGTAATCATTTCTGAAATATACCATGGAGCTTCGGTTGGTGTCTTTATGAATCTCATGAGATTTTCTGAATCCGTTTCGAAAAGCACTTTGTTCCATTGTCTCTCTGTCGCCGTTCTGGTAGCTAGAAGCGTCGCCCACGTCTCAGCGGTGATTGCATATGTTATTCCTAAAGGTTGTGCAATAGGCAGAACCATAGACGCGCTTGAGTTCCTGCATATGATCCCTGCTCCTGCCATGCCTGGGTGTCCTCTAGCTGCTCCGTCAGTATTTATCTTGATCCAGTCTGGTTCTGGTCTGGTCCAGCCTATGTAAATTATTGTTGTTTTCCTTAAGATGTCTGAGGTAATCCTGTTCGGCTGTTCTCCAGGGAGAACCGGGGGGGAGAATTTTTTTGCCCATTCAAATTCTTGTTGGTTTTGTATTGCTCTTGAAAGAATGGATTGAGGAGAGGAGGTGGCCTGTTTGAAGACGAGTTCGTTTCTGGTTGTCCATAGTGACCAAAAAAGATAACAATAGGCTGTGATTGTAGCCGCATTGGCTGGAGTTTGAAGTATATGAGCTATTGTTGTATGTGTTGTAATTGTAATTGGGTGTTTGTTTCCGGTGCTTGATGTTGGTTTTATGAGAATATTTAGCATGTTCCAAGTGTCTATTGCTATTTGGCAGTGTATATGTGGTTTGTTGATTCTTGTGTTGTTTTACATCTTGGACACAAATTGGAATTTGCTAGGTTGATATGGTGTAATAGAGAGAAGGTTGGAAGACCTTTGTTGATAGATTTCCACAAGAAAAGCCGAATTTTTGGTGGACAAGGTAATGTCCACAGGAATTTGGTTGGTGGTAGGTGGATTTGTCGTGAACTTATATCATGTTGAATCAGACTATTGTATCCAGAAGCTGTTGTATATTTTCCTGATTTGGAAAGCGGCCAAATAATTTTGTCTGGGGTGTTTTTAATAGGGATATGGATGTTAATAATATGTTGGATTGCTGTTTGCGGGAGGTTGACTAATTGATTGTGGTTCCAATTATGGGTGATAGGGTCAAGGATACACGCCACGGTTTGTAGGAGGTAACATTGGGATGGGTCAAGGTTTTGATAATGAGGTATCCAATTCGTATGGATAGGTTTTTCTAATCCGTTTCCTATTTGGTGAAAAATTTGTTGTTTAAAGTAGGGAATGAGAGATGACATTTATTTCCATTGTGGACTTGCAGAATTCGGTACTTGTATGATACCTTGAAAGATAGGTTGATGATTGAGGTATTTCTCATTATATAGTTTGGTGCATATTGAGTTAGGCTTTTCATGTAAGTTCCAGATACGTTTCATGAGCAAAGCCTTATTCTGGTGATCACTTTTTCTAATTCCTAGACCTCCCTGGGCAATTGGTTTGTTTAGCTTGATCCACCCTAAAGGATGAAGTTTCTTAACAGAAGAATCATGGCCTCAGAAGAAATTCCTGGCTATTCTATCGATTTGGTTGTGGATGTGAGTGGGAAAAATCTGAGTTTGCATAAGGTGATTGGAAGTCGGAGTTAAAGAGGTTTTAATAAGTACTAACCTGCCTGCCGGGTAAGACATTTTGTCATCCAACCTCGTGCTTTGCGAGCCAACCTTTGAAGCAGTGGTTCAAAAATATGTCAAGATGTTCTTCCTTGTTTGAATTGAACTCCTAGATACATCGGCGGTGTTGATGTGGTTGGCATGTTGAAGCATTGTTGTAGGGTAGTAATTTGCTGAGGATTTATATGTGGATGGTGTATGATTGTGGTTTTGCGGTATTGATAATTTGCCCTGCTGAGGTGCTGTAAGATTGGATAATTTTCTGTATTTGGTAGTTACTATCTTGAGTTGCTTTGTAAGATATTAGCAGGTCATCAGCATACATTAAATATAAGATCGGAGGAGTTTTTTGAGAAATGCGAAGCCCTACAACTACATCAGTAATACTAAACCCAAAATCATATCCCAAACCATATTTCTCAACTACAAAATCCCTAAACCCAAACCCGAGCCCATATCCCAAAGCAATCATGAATATTTTGGCATGGAATTGTCAAGGAATAAATAACCCACCCACAATTCAGCATCTTAAAGGTATCATCTCATTACACAAACCTGATATCTTTTTTCTCTCTGAAACTTTAGCAAATGAACGACATATGTCGGGAAATGGGCCTTGATATTAGAAGCTATATATGATTGACGTCTTATTTAATCCTGAGTTACAAAAATCCTGGAGAAAAGCACTAATCGGAAATCTGTAGAGCTAATGCGGAGAAAAACTTGGAGTAAATAGCAAAGGACTTGGTTTAAAAGCAAGCAATGAGAAATAACAGTGCTAGCGGTAAGAAAACTTAATGTGAATACTGATAAAATAATTGGGGATGCTGAAGTGCCGTACCTGTGCCATAAAAGAGACCGTCGACTATCGAGTTTCAATAAGGGTAAATAGAAATATGCAAAATGATGGATAAAATTAACAAAACCGTTTGCAAAAATACAAATGGGACCTATACAAAGATACATCTACGGCTTAAACAAAGTATCTCTAACCTCCTACTTCTCATATCACATCTTCTGCATCTTAAACCTAGGGTTTACCGCTTTAGATAAAAACCATTTTTTTCTTCTAATTATTTTTCTTTGCAGTACGAGTAGAAAATATTCTTGTTGATTAAGGATGAATTCAATGGTCTAAGCGTGAAACTTTAATAGTTATACGAATTTATTTGGAGTTTTAATCATCTTGTCGCTATGTCTCATTATATCTTAGGTTTATGATCGGTTTATAGGTTGTTTGTTGATGCGTGTCGCAGCACGTCAAAATTAATATTACATTCTCACTAATTATGATCTATAATGAAGCAAGGGTAAGAAAGGATCGTTCTCACAAAGAGGTCTAGGTTGTTACTTGCATTCAATTAGTTATATAAAACAATGGGGAGATTTTCTGATTTTATCCAAGTAAAACTTAATTAAAAGAAAACAAGGAAATCAAAGATGTGAAAATATTAGTCAAGGAGTCTTCATTCGCAAACATGTTTTTGTCTTAATTGTTAGAGCACTGCTCGGTCGAACTCGCAAGCGTTGCTATTTCAAGCTTGTTTGTCAAGTTTAGGTGATAATTGTCTACTTTCAACAGTTGTTCAGAATCAATACATTGATTTTACAAAAAATATATTTTAACGTGAAACTCACGTAAATTTGAAAAAAAAAATGTATATATATATTTGCTCCCTCGCGCGAGTACATCTTTGAAATAAGAGTATATTTTCAAAATTTTGTGAAAGCTCACATGTTAAAAATAATTCTTTTCATGAAAGCTCATAGACAAATTTTTTATTACTAACAGACGCATGTCTATTAAAAAAAAAAAACTTTTCTCTCGTACGAGCATCCACCTTTGAAACGAGAGTTTATTCCATTTTGTGAAATCTCACATATTAAAAAAATAAAATTTTGGTTTTCGAGAAAGCTCATAGACAAAATTTTTACCATTAGACGCATGAATGAACTAACGTCTGTTCCAAACAAAGATTTCCTTTTTTGGGCCCGGGACCATAAACGCTAAACCGACCAAAACTGGGCGTCTGACCGCCCGAATCAATAGTGCCCCATCTCTCCGCGCCCACGGGATGACACTCTATCATACTGCCGGAGTCCTTATCCAGGCATTTGCTTGTACATGATATCATTGAAGCAAATCGGGGATTTTGGAAATGCCTTTGTACGACTAAGCTCAAGTACTTATCCCGTTTACTGGAAAATCACCATCCAGTACTTACTGCGGAACATGAATGTCCCTCACTAAGCAGGGGACTTAATGTTGATTATGGATTTTCGACAAAGGATAAAATCGTAAAATCGTGATACTGCATGTTTCTGGCCCGGCTTCAAGAATGTATGTCACTAGTGGAAAATGGGTTATTCGCGACATAATGAAACGACACAGACTAAATACGGCAACATTACAATGTATGGACCGCGTCGTTGATTAGAGTCAAAATGTTGTTCTGTAAGGACTTTTGTTGACTTAGACAACAACACTTATTGTTTGTTGTTGACTAAAGTCAAGACATCGTTCCTTTAGGACTTTGGTTGACTTATCCAACGACGTGTGAATAGTATTCTTTCTGTGGAAGGATATCCCACTTAAACCTTATCTATTTGAATGGAGAGAGAAACCTTACATTTTTCTTTTTTTTTTTCTCCGCCTTTCTCTTTCTTCTCCCCCTCACCTTTGCAGCTCTCTTTCTCCTTCTCCCTCACCTTCACAGATGAAGTTGTTTTCTATTTCTTCTTCATCTCATCAGCACGGCGACCACCACCAACACCTGATTCCTCCTCTTCTCACTTTTCTTTCTTTTCTCACCAATAGTTGAAGAATCATTACGAGAAATAAAACCCTGGCTGTCTTCTACAAACTAAACAACAAATCGAAGAAAATACATCATTTTATTTAATCTTTATCCAGTTTCTTCGATCTACAAACCTAATTTGATATTTCCTATGCAAGATTTGGGTCGGAATTAGGTACTCATATTTCACTGTTAGAAATTTTCAATTTATTTTTCCCCAATTTTTGTCTTTGTTTTTTTAGTGAAATTAAAATCTCTTTTGATTTTTTGTATTGTAGAAAAGATCAGATTAGATGTTTTATAGACGGGAGAAGAAGAATAAGAAGATTTAGAGGTGGGTTTTGGCGATGGTAATGATGAAGAATACTTATCCATGGTTGAACAGGTATTGCATCTCATTATTATCACCATCTTCATCCATCTCATTTCTTTTATTTTGTTTGGTTGTTAAAACCCTAACCTGTGTATACTGGGTTTTGATTCAGGGCTCAAAGTGTTTATTTTATGTTTTAAGTTTGTAGATCCTCTGAATTCACTACTGATTTTAATTGGGTTTGTAATTTTTGATGTATACACACATGTAAGGCAGATGGTACCAGAAGAAAGCTTGTATCTTTGAGTGTATTGAGGTTTTGCAGCTTGGCGTTTTTAGATTGAGTGGTTAATGGTTTACTTATGCTTGTGCTCATGTTTTATATTGTGATTTCATTGTATTTTGGTGTTATATTTTTTTTGGTTTTGCATTCTAATGAAATTGAAATTGTTCTTCTTTCTGCTTGCAGGTCTTGAGAAATCTTGTGGATGATGCATCAATGAGCCTAGCTACTGCTTCTTCTTTGGCCTATGGGTTGGAGAAGAAAGACAACCGAACTTTCCTAGTGTTTGATCTTGATGGTGGTATCTTTGATGTTTCAGGTACTTTATTATTCAAATTTTGAAGTGCAGTTGTGCAATTTATTTTGTCATAGGGGTGCATGTAATTTCAGTATCCGCATCTTTTGACGGGTTGTGTTTTGTGGCGTCAGCTCAGTGGTATGGTGGATGAAAGTCCTGCTCAGGAAGCTAGTATAAGCGCATTTACTGGGGAAAGTTCAGATTCTATTGTTGACGTTAATGTTAAGACCTTGGATCCACAAATCTATACATTCCGAGTTGAGAAAATTGTAAGCTTGTTTATTCATGTTTTTGACTGTAGTGTTGGTTTAGCTGATCATTTTTTACATAGTTCAATGCTGACAAATTGCAGATGATTGTCCAAGGAGAACACAGCTAAGACAACTAGTGTGCCAGTTGAGCAGCAATGTCTTATTTTTAGGGGAAATATTTTGAAGGACAATCAGTGCCTCTCAAAATATCGTATCCTAACATGTTCATGTTTCAGAACTTCGATTTGAGTAGTACTTATTTGCAATGACCAAGGATCAAGGTCTCACATATTTAATTTGTGATTTTAGAACTGTTGCCTCTGCATCACTAAATTGATATTGTCTTAAAAGATTTAGCAAACTGACTTACTACCTTAGCAATTTGTTTTTCTATTCTGAGAAATAGTATGAGAAATCGACACCCTAATAGGGTTGGATCGATCCATCAGAGAGATGAGCGAACCAATGAGAGAATAAATTAGTCTACTCGCAAATGACTTTATTTTGTTGATATGAAATGATCCCACTACTGCTGCTCCGATCAGGTTGGTCAAGTTTCACATAACGTAGTTCTTGGAACGTTTAATCTTGGGGACCAAAGTGAAAATGGTGTTCCTAACTTTAGTCGGGCATAAAACTCTTTGGTCATTGGGCTTATGCCTTCTATTGTTGATTCATTTTGATTTATGCTTCAAAATATCTGTCTCTTCTGTAGATTGTTGACGCTGTTTTAAATTCTATTGGGCTTGGGAGCCAGATCCCTATGGGCGCAACAAACACATCATCCAGTGTGCCTGTGAGAAACTTTTTTTTTCATTTATGAAGTAGAGATATTTATTGAGCCGTTGACTGAGCAATTTTTTAGCCAATTTTCGTTATGTGCTTTTAACCAAGTTATTTTTTTGGCTTTCTCGGAGCTACGACCCTAGATTATTTTGGTTCTTGGTTTGCAAAATTAATAAGTTTGCTTGCTAGATAGCGGAAGCATATTCACTGTAGAGTTGTGCTTGTTCCATTCCAGATTCATCATGCATCCCAACATTCTTAACTGAGCTTCTTCATCATATTTGACATGATTTTATCCATTGGCCAATAGATCTATGCATGGTAGATTCAAAATGGAACTGTAATTTGATGAATTGCTTGTAATGTTAATGACGAGAAAAGCTAGCTAGCAGTGGCTTAGCAATTAGCATTCTCCCGAAAGAAAGAATATCTATCAACGAATTATTATGCACTTATGCAGTATAAGATCTTTCATTGTAACTTGATCATGACATTTTGATTTATTTTTCTCTTCTTTTGCAGCTAAGTGACATCCTATTGGCAGAATTTGGAGTAGCTCTTGCAGTGTGAGTGCACAAGATTCTTCAGTAAACAAGACCTCGAGTAGGCACGCAAAAGCAAGTGCATATGTCCTCTGAAACTTCGTTGGAGGCTACCCTTCCTGCTCTTTTATGCTAAGGTGTCTACATGTTCTGATCACCATGAAGTAAAGCCTGCATAGTATGAATAAGTATGTCAGTTGGCTCTGTTAAGGTGCTGCCCTTTTATCCATCATATTTTCACTTGTCTGTTTGTTTTAGTTTGTGGAAAGTACTCTTACTGTTACTGGATTGTGCTGATCAGAAAGTTGTTGAATTTTAAGTTGCAAGGGTGCAAAATGAAACTAAAGTGATGACTACAGAGAGTGGAACGTAACTTGGGATGGCATGAGGTAAGCATCGTTAGTGTTCTCTTCTAGTTTCCTGCAGTAGTCATAAGACTCATAACCTTCCGAGTCTTTCCAGACAGGAACTTATGTTACTACATTGCGTTTTTCAAATTTCTAACATTTAGACATTCATCTATATCCTCCATGTTGGTTTCTATGCAAATTATGATTAAGACCCTAGCAGATAGGCATTAAAATTTTTGATAACCGAGGTTACGTCGCAACCACAACATGTAGGTCGTAGAGCAAAGCCTTACGATCACAAGGCGAACATTTTCAGTTTCACAATTGTGTTGTAGGAGATGCTAACTAGAAAGGTAAAAACTCTAGTAAAATTTTGTTTGGAAACTGAACTTGGCGAAAATTCTTGAGTAAAATATACACTTCACTTCAAATATACAGTTTTACTAATTGTTACCATTTGCCCTGTAACAGGCAGCTTCTTTACGAGTACTTATCATACTTATCATGCCTACGGTTTTCATTGCCTATATATGGTTTATTTGTTCGTCTCAATGAAGTCACTACGTAAATGTTGTTGCTGTTATTGTCTTGATGATGGGTCTATTAGACCACCTCCGTGTATATTATTATCCACTAGTAATGGATACCTTCATGGATGCCGTCACTCTCTTCCCGATGGTCTCATGAGGGTTGCTGATGTCATGGTTGATGGTGAGATCGTTGTTGCTGCTGGATAAGGAAATGTCGGAAAGGGTTGTGCTTCTACAGGATCTTCTCTCAAGCAAGCCGGTGCCAAGGTCCTAATGACTGAACTTGTGGTTGAAATTTTTAGGACTTGTTGTATCACTTCTCTTTAAGAAACCTTAATTATAGGGAGTTGAATCCTTTTTTTTATGGTTTTGGACTAAATTTATGAGCACAGTTCAATGTAATGGAGCTGTCATTTGGTATTAGATGATTTAGGTTTTATTTGGAACTTGAATTTGAATTTTAGTATTAATTGTCATTTGAATTTCACTTGAATTTGAAAATTTTAGTAATTTTATTTGAATTTGAATTGTCATTTGAATTTCAGTGCAATTTGAGTTTCATTTTAATATAATTTGAATTTGAATCGGAACTATTTCAGCCAAGTTAGAATAATTGGAGTCACCCAATCAAATCTGACTTATTTTTTAATATTAAAATAAATCAAATCAACGATGTAATCAAGGTGTCGTGCATAGCGGCGCTCTGAAAGCATCGTAATTAAAGGGCAACCGGATAGTGTCGTTCTAGTGTCGTTCCAGAAAGACACTGAATCTACAGCACTTTCAGTAGCAGTCCGAAAGTGCCGTTTAACTCGTTATAACGACACTATCTGACTATCTTAAATCGGCTGTTTTCCACTAGTATGTGACAATTCATATTTTATGATCCGTGAACCATTTCACGATCTCTGATTGAGGGAACTTCCTCTCAGAGCTATGATGAATATGTTTCTCGAAAGGCCTCTCAGCTGAGCTTTCGATGCTTCACACATTTCATCATCACCTCTACATAGAATCAAAATGATTGGGCGGCTCCTAGACATATTGCATGCTAGTATAGATCATAGCACCTTCACAACGTCACGCTGCTCGTTGTTCCCTGACTATGTAGAGAGACCGTGTATAGAATCTCTTAATGATTGGGAGGCTCCTAGACATATTGTATACTAGTATAGAGCCTAACGCCTTCAGGACGTCACGCTATTTGTTGTTCCCTGACTATACACCCCCTCAGAACGAGTATGATGCTTCAATAATCTCATATCTCAATTCTGCAAATAGGTTAATTCTACCGTGTCATTTGTCAATTGAATTCCTAGAAAATAATATATTCTATCTCATTACTCTGTTTCATGGCTGATCCTCAGCTGGATTCCATGGATTAGTAATAGATACTCAACTCATTTTAATACTCCGTTTCATGAATTATTCTCAGCTGAATTCCATGAATTAGTAATAAATATTCACTGACGGAGCATCTGGGACACCACCGAGTAAGCCCCTAGAAAATGGTGCGAGTGTACTTAGCAAATAATGCACAAACGAGCACCCGAACGCACGAACGAGCATTCAAAAATATGGACGAACGAGAAAACCTGTGCAAAATGGGGAGGAAAATAATATCAATAAAATAATAAAGAGGCGCCTAAGGGGACCGGGCCCACCGGCCGGCCGGTCCCGCACCTCTTTCCATTATTTTATATTATTTTGTTATTTTTCCTCATCTCATGAAGACTCCTTCATTTGAGCAAACTCCCTCGTTTGAGCAAAACTCTTAGTTTCTCCATATTTTCCTTCAAACGATGAAAAAATAGGGAAAGATGTCACGGGACCGGGCCACCTAGCCGGTTGGCCATGCCCTAGTCGTGACCGGTCCCAGACCTTACAATTCCTTATTTTCTCATATTATTATTTCCTTCATCTCATGAAACTCCATCGTTTGAGCGAAAACCCTAGTTTTTCAATATTTTCTCGAATATTGCTGAAACCATGAAAAAACCAAAAAGTCAAAGGGTCACATGACCGACTAGGCTTCTCACATCAAAAATTAAAATATTATTATTTTAATATCTTCAAAACTAATTAAAAAAGAGCTACTTTTAAATTTATGCAAAACAAACAACGAAAATTATACAAAGCTTTTGGTTGGTAACCTAGCAACAAGCTGGGCTCCAACACCTTTTTTGAATAACAACGCCTAATCTATGAAAAATAAAGCTATCAAAACCACTACTCGCGTCGTTACTAACTAACCAATTCTTCAGACGCTTGAAAAAACACAAAGTATCCTCACCCAACTCTCCTAGAGTAGAGAAAGCCAAAACACTCAATCCATGGCCATGTGAAATATTGGTCGCACGAGCAAAGTTCTACTTGCTCATTCGAGCAAAATTGAGAGTTTCAGTCAAAATCAAACTCTCCTGAAAATCCAAAATATTGCTCAAACGCACACCAGAAAATACCAAAACTCTCAGGACTGAGACACGGGAAGTATGGTGACACGGGGATGCCACCTTAACCGACCAAGGTCGGCCCTTAGGCTTGCAAGGAGCCGGTCCCACACTCTTTCATAATTTTGACCTAATTAGCTCTCAACAGTTCATATTGAGTCCAAACTCTCTCCAACCAACTTGGAATTTGCTCAATTGACCACCAGATGGTCCCACGACAACCAAGGGCCGGTCCCATGACACCTTGGCCGGTCCTCATCTCTCCATAATTAGGTTTTATTACCTAACGCTCAGACGAGCACTATTTTAATAAATGATTAAACCAACATTTGATCATCCTTTCACCAACTGGTCAATAAAGGACTTTGGTGCATGCTCTCTCGAGCACCTGGGCGCTACACGGTCGGTCATCATCCCATGTAGCCGGTCCCTCCTTCACCCAGTGACTTATTTTCAGTAAATCATCAACTGAGCGGCAATCAATCAAAATTAGGATTTCGAACTGATTGCTCTGCAAATCATAATTCTGAGCAAGTTCAACCACTAATAATTTTATGTTGATCCAACAATCAACATCTTGATTAATTATATAATAATTGGTCTAGCTACCAATATTCTAATTAATATATCTACTTGGTCATGCTACCAATAATTCATCAAATCAGCAATATTTGCCCAGACGAGGAATATTGATTCAACTATCAATGTTCAGTAATTCATCAACTGAGCAATATTTTCTCAGACAAGGAATATTGATTCAACTATGAATATTCCATATTCAGTAGTTCATCAGACGAGCAATATTTGCTCAGACGAACAATATTTGCTCAGACGAGGAATATTGATTCAACTATCAATATTCAACAATTCATCATACAAGAAATATTTGCTCAGACAAGGAATATTGATTCAACTATCAATATTCAACAATTCATCATACGATAAATATTTGCTCAGACTATCAATATTCATTATGTTGATTCAATTATCAACAACATTCATTCGAGAACTATACGTCCCAGAAAACATGTTCAATCCATGAGTTATAGAGCATTCGACAATCATGCTCGACTGAACAATATTTAGACTCATCGTATAATCAAGTCAACGACTGACTAATCAAATACACGCATGCCTTGCAGACTCCACGTTAGTGAGACATCAATCATGTCACATCATGGGGGGATATTAATTAGGGTTTTGGTCTGGCGGCCTACGACACGTGTGTTCATCCATGATGAGAAATGTGAGTAAGTCTTGTAAGCAATTTAAGGAGTTAGCAAAGTAGTGGGTGGACAATCAACCAAGTCTCTGCACGACCTGGAACTGGCTAAACCACGATTTTCCACTTTCCCACTCTTTCACTCGAGCAACCGTCACACTTACTGGAGATCAATGTGTCTACATTCTAGCAATATAAATAAGTTTCTGAATACACGATTGGGGACAACATTGGTCGAATAGACAACATCGTCTAACCAAGAATCATCGTGTGAGCAACAATCTCTCTCAATTGAGCAGAATTCAAACTTATTCTTCATTTGAAGAAACTCACAACACATTCACAATCCATGATTATCATTGATCTCACACACTTCTCAGCTTCCATCATACATATCAACCCTCTTTCCTCTTTGTGACCGAATTGACTCTGGAACGACCATTTCTTGGTTTAGGCCGGAGTCCTACAGATTGATCTCTCGAACTCAAAGCACTCCCGTGCAGTGCATCTGTTTGAGGTTAGGCAGTTTTCTCGGTTAAGGAGTCTCCGTCCGCAAGGTCGTCTCCCCACTTCCTGAAAAACCAGCAAATCGTTTTTCCCCATCAACATGCTCAACTACATTCAAGTCCGAAGTTAAATTGTAGTAGGCTAGTGTATGTATCGGCTTAATACAGTGGTATTCAAATCTGGACTAGGTCACGGGGTTTTTCTGCATTTGCGGTTTCCTCGTGAACAAAATTTCTGGTGTCTGTGTTATTTATTTTCCACATTATATTTGTTTATATAATTGAAATATCACCGGTTGTGCGTAGTTCAATCAATTGGTAAATCCGACCTTTGGTTGTTGATTAAAATTGATTGACACTTAAACATTGGTTTTTGATACCATTCAAGTTATTTCTCATATCAATCAGGCTCACAGATTTCTATCTGTTCGATTGCAAATTGTATTGAGAAATTGAGATATAACTCTTGGATGTTTTTCCTTGATTGAGTATGATTGTCTAGTTGATTCTCTTGGAATTATATTGAAGTTAGTCCATACAGATTTCCAAACGATATATTGGGTGTGGTTGTTAGACCCCTATTTTTTCAATTGGTATCAGTGCAGGCAAACACGGTAAGACCTCATAAGTATGTGTTTATAGCAATCTGACTCTATGGACAGTAAAATCTCTATAAACGCTTCACCAGGATTAGATCTACTCAACTCCGAGTATGTTCTAGAAACCATCAATGAGGTTGAGTACTTTGATCTAGATAAAATCATCAAAAATCTTTGTCGAGAGAAACATCGATTGATAAGGAAAATTGATGGTCTTCATTGCGAAATTTATATCAAAAACTCTAATCTTCGAGAACATTCTGAAGATCTAGTTGATCTCCAGTAGAAGTTGGATGAAAAAATCCGGATCAATTCTGATCTTGTTGCAAAAATTGCAAAAAATAAGGACTTGAAGTCTGTTAAAGTATCTTCAATGGATTTGAGAAACTCCTGTAGTTCTTCCATGAAGAATTGTTGTAAGTCAGGAGATAAGCGAGGTTTAAGCTTTGTGAAACCTCATGTGACTCAGAACTTCTCATATATGTTTAAATATGTTGGTACATGTATGTTATGTAGTTCTCATGATCATTTTCAACATACATGTACACCTTTCAAGAAAATTTTAAAGGTTTCCAGTAATCTTCAAAAGAAAGCTAAACAACTGTTTACTGCTTTACAAAGGTGTACAAATCTAACAAGAAAACCCAAGTGAGATAATAGTGTTAGTATGAGAGCTTTTGTTCTAAATTCAACATTACCCTTTCAATGGTTCCTTGATAGTGGATGTAGCCGACATATGACTGGAGATCTTTCGTGGTTTGTGAATTCAAGCGATTTTGAAGGAGGTCCAGTAACATTCGGAGATGAGAGTTGGTGCTACATAAGCAAGAAGGGGACAGTCAAACTACCTGGCGTTCTTGAAATCCATGATGTGGTATACGTTAAAGGTATGAGTGCTAATATCCTTTATGTTAGTCAAATTTGTGACAAAGGCCATAAAGTTGTCTTCAATGCGAATGGATGTGAAATTGTAGACAAGACTGGAAAAGTAATTTTTCAGGGAACTCGTGGTAAAAATAATTGTTATCTCTTAGATACTTATTTTAGTAATTGTTGCAATTTAACTAAGGTGGGATCTACACATATTTGGCATGAACGTTTTGGTCACATCAATTACCGCCTTCTAACTAAGATCATCAACAAAGAACTTGTTAGAGGTGTTCCCAAAATCAATGCTCAGGTTGATGGTGTTTGTGGTGCCTGTCAAAAGGGTAAACAAATTAAAGTTCCCCATAAATCGTCTCGAGATATTCTCACTAAATCTCCACTTGATTTAATTCATATGGATCTCTTCGGTCCTACACAAAACCTACTGTTGCTGGGAAGAAGTATGCTTTAGTTGTGGTAGATAATTACACCAGATTCACTTGGTGAAAAGACGAGGGTACCCAAATATACCTCAATCTAAAACTTTTCCACCTATAAGTCCTTTCTACGAAAGTAATTTTGTATGGACTGAGTCGAGACAATACAACTAATCGGTTCACACTCCGTGTGATCGTCTATGGATACGAGATCGAGACAATACAACAACGAAGTATGATTACTTGATAATAGGTTCGGACTTAACCAAACACAATAGGATTTCTATCAAGTAATTAGGAATTAACGTTTGTGTATTTTACTTCTAATTATAATAAAAAACAATTATAATTGCGGAAATAGAAAAGTAAAAGACACAACAAGATTTTGTTAACGAGGAAACCGCAAATGCAGAAAAACCCCGGGACCTTGTCCAGAATTGCATACTCTCAGGATTAATCCGCTATACAAAATCTAAACCAACTTCGTACAATTGAGACCAAGCAACTAAACATATAGTTCACCTAGTTCCGTCTGTATCCCTGCGCCTCAAACTTGCAATAAGTCACGCACTTGGAACAATTCCTTTGGTTCGTATTCCAAACAGTAAAGGAACAACAAATCTGTTCGGTAACAATTCTTTTCAAACAAGTGATATGAGTTTGACAAAAGGCTCTTCCGTTTATCCCAATAAACTCCTTTGTCAGGTTCTTAGATCTATCTATTAATACAACTACCAAAGTAGTTGGGTCTAGATTTTGCAATCAATACTTTTAGTCACAAAGACAATATATTGATGCGGATCTACTCAAATAATCAATCAAGATTATTACAAAGATAAACTGATTATAGTTGGATCCCCAGCCGATCAAGTTTTGTGCACACCAAAGATTATGAACTCAAATAAGCAATCTTCTTTGTCTTCAAATCTTCTTATATCTTCAATAAACACCCGCACACAATCAACTTGAATCTCTTGTGATCAATCACATACAGAACCGAGTCTGTTAACAATGGATTATCACAATACGTCTTTATATCTACAAACAGTCTAAAGATCCCCGTCGAAACTTCGATCTAGTTTGAGTGAATCTTATATCAGAAGAGAAGGTTCTCAAGCATAAAAAAACTAGGTGCAATCAAAGTTCAACAACCGTTAGTCAATCAAATCAATAGAAAACTAATAATAAACTGCAATTATCTAGTTTCCCACCAACGGTACTCGTAGAGATTCCCAATCCCAAAGAAGTCTTTAAAACGAGCGGTCGTAAGAGATTTCACCTATTTATGGTACTTTTCTCTCCGAATAGACGGCTCCACCAGTAACAACACAACTAGGTAGTTTTGCGGGCTCTGAGGATTAGTTTGCTCGAAATGCAAACTTCAATATTTATATACCAAGGAAGTTTGGACACCAAGGGATTTCCAAAACCGAAAATATTCTCAAGATATGCAATATATTTCCAAATTCGGTTTTCATAATTCCTGGAAATGCTCTGACTGAAATCTCAGTAGAAAATCTCCAATTAGCAAATACACATTACCAATTTTTATTTTCGAAAGATATGCATTTTAATTGCTGGAAATTAAAAGCATATAAAACTAAAAACCTTAATTAAAAGATTCTCAATTTATTTCGATCCGGGATTCTCCTTTAGTTATTAAGGAATATCTTTGAACAATAAAAGATAAGAGTTATTGCACATGTTCAAAGTATGTCAACATCTTTACTTTGTAAATCCTTTTTCATATTTACAATCTTGGAACCGATTTGCCACACTTCCAAACGAGTTTAGAATTGGTTCATCTGATTTCCAAGAACTATGTGATTGATCAAAAACATTTAATCACTATTCATGGGTCTAACGATTCTACCAAAACAAGTTTCGGTTCTACCTCCAAGTGGCTACTAGGATCGGTCACGTAAGTTTCCAAAATATTGTTAACTAAGTACCAGGATCGGTTACCACTTATTTTATGGTACTTACTTGTGATCGGTTGCACAAGTTATAGGATCGGTCACACCAATTGCTAAAACTTGTTAACCTACTACAAGGATCGATTACACATCTTGTGATTAGTCCCAAACAAGTTATAGGATCGGTTACCCAATGACTAGGAATGGTTACACTAATTACAAATATCGAACATACCATCTCAGGTGATTACTAAGGATCGGTTTCACTAATAAAAGTCATCCCAATACAAAAGTCAGGCATTGTGAATAGTTTTACCAAGATACATAAACAAGTTATGAGCGGTTATACTAAACACACATATTGGTAATCCATAGATTAGCTATGAATAACAATACCAATAAGCCTAGCGATTTCCCTTTCGACTCATAAAACAAGTTTATGATTGTTCCTTTAAAAGAATGTAAAATATTGTTTCCTAGAACGAAATCTTCACCCATACCCATACACATAATCACAATAACATTCATACGATTATGTCGATGTCATATATACAAAGTTCAAAAGATAGACGTTATACTTCGTATTGTAATTCCTTAATACTATGTCTAACTAGAGTATAATCATTCACAACTTCACAGTTATGTTTTCAATATGCACGACTTAAAAGATACGTTAGGAATGAAACAGTTCAAGTCAAATATTACTAACCTCAAGTGGAAGGATGACGTCGTCGTTGTAGCTCTTTACTTCTTCACATTCTTCAAGTCTTCATGTAATACTTGTAAATCTCATATCCTAGTAACTTTCTAGCTAACCTATACGAAGTTGACTCTAGTAAATAATCAAGCGACTCTTTAAATGAGTTTTGATTCACTAAAATATGACGACCAAACTTGACATACCAACACTTAGTGGGTTCAACCGAGGTATGCTCTAACAATCTCCCCCTTTGTCAATTTTAGTGACAAAACTCTTATTACATATGGATAAACGAATTACAAGAATTCATTACACATACGCTTGATTCCAAGTTTCAACAACACAATAACCTGTATACATTCAATCCATAAATGCCGTTGTTGACATTATAATAACAAAGCTAATACTCCCCCTAAAGGTAAGATAGGTAGATTTTCAATCCGCACGTCTTTGTTATTCCCTTTGTAGTTAAGATAACCACAATTAATAATATGATATGTTACCCCCCCTTAGTCTATGCTTTAATCTTTCGTTAGATATAACGTTTAAGCACCATTGTACCTTCCTTAATGATACCAAATTACTTGTTTACCCCATATATTTGTCCCCCTTTTTCTCACAAAATGACAAAGGTACGAGCAAATAAAAGACAAACCGAAAGGATCTTACAAATCTCAAAAAGACTTGCAACCTATAAGAGTTAAGCACGAGGGTTCCACACACCATTTTAGATAACCAATATCAAAACCGAAACTACAAAGTAATATTGTTTTGATATGTTACCAAGGAAACAATTGTCCAAAGCAATTTTCCCTAATAGTTTAGCAACTCATAAATTAACTAAGCACCTTAGTTCTTTTGCTAAACCGATTGTACAAATACAATCGCTTGTTCGATAAGACCAAAATAAAGATCATAATTAACTCTATTTTTCTCATCAGGTTCTAATTATTCAAATAATAACTTAGACCTTTCACTTTTAAACAAGACAAGTACTAGGTTAGTTAATTAGCATTTCCTATTAAGGCATTCGATTAGACTTGAATAACCGAAACCTCCACTTTGATAAGTCTAACTAAGATCATAATTAACTTAGTTTCTCTTATCCGGTATTGAATTGGACTAAAAATTTCATCCCGAAAACCCTTTTGTTAAGCCATAAACAATTCATACAAACCAAATAAATCAACTTGTATAATTATTTACCTCAACCCGAAGCAATTGAAACAAACATAGACGTTAAAGTACCGCAACTGCACCGAAATTTCGTAAGCCTAAAAAATTGATACCAAACCATAAAGCAAGATAACAATAGTTTTTCTTAACTGGAGAAAATTGAATCACACACACACATCCATACACAAATAATGGAATAAACATCAATTGTACCGAAATTTTGTTAAGCAAAAACAATAAATATATGCAATAAAATCAGGCTTTTCTTAAACAGGAAAACGATTAACTAACAAATTCGTTACCTCAAGTTCCACATCCTCTTCTCCATTTTCTTCGCGTCTTCCTGGGGAGGAATATCATTGTGTTGTCATCCTCTTGCAAGACAAAAGAACAACAACAAACACCAACCTTTACTAGAGAAAGGTTAAAATCGGTTTTAACTAATGCAAAGCAAAAGTTGAAACCCCGAAATACATATGCTTTTATGCTAAACCAAATGATTCAACATATTGTGACTTTTTCACATATTAGTTTCAATTAGAACCCCTTATGATCCTTTGATAAAGCCTACCAACATGGGCTAGAACTTAATCCTGCTAAACCAAAAAGTCACCCAAACCATAAGGGTTCACACCATATGAGATCGAATATTAAGGTTATGAAAACCGAAATCAAACATCACATAACATACATAACAATAATATAAAGCATTCAAGTACATGCTATGTAATCGAAAGACTATTACAAGTAAAATTATAAACTAATAATTTTATTCATAAAAATAGATAGTTTTATTCAAAATAAACTTTATTGAAATAATCAAAAACTAATATCTATTTTCCAACAGATTTTTCAAATATCATCTTCAATTTCCTCAAAATTTTCAGGATCTTCATCAACAGCATCTCGATTAATCTGTCCTTGATTATGTTCATAGGCTAAAGCATTAACCTTTCGATTAATATTCCGAGCATACTCCCTATTACCGATTCCAAGTTTAATCAACTTTCTTTGGTTATGGATAACAGTTCTTAGAAGTGCTTCCTGTCTATGATGCGTTTCGATAGTACTGAGGAGGATTTGTCGTAGATTGATAATATCAATCTTAGCATCCAAACTGTTTTGGACAAGGAGATGAGTCATATATTCCTTTTCATTTTCTTTATCTTCACAGCCAGATTTCTTGGAGATATTATCAAGATGAGTAGCTTCATTAGAAGTCATTCCACTCAAGGCTTTCAGAAGTTTTACTTGAGATCAGGTTTGAGGATACATCCGGTTACCATAGGTTCTCAAATAATATGAGTTCATATATTCGAGAAACATTTAACACATTCAAAACATAGGAGTCAGCCTTAAATAAGTATTTCTGACCAGATTTGAAAAGATTTTCGCATCTAATGTGTTAGACAATCACAAAGATTCTTTAGAAAGAATCAACCTTCTAGATCACGTATCTAAAACTTCTTTAGATAGGGAAACTTATCATGTTTACACAAGTTTTTTGTAAGACAACTTTTCTGCACATGAGGACAGATTAATCATCTTCAGGTAGATTGTGTAAACTCTCGATGTTGAATAAGAGATTATTTACATGATACAGATTGACCAGATATGCGTGCTTCCTTACATCAGTAGATTGGGCATTGTAAGGATGCACATTCCAACGCAATTAAATGTTGAGGTGAGGATCTTCCTAACTAAATTCCTTTTTAGAAATTTCTTCCTTCTTACTTTTAGGGAAATTATCATGATCCCTTCTGTGGGTTTTGAATCAATCCTCTTCATTAGGAATATTGCGAGATGCTATATCCTGATTACATCTTGTGCCCAGGATGGTATGTTCCTTGAACTTGAACCCATGTGGTCTAGATCTGTCAATTGACTAATTGCTGATGTCTTTTGTTCAAGACATTCTATATGTTCTCTTAAGGTATCCATTCTTTGTTGGAGATGTTTTTCTAAACACTTGTCTAGATATACCTTTCGACATGTCCCTGTAAGAAGATCTTCAATAAGGATTTTATTCCTTATTTGTGAATGCTCCAGCTATTGAGTAAGAATGTCACACTCTGTAGTCTGTTGATGAACTTCGTTGCATAGAGCCAATTTTTGTTCCAAATAATCTGCCAGGTTGTTTTGAAGACTGAGTGTTTCCCGCTTTCCTTCACAAATTCTTACATTCATTGAATAATAAGTTATAGGACATCATCTAGACTGTCAATGGTTTTTCCCTTTTCTGAATAGCTTTCAACATGTTTGAAAAATCTTTCTAACATTTTATGAAAACCAGAACTTGGGCAGTCTAGTGAATCTAATCTCTTTTCATACGATTTTTCACTAGAGGTTGGAATCGGATCTAAAACATATTTCTTGAGTTTCCGCTTCATTCTTTTCTGATCAGGAACCTGAATCTCTATCAAGTTATTAGTCATACACATTTTCTTTGATTTTCGAAAAGAATTACGAGACCAATTTCCATTGTCCTTTTTTGAGATATTATTCTCATTATCTTTACATACGTTAACTGAGCTCTTCATAAGTTTAGCTTTGTTTTTCTTATTTTGACTCATATCTTATAGGTTGGATCGTACCAAACACAGATTGTTAGATCTTTTCGTGTTTGCCTACCATGATACCAATTGAAAAGACGAGGGTACCCAAATATACCTCAGTCTAAAACTTTTCCACCTATAAGTCCTTTCTCCGAAAGTGATTGTCTATGGACTGAGTGGAGAAAATACAACTAATTGGTTCACACTTCGTGTGATCATCTATGGATACGAGATCGAGAAAATACAACAACGAAGTATGATTACTTGATAATAGGTTCACACTTAACCAAACACAATAGGATTGCTATCAAGTAATTAGGAATTAACGTTTGTGTATTTTACTTCTAATTATAACAAAAAATTATAATTGCGGAAATAGAAAAGTAAATGACACAACAAGATTTTGTTAACGACGAAACCGCAAATGCAGAAAAATCCCGGGACCTTGTCCAGAATTGAATACTCTCAGGATTAAGCCGCTATACAAAATCTAAACCAACTTCGTACAATTGAGACCAAACAGCTAAACATATAGTTCACCTAGTTCCGTCTGTATCCCTGCGCCTCCAACTTGCAATAAGTCACGCACTTGGAACAATTCCTCTGGTTCGTATTCCAAACAGTAAAGGAACAACAAATCTGTTCGGTAACAATTCTTTTCAAACAAGTGATATGAGTTTAAAAAAGGCTCTTCCGTTTATTCCAATAAACTCCTTTGTCACGTTCTTAGATCTATCTATTAATACAACTACCAAAGTAGTTGGGTCTAGATTTTGCAATCAACACTTTTAGTCACAAAGACAATATATTGATGCCGATCTACTCAACTAATCAATCAAGATTATTACAAAGATAAACCGATTATAGTTGGATCCCAGCCGATCAAGTTTTGTGCACACCAAAGATTATGAACTCAAACAAGCAATCTTCTTTGTCTTCAAATATTCTTAGATCTTCAATAAACACCTGCACACAATCAACTTGGATCTCTTGTGATCAATCACACACAGAACGGAGTCTGTTAACAGCGGATTATCACAAGACGTCTTTATATATACAAACAATCTAAAGATCCCCGTCGGAACTTCGATCTAGTTTGAGTGAATCTTATATCAGAATAGAAGATTCTCAAGCATAAACAAACTAGGTGCAATCAAAGTTCAACAACCGTTAGTCAATCAAATCAATGGAAAACTAATAATAAACTGCATTTATCTAGTTTCCCACCAACGGTACTTGTAGAGCTTCCCAATCCCAGAGAAGTCTTTAAAACGAGCGTTCGTAAGAGATTTCGCCTATTTAGGGTACTTTCCTCTCCGAATAGACGGCTCCACCAGTAAAAACACAACTAGATAGTTTTGCTGGCTCTGAGGATTAGTTTGCTCGAAATGCAAACTTCAATATTTATAGACCAAGGAAGTTTGGACACCAAGGAATTTCCAAAACCGAAAATATTCTCAAGATATGCAATATATTTCCAAATTCGGTTTTCATAATTCCTGGAAATGCACTGACCGAAATCTCAGTTGAAAATCTCCAATTAGTAAATGCACATTACCAATTTTTATTTTCTAAAGATATGCATTTTAATTGCTAGAAATTAAAAGCATATAAAACTAAAAACCTTAATTAAAAGATTCTCAATTTATTTCGATCCGGGATTCTCCTTTTGTTATTAAGGAATATCTTTGAACAATAAAAGATAAGAGTTACTGCACATGTTCAAAGTATGTCGACATCTCTACTTTGTAAATCCTTTTTCATATTTACAATCTTGGAACCGATTTGCCACACTTCCAAACGAGTTTAGAATTGGTTCATCTGATTTCCAAGAACTATGTGATTTATCAAAAACATTCAATCACTATTCATGGGTCTAACGGTTCTACCAAAACAAGTTTCGGTTCTACCTCCAAGTGGCTACTAGGATCGGTCACATTAGTTTCCAAAATATTGTTTACTAAGTACCAGGATCGGTTACCACTTATTTTATGGTACTTACTTGTGATCGGTTGCACAAGTTATAGGATCGGTCACACCAATTACTAAAACTTGTTAACCTACTACAAGGATCAATTACACATCTTGTGATTAGTCCTAAACAAGTTCTAGGATCGGTTACCCAATGACTAGGAATGGTTACACCAATTACAAATATCGATCATACTATCTCAGGTGATTACTAAGGATCGGTTTCACTAATAAAAGTCATACCAATACAAAAAGTCAGGCATTGTGAATAGTTTTACCAAGATACATAAACAAGTTATGAGCGGTTATACTAAACACACATATTGGTAATCCAAAGATTTGCAATGAATAACAATACCAATAAGCCTAGCGATTTCCCTTTCAATTCATAAAACAAGTTTATGAATTGTACTTCCTTTAAATGAATGTAAAATATTGTTTCCTAGGACGAAATCTTCACCCATACCCATACACATAATCACAATAGCATTTATACAGTTATGTCGATGTCTTATATACGAAGTTCAAAAGATAGACGTTATACTTTGTATTGTAATTCCTTAATACTATGTCTAACTAGAGTATAATCATTCACAGCTTCACATTTATGTTTTCAATATACACGACTGATAATATTTTTTGATGATGTTGTAGTAATGAGGTTCAAACTCTCGGACTTGTGAAAATTAAATTTAAAGATTTGATAAAATTATATATACAAAAATATTAACAATGGGTGCGAGAGATAACCAAGACACTAGATTCCACTATTATGCAAAATTGATTGATAAATATTTCAAAACTCTATTCAATTCTTAAGTCCTCTTTTATCTTTAATTCACTATCAATCATACAGATTCTCAAACATTATTTGTAAACCTTAAGCATAGATTATCAATAGATTAAACCAAGCATAACCTATCAAACTGAATAACAAATAATTAAGACAATCATTCAAATAATTTAAAACTCTGCAAAAGCAGCGATTAGGTAAATTATATAATTAAATGAAATAGTTACCCATTTATGTTGCGTGAATAGATTCCTCCATTGCCTTGGTTACGAGGGAATTAGCCGCTCATCATGTTGGAAAACCTCTCAAAATATTTCATTGATGCTCAAAAATGGTTTACAAATGATGAGAATATGAGAAATACAATAAAACCGGGTTTGTAACAATTATATTTGTTACAAACCAGAGAACTACGACCCTCAGTGACAAAATAAGATTGCTTCAGCTGTGTCGCAAACGCTGTAGCAAATAAGTCTGCCTGATGTACGACCCACAGGTGCGAGTCGTTATTACTGTAGAAAAACGACTGCTGGTGCAGGTCCGTTCTTCGTGTTCTTCATGTTCATCATCAGCAGCAGCAGCAGAACCCGAGTTTGGAAAAACTTGAATTTCTTCTTCTCTGGCTCTCCTCAGCCCCCCAGACTCTCGACACCCTTTCTACTCAACCCCAGCAACCTATTTATAGCCAACAGACCCATCGAATCTCGCTCATTCACTCCATATAATTCTCTTTAACTCGGCAGTAAAGAAAATATTTCTGGGAATATTTTCTTTCCTGTTTCATCTTCTCACGCGTTTTCAAGCCTCCAAATTACCATATTTAACTCCTTCACGCTCCAACAGGCTGTGAGGGTCTTCCATGCACGCACAAAACACGTTGAATCTTCTCCAAATCACGTGAAACCCGTGATATACACGAACTGCCCTGTTTTCAACCCGTGAATTATTTAGCTGATTCTAGCCAATTCTGGTCGAACCAAACGCTCATAGTGTGTTTAATAGGCCATATCACAACTATCTACCAAAAATTAGCCATTAAATCTCCCTAGAACACGTTCAACAATTCGATCAAAAATCTGCAGAAGTGTTCTCCATTTTCCCGCCAAAAACAAAATTCAAACGGAGAAGATGACCTCCCCCTAATCCTGTACTGGGGTGCGAATAACAGATGCCTTTTGGGGTGACATGGGGTGCCCCTTAGTAATTGAGGTGCCCCTTATCCAACGGTGAGAGTCCGAATAACACGTGTCCTCCGGGGCTTTGACCAACTTTTCGAGCCGAATTTTCCAAAAATGTTTATTTTCCAAAGGTGCCTATAAACACAAAAATGTGTCTATCAAATACCCCCAAACTTATTATTTGCTAGTCCTCGAGCAAAATTTATCTTTGAAAAGATAAAAAAGACTACACTTAGCACGTGCAGCAGGCCGTTAAACCGCTAGGTGGCCCTAGCGACGGAGTGTTGTCTCCGGAGGGTTTACCAGAGGTGTACCCACAAAACCTTTACTCCTAATTGGTCACAAGTATCCAAAGAGCTATGAGGACATACATATTCTCAACCTATCTCCAAGTAAGTAGAATGCCAGAGAAATTAAAGGTGTCAGCTCTAAAGATGACTGAAGAAAAGGGGAGACACATCCGTACCACTGCTAGATAAAGAGATATCCGCTACACAGCTAGATAAACATTGTAAGATGCGTCCACTGCTTTACAGCTAGATAAGATTAGGAGAGAGATAAAAGTGAGAGGGACATCTGCTACACAGCTGGACTAATTACGTGTGATGAGTTAAACCAGTGCTAGAAACATTTTGTGCCAGATTGAAAGCAGACTAACAAAGCAACCAAAATGCATCTTTCTTCGACTTTCTCACAGTGCTCAGTAGAAATAACGTCTTCTTCGGTCTTCAACTGTTGATGATAAACTCTCGAACCTCATAGAACCTTGACAATTAACTCTTCTCTTCGATTTCTTGCTTGACTTATAAATTTCTTCTTCCCTATGGCCTTATTGAACAAAAAGAACGTAATGATGTTTCATTTTTTTATTTTTTTCATTCATTTTTTTTTTTTGATGAACAAAAAGTTACAAGACAAAAATTTACATGGCCATGAGAGAAGGACTTTCAAAACTTGGATCTTCGCAACTTGTGATGTCTTGGTATCATGGATTCTAACAACTTATATCATTTTCTCTTATAACTTCAACTTTGATTTTTGAATTATTCTCTTCTATTGTTGCTTCTAAACCTAAAACGTCTTCAACTTTCTTCATAGATTTTGATGTCGCTCCGCTTGTTGATGATGATAAGTTTCTACTGAGAGAGAGTCGCAATCCAGTAACTAAGAATACATTGTGAGGTTTCTTTGTCTTTCTGGAATTTACCTGACCTACTTGCCTTTCCATCATGTATGGTTAGATCCATCACAGTTACCCTCTCAAAGGAACAAGTTCTCTCCTGAATTTCAAGGATCTCAATGTCTTTTTCTCTAATGTCTCAATAAGTTGTTATCTCTAGCATTCCAATTTCTATCTTTTCGGTGAGAAACAATATGTAAACTTAGTTAACCGGATACCATGTGACGCTAGAAGTTTCAAAAGTGCAACTAAAAAGTTTCTCCCATACCCCCAAACTTAAATCTAACATTGTCCTCAATGTTCTAAAGATAAAATTAAAAGCATATGAACAAGGAGAAACTGTTACCATTTGAAGCAAAAGAGTTAAGGAAAGATATTACCGTGTCGCATGAGATTGGGTTACCTCCCAAGAAGTGCTAAGTTTAAAGTCTTCATCCATACATCGGAAGGAATTAGTCACCTCACAGAATTAAAAAGTAACAGCCGAAATAACTGTGGGTCTTCAAAACCAAAAAGAGCTGATCAAAGGAAACTACAATAACCCAAGAAAGTGAACAAGGATAGCATGCCCTTATCTAATTTCCTGATTAAGATATTTATATCTAATTGTGGTTCAGGTTCAGGTTCTAAGAAAGGGTCTAAATAAAATATTTTCATTGGTTGCGTTTCTTCATAGGTGGGATCCGAATCATTAGGTCCTAGAGTCTGGAAAAACTCAAATATAATCTTAGAAGCGCACAATAATAACCTAAATAACTGAGGATCCTCTAAGTCAATAAGATTTGACTTACAAAATTGACCACAATGAGAGTAGTGGTCACTCTTAAGCAAATGTGTCGATTCTAATTTCCTAAAGCATTTAGGTTTAGTCTCACAACTTAATATTCGACACATTTGAAATATAAACGTTCCCACATTTGGAAGAAAACTATTTGGTGGGAAAACAAAGTCAATCTGGGTATCATATCCTGGGCAAACCGCATCAACCAGAGGATGGGTTTCTAACGACTGAACTTCTTTTTTGGACATCATTAGGTTCAGGAAAAAGAGTATGAAGGTAATCTTGTAAAATGGTCGAGGCAGAGATATCAAGTCCAAAATGAGGGATCTTTGTAAGAGCTAAAGGTATGGCACAAGGAGAATGATAATCACCCCCAAACTTAGATTTTTGGGTATCTCTAGATATACTAGCTACAATTTCCTTAATTTCTAGATCATTGGAATCCTGAAAATAGTCAATTGCTCCTTCGAGGTTATACTCAAGCGACGCATCCTTACTCATATTTAATAGCTCTACGAGTTCATTTTCTTCGTCTAAGACTATTTTTTCTAAGTCGCTAGACTCTAAAATAGCATTTTCGGAATAAACCCGTTCCTCTAAAGCATTATCGGCTTCGTAATCAAAAGGAAAAACTACATCGTCTAAAACGGTGGTATCCCTAATCAAATCCTCGTCCTTTTGAATAGGTGAATAATCATAAAAATTATTTGGATTTGAACTAGAATCATTATAAAGCTCAATTGGATTAATAGATTCCTGATCACTATGCCTACACATTTCAGATTCTTCATTACTACTATCCTCATCATAATAGTACGAAGATGATTGAACCTTATCTAAATAAGTAGTGTCTTTTATTCTAACCTCGTCCTCTAAATTAGGCAAATATTCACTATTGATATCAAGGGTAGAATTAGAAACACTATTTTGGAAATTTAGATCATTTCGAGCAGCATTAGCTAACTGTTCATTTTCTGCCTCTAGACGTGCCTGAATTTCACTGAGCATAACACTTATACGTTCACCACTCTCGTTTATCATCTCAGAATACCGTGTACACTCTTCTTTTAAACTATTCATTGCAACTAAACGTTTATACGTCCTTTTAATCCGTTGTTCGGTCTCTTCTAGAGAAGGAACAGGTTCAGAAATATCATAATCAGGACTAATTTTTAAGTAATTTTCCAAAAACGCGTAACTAGTACTATAACGTTCTTGATTTTCTTGCTCGTAAGACCAATTCGCGTGTGGATAGTAATTGGGCTCACTATGGTATGAACCATAACCTTGAAAAGGATGGCGTCCCCAACCACTATTCCCAACATGGTCATAGAAAGGATGATGTCCATATTCAAATTCAGGTCGATAATCATTGTATTGGCTTCTATCATACCAGTTCGACATTCTTAATTGCAAGGAAATTCTGCACTCACAAACAAGGCTGACTCGACCAAATCAAACCTATAAAATCTAGCAAACAACAAGCATGATGGCTCCACTTAGATTGTTTCTAGACCAGCTTCTAATCCTTCGAAAGGGAATTCGTTACAATTTAAGCAAACCCCTCTGGAATCAATCCGAGCCAAAGTAAGTTGAATTGAGGCGAGGGAAGATCAGTGGAGCTTTGATACCCAAGGCCTCACCACTATCACAAGGCGGCGCAATCACGCATTCAACTCACAGAAACCATCATGAACTTCGAAGTATGCCAAAAGAGTAACCAATATTTTTCGAACGATTCCTACTAAGCTCGTTACCCTATAGGTCTCGTTCTAGTCAAAATTTTAAGCTTAGGTTCGCGTTTGGTTTCGTTTTCCTAAAGCGGGCAAGAAGGAAACGGTGATGAAATCCGAGTCCTTATCTTAATTTGGCCAGGCCTTGCCCTTTACTAGGAAATTAAAACAACCGTATTCAAATCCTCAGCATATATTCACCTTAAGGCATACAATAAACCCGCTGATAGGGGATTCACGGGTGTTTAGAAGTTTACCTCCCGTACCACACGGGCGAAGAACCGCTGTAGTCGACTCGGGCCACTGACTCCGGTGTCAGAAGTTTTGCTTGAGATCAGGTTTGAGCATACATCATGTTACCATAGGTTCTCAAATAATATGAGTTCATATATTCGAGAAACATTTAACACATTCCAAACATAGGAGTCAGCCTTAAATAAGTATTTCTGACCAGATTTGAAAAGATTTTCGCATCTAATGTGTCAGACAATCACAAAGATTCTTTAGAAAGAATCAACCTTCTAGATCACGTATCTAAAACTTTTTTAGATAGGGAAACTTATCATGTTTACACAAGTTGTTTATAAGACAACTTTTCTACACATGAGGACATATTAAACATCTTCAGGTAGATTGTGTAAACTCTCGATGTTGAATAAGAGATTATTTACATGATACAAATTACCCAGATATGTGTGCTTCCTTACATCAGTAGATTGGGCATTGTAAGGATGCACATTCCAACGCAATTAAACGTTGAGGTGAGGATCTTCCTCACTAAATTCCTTTTGAGGAATTTCTTCCTTCTTACTTTTAGGGACATTATAATGATCCCTTGTGTGGGTTTTGAATCCATCCTCTTCATTAGGAATATTGCGAGATGTTATATCCTTGATTACATCTTGTGCCCAGGATGGTATGTTCCTTGAACTTGAACCCGTGTGGTCTAGATCTGCCAATTGACAAATTGCTGATGTCTTTTGTTCAAGACATTCTATATGTTCTCTTAAGGTATCCATTCCTTGTTGGAGATGTTTTTCTAAACATTTGTCTAGATATACCTTTCGACATGTCTCTGTAATAAGATATTCAATAAGGATTTTATTCCTTATTTGTGAATGCTCCAGCGATTGAGAAAGAATTTCACACTCTGTAGTCTGTTGATGAACCTCGTTTCATAGAGCCAATTTTTGTTCCAAATAATCTGCCAGGTTGTTTTGAAGACTGAGTGTTTCTCGCTTTCCTTCACAAATTCTTACATTCAATTGAGCAATAAGTTCTAGGACATCATCTAGACTTTCAATGGTATTTACCTTTTCTGAATAGCTTTCAACATGTTTGAAAAATCTTTCTAACATTTTATGAAAACCAGAACTTGGGAAGTCTAGTGAATATAATCTCTTTTCAGACGATTTTTCACTAGAGGGTGGATCCGGATCCAAAACATGTTTCTTGAGTTTTCGATTCATTCTTTTCTGACCAGGAACCTGAATCTCTATCAAGTTATTAGTCATAGACGCTTTCGTTGATTTTCGAAAAGTATTACGAGACCGATTTCCATTGACCTTTCCTGAGATATTATTCTCATTATCTTGACATACGTTAACTGAGTTCTTCATAAGTTTAGTTTTTCTTTTCTTATTTTGACTCATATCTTATAGGTTGGATCGTACCAAATACAGATTGTTAGATCTTTTCGTGTTTGCCTGCTATGATACCAATTGAAAAGACGAGGGTACCCAAATATACCTCAATCTAAAACTTTTCCACCTATAAGTCCTTTCTCCAAAAGTGATTGTCTATGGACTGAGTCGAGACAATACAACTAATCTGTTCATACTTCGTTTGATCTTCTATGGATACGAGATCGAGACAATACAACAACGTAGTATGATTACTTAACCAAACACAATAGGATGTTATCAATTAATTAGGAATTAACGTTTGTGTATTTTACTTATAATTATAATAAAAAAAATTATAATTGCGGAAATAGAAAAGTAAAAGACACGACAAGATTTTGTCAACGAGGAAACCGAAAATGCAGAAAAACCCAGGGACCTTGTCCAGAATTGAATACTCTCAGGATTAAGCCGCCATACAAAATATAAACCAACTTCGTATAGTTGAGAACAAGAAACTAAACCTATAGTTCACCTAGTTCCGTCTGTATCCCTGCGCCTCCAACTTGCAATAAGTCACACACTTGGAACAATTCCTTTGGTTCGTATTCTAAACAGTAAAGGAATAACAAATCTGTTCTGTAACAACTCTTTTCAAACAAGTGATATGAGTTTGACAAAAGGCTCTTCCGTTTATCCCAATAAACTCCTTTGTCAGGTTCTTAGATCTATCTATTAATACAACTACCAAAGTAGTTGGGTCTAGATTTTGAAATCAATACTCTTAGTCACAAAGACAATATATTGATTCCGATCTACTCAACTAATCAATCAAGATTATTACAAAGATAAACCGATTATAATTGGATCCCAAGCCGATCTATTTTTGTGCACACCAAAGATTATGAACTCAAACAAGCAATCTTCTTTGTCTTCAAATCTTCTTAGATCTTCAATAAACACCTGCACACAATAAACTTGAATCTCTTGTGATCAAACACACACATAACGGAGTCTGTTAACAACGGATTATTACAAGACGTCTTTATATCTACAAACAGTATGAAAATTCCCGTCGAAACTTCGATCTAGTTTGAGTGAATCTTATATCAGAAGAGAAGATTCTCAAGCATAACAAACTAGGTGCAATCAAAGTTAAACAACCGTTAGTTAATCAAATCAATCGAAAACTAATAATAAACTGCAATTATCTAGTTTCCCACCAACGATACTCGTAGAGCTTCCCAATCCCAAAGAAGTCTTTAAAACGAGCGGTCGTAAGATATTTCGCCTATTTAGGGTACTTTCCTCTCCGAATAGACGGCTCCACCTGTAACAAAAGAACTAGGTAGTTTTGATGGCTCTGAGCATTAGTTTTCTCAAAATGCAAACTTCAATATTTATAGACCAAGGAAGTTTGGACACCAAGGAATTTCCAAAACCGAAAATATTCTCAAGATATGCAATATATTTCCAAATTCGGTTTTCATAATTCCAGGAAATGCTCTGTCCAAATATTGACCGTAATCTCAGTAGAAAATCTACAATTAATAAATGCACATTACCAATTTTTATTTTTTAAAGATATGCATTTTAATTGCTGGAAATTAAAAGCATATAAAACTAAAAACCTTAATTAAAAGATTCTCAATTTATTTCGATCCGAGATTCTGCTTTAGTTATTAAGGAATATTTTTGAACGATAAAAGATAATAGTTACTGCACATGTTCAAAGTATGTCGACATCTTTACTTTGTAAATCCTTTTTCATATTTACAATCTTGGAACCGATTTGCCATACTTCCAAACGAGTTTAGAATTGGTACATATGATTTCCAAGAACTATGTGATTGATCAAAAAAATTCAATCACCATCCATGGTTTAACGGTTCTACCTCCAAGTGTCTACTAGGATCGGTCACATTAGTTTCCAAAATATTGTTAACTAAGTACCAGGATCGGTTACCACTTATTTTATGGTACTTACTTGTGATCGGTTGCACAAGTTATAGGATCGGTCACACCAATTACTAAAACTTGTTAACCTACTACAAGGATCGATTACACATCTTGTGATTAGTCCCAACCAAGTCCTAGGATCGGTTACCCAATGACTAGGAATGGTCACACCAATTACAAATATCGATCATACCATCTCAGGTGATTACTTAGGATCGGTTTCACCAATAAAAGTCATACCAATACAAAAGTCAGGCATTGTGAATAGTTTTACCAAGATACGTAAACAAGTTATGAGCGATTACACCGAACACACATATTGGTAATCCAAAGATTTGCAATGAATAACAATACCAATAAGCCTAGCGATTTCCCTTTCGATTCATAAAACTAGTTTATGAATTATACTTCCTTTAAACGAATGTAAAACATTGTTTCCTAGGACGAAATCTTCACCCATACCCATACACATAATCAGAATAGCATTTATACGATTATGTCGATATCTTATATACGAAGTTGAAAAGATAGACGTTATACTTCGTATTGTAATTCCTTAATACTATGTCTAACTAGAGTGTAATCATTCACAACTTTGCAGTTATTTTTTCGATATGCACGAGTTGAAAGATACGCTAGGAATGAAACAGTTCCAGTCAAATATTACTAACCTTAAGTGGAAGGATGATGTCGTCGTTTTAGCTCTTTACTTCTTCACATTCTTCAAGTCTTCATATAATACTTGTAAGTCTCATATCCTAGTAACTTTCTAGCTATCCTATTCGAAGTTGACTCTAGTAAATAATCAAACGACTCTTTAAATGAGTTTTGATTCACTAAAATATGACAACAAAACTTGATATACCAACGCTTGGTGCCTTCAACCGATCTATGCTCTAACAACAGGGAAGCATTCTTAGCTCATAAGAATGAAACCCTTGATGAATTCAAGATTATTGTTAATAGAATCCATAACGAACAGGGTCGCAAGCTAAATAAAATTAGAAGCGACCGTGGAACTGAATTCAAGGACACTAAGGTTTTTGAATTTTGTGACAAACTGGGGATTGTTTAACAATACTCACCACCCATTACTCCACAAGCAAATGGAGTTGCAGAAAGGAAGAATAGGAACATTCAGGAAATGGCAAGGGTAATGCTCCATAACAAAAACTTACCGTTAAAGTTTTGGGTAGAAGATGTGTTTACAGCGTGCTACTTGATCAACCGTGTCTATCTACGATCAAAGACCCTAAATACTCCTTATGAGTTATGGTACGGTAAGAAGCCCAACTTACATTATCTCATAGTGTTTGGAAGTAAGTGCTACATTCTGAAAGATCGAGAACAGAAAGGGAAATTTGACTCTAAAAGCGATGAAGGTATCTTTCTTGGCTATGCATCTGAAAATCGTGGTTTTCGAGTATTTAATCTCATAACCCTAGTTATGATGGAATCAACAAATGTTATCATCGATGATCTAAGAAATTTTCGTCATGATGACTCTCCTGCTTAATTGCTTCCAACAGAGACAATTGAGAAAGTCAAAGAAATCCTAGAATCAGTAGAAGTTGTTCCAACAGTTGATGATCCTAACGTTTCTAGTGACGAGGAGAAAAGCCATAGTCAGAATATTCCTATTGAATAAGAACGTTCTCCTCCACGACACCTCTGGGTTCAAAGGAATCATGATACTAACAGTATTATGGGAGGAAAAGATTCTACGGCTAAGACGAGAGGACAACTTCAAAATATTTGCAATTTTGGTTGTTATCTATCGCAAGTAGAACCGAAAAATATTGATGAAGCTCTTAGTGATCCCTTCTGGGTGAATGCAATGCATGAAGAGTTAAATCAATTTCAAAGGAAAGATGTATGGGAGCTTGTATCTTGTCCCTCCAATATCAATATTGTTGGTACTAAATGGATATTCAAGAACAAGTCAGACGAATTTGGCACCATTGTCAGAAACAAAGCCAGACTTGTTGCTCAGGGATATTCACAGATTGAAGGTATCTCCTTTGAAAAAACCTTTGCTTCTGTGGCACAACTTGAGTCCATTCGATTGTTATTAGCTCATGCTTGTTTTCTCAAGATTAAGCTATTTCAAATGGACGTAAAATCCGCATTCCTAAACATATGTTTAAAGGAAGAGGTCTATGTTGCTCAACCTAAAGGATTTGAAAGTCCAGACTTTCCAGATCATGTCTTTAATCTCAAAAAGGAACTATATGGATTAAAATAAGCACCTCGTGCCTGGTTCGAAAAACTAATTACTTCTCTTCTTATGAAAGGTTTTTCGAGAGGCGGAGCTGATAAAACACTGTTTACCAAATGGAGTGGAAAAGATGTGGTCATTTCTCAAGTTTATGTAGATGATATCATCTATGGATCAACATCCGAGAAACTTGCAAAAGATTTTCAAGTCTCTCTTGGAAAGTAATTTGAAATGAGCAATGTTGGTGAATCAAAATTCTTTTTAGGATTACAAATTCAACAACACAAGGATGGAATTTACTTATCACAAGAAAAATATTCTAAGGATCTTGTTACAAGGTTCGGTATGGATAAGTCAACTCCAAAGTTGACCCCTATATGTCAACTCCAAAGCTGACCCATATGCCCACCACTGATAAACTACACCGGGATGAGAAAGGAATCAATGTAGATCAAAAACTCTATCGATCTATCATTGGAAGTTTTTTATATCTTACAGCTACTAGACCTGATATTGCTTTTAGTATTGGTTGTTGTGCTAGGTTTCAGGCTAATCCAAAGGAGTCTCATCTTGCAGCTACAAAAAGGATCATGCGATACATTCAACACACTATCGAGTATGGTCTATCTTTTACTTTTGATACTAACACTGATCTTATTACCTATTCAGATTCTGATTGGACAGGATGTGTTGAAGACATAAAGAGTACATCTGGGGGTTTCTACTATTTAGGGTTGAATCTTGTGGCTTGGCATAACAAGAAACAAAACTCAAAATCCCTTTCAACATGTGAAGCAGAATATATTATTGCAGGTTCATGTTGTACCCAACTTATATGGATGAAACAAATGTTTGCCGATTACAGAATTGACACTGGAATAATGAAAATCTTTTATGATTACTCAAGCGCGATTCGCATCACTGAGAATCCTGTTGAGCACTCAAGAACTAAGCACAATGTTGATGGTGGATTTTCATTTAAGGCTAAAATTGTAAAAAGCCAAAAAATCATGCGCTGACATCCTGCAAAGGATAAAGCCACTGATAAGTGATGAATACTTCTCCACTTTACTAATTCATCCAGGTTGGAGCATGTATCAACAATCTCTTATACCCTGTGAATTTATAGCGTTATCAATTAATACATGACTAGCCTTGTATTTCCTGTTCCGCTGAACTCTCATTATTAGTGCGGCATGACGACTGAGTGTTGCTCTCAGCAAAGTAACATGAATCTCCAAACGTTGATAATGAGGTATGCATGAAATACTCGTACAGGCTACATCTCTCGGTTGTTATACTAGCCCGATTAAACATATTTGAATCTGGACTGTCCATATCAGTCTCAGAAACAATCACAGTCACACAAGTCGGCCGCATGATTTAACCAGCCTAAACGATCCTCAGCAGGAGCAGACTACCACCTTAATGACCACCAGCGGGCCCACTTACGCCCTGGTCGGTCGAATATCTACCATGCCACCCAAACTACCACCGAACACCAGCCTGAAGTTGGATGTCCAGGATGGTATGAAGCGGCTTGGAGGAGACGTGCGAACAAGGCCGCCTATGGCAGTCTAAAAATCATCACTTCCGTCCAACATCACCAGCATGGTTGGACGGCATAGATCGTCCCATGACCGGATGGACAAGCGTGTCCTGCACACCGGCGGACCCCCTTCACGCTTGCATAATCGATCCTCCTCTGACCTAGCCACAGAACCATGGACGGTTGACTGAAGTTGGGCCGGCGTGAAAGCTTAAAGGGTCGCAGGAAATTCCATTAAAGGTCCCAAATTGATCACGACTATCCAACTTCACTGACATGATTGGATGGCTTAGATCAGACCCATAGCCACCAGGCAGGTATTAGCGTGTTCACCACCGGCCCAACGTGGGACCCACATGGTTGGCCTCCCCAAAAGAGAAACATGGCTTGCCAATTCGTCCAACCAAAGCAGCGTGGACGTGAAACCCTAATTAGGGTTTGCGGCACATCACATGTGTCTCAAATCAGTCTCAATCATCCATCTTCGCAGGCATAAATGGAGGGTGTAGATGTAGATTCAAAGGGCCCAGAGAATGTCAACACAATCACCGTGGGGCCGCTTACATACATGACTAATCGCTCAAGACCAACTATGGTTGGTCGTCTTGATTCGTGCGCCCAAACAAAGCATGGACGCGCGTTTTCAATTGCAAATCGATCTCGATCACTCAACTTTGCCAGACAAATTGAGTGGCTTAGATCATTTCTTCACGAGACAGTGAGGTACGTACGTGTACGCTGGCCTGCCGACTGCACGCCTGACTGATCGTCCAAGACCGACCATGGTTGGTCGTCTCGAAACGCGCGCCTGAAGTAGGCACGACGTGCGGTCTTCAATTCCTTTGCGGCATGGGATTTCTGTCGCAAATCAATCTCAACCGCTCCTCTTTGCCAGACAAATTGAGTGTCTTAGATCGCATCTTCCTGGGACAGTGAGGTACAAACACCTACACCAGCATGCCGTCTACACGCATGCCCAATCGACCTTGCCAAAAACGTGTCCCATGCCTGGATTCGACCAAGCTAAAGGTTGGTGTTCGAGCGCCTCCTAAACCCTAATTCGACGGTCGCAGATATGGGTCGCAAGCCATCTCGTCCGTCCAACTTCACCAGCCTGGACGGACAACCTAAGACAGGAGTTAGGCGACCCGTGAGGTATCACCACAATCACCGTCCACCACTCTTCCACACAGAGTGATCGGTCAAGTCAGGGCTTACCTATACATCCTCCAAACGATCACTCGAAGATGGTTGGACGTGATGCTATGCTTAATCTGCGACTTACTCCGTTAAGCCTTAAAACAACGATGCTTCATACACGCTGAATATATTCGATGCGTCACATGCGTAGAATGCACACGATATTTCATAAATATCGACTTCCTAAATAACTTAGTTATTTAACCTAGCATCACATGCTTTCTGTGGGTCCCACGATCCACACACTCGAGACATTAATCATGTCACAAAATGGGGGATACATACTGGGGTATTGGTCTGGAAGTTTACAGCGTGCAACGCACAACGCGCCATCACAAGAACGTGTCAGGAAGACATGGACGGTTAGTGATGATGGGAGAAGTGGGAAAGACTGATCGTGTGACACTAACACACCCAACTCCACTACTCCATCACTCCACTTTCTCCACTTCCCACGAGAGACGTGGGTAAGGCTCAATGACTTGTATAAATAGGTTCTCCTCCCTATTTCCAAAACAAGACAACAGAAACCAAGTGTTTATACAATCGTATCCAAACACCAGAACTGATAGCTTACATTCTGCAAGCCAGTTCAGCTTTCTGATACAAGTCATACAAAACCAACATCTTCACAATATCAACACCTTCTTCGCTTCCCTCCCTAAGATCAACCCCATCTCCTTCACTTTGTGACCGAAGCAAGTATGGAACAGCCATTTCTTGGTTTAGGCTAGAATTGTACAGATTGATTTCTCGAATCACAAGCACTCCCGTGCAGTGCATTTTTTTAGGGTTTAGATTCATTTCTCATTCACACACCCCAAATTACCAAAACCTGCAGAAATAGTTTCACCCATAAACAATTGGCGACCACAGTGGGAGGCTAATCTCTCGGTTGTAAATTCAATTTCTTAAATACCATTTGATCGGTTTCAAGATGGTTGGTATTAGGACCGCCTCAACGGCCTCATATCTTGGTGATTCCTCCAACGGAGATACCCCTCCTACCAACGGCGTACCTGATGGTATAATCAGGAGACTTTCAACGTTGAGTGAACTAGCGCGGGTACAAGAGATTCATACGAAAAACATGGAGCTAATCAAGGAAGCGATAAATGGCATACTTGATCTCCTCGTCAAGATCACATCAGAGATGAGCATTCCGGGGACTTCTACACCGGGGACTGGTCCCTCTCAAATCAACAGCTTTACTACAAACCAGAGACCAGCGGATCAGGAAGCGGCATCTCTAGTGGAAATTTTGTGTGAACTTTTACACCTCTTGAAGAATCAGCAGGCGGAGACGTTTGTTGCAATTAACCAGATAGCCCTGGACGTACACCTGGCTCCTTCACGTCCAGAAGTCCTAAACGCATCGGAAAAATCTGTAAATAATGTCACATTTACAGAGGACGACATGATGGTGGAGGAAGGTCACAACCGACCCTGCATGTTACCGCACGCATCAAGGGTTCAGAGTTCAGGAGGGCCCTCATCGACACAGTAGCATCTTCGAATGTGATTACTCTCAAGACTCTCAGGGCATCCAAGGTTCGCCCATGCAATATCGTACGGCATCCTACCACAATGACAGACTTTGAAGGAAACCAGACCAGCACATACGGGTATGTCAATCTGAATTTATCAGTAGGGCCCGTTCAGTCAAAAGTGAAATTTGAAGTCAAAGAGAAGGAGCCGGACTATCATATGATACTAGGGAGACCGTGGCTTCATGACAATAGGGTCGTCCCTTCAACGTATCACCAGTGCCTGAAGACCATGCTGAATAAGGAAGTCATCCGTATTCCTGCATCATTGTCTCCTTACGCACCAATATGCGGAGTGGAACTGTTCGAGCCAAGGGAAACTCCGTGGAAAGGATCAGACTAAGTCCTGTGCACCCCACTCCCCACGTGGGCGTCAATCCAGGAGGAGGACCGACTTGCATCATTGAGGGATATCCACCACGACGCACTTTTGATGACCAGGCACTCTTCTTTATCCGGTGAAACCGCAACCCACGTCCACACCAAGAGGGAACGATCTTTCGAGGCAAGCCGTGATCAGAATGGGAAAACGATATACCGACAACTAGCAGGGGAGACTGGTACCCAGTCTCTCCGCACAGTTTAGTGCTTCAAAAACGACGAGCCACAAGAGGAGGTATTGGACGCTCTGCGACAGCTACAAGATGGCACCAACTCCACAACTGACGAGCTCGAGATTGTTAACATCGGGAATGAAGAATCTCCCAGGCCTGTCTCTATCAGTTCGACTTTGTCCACGGACGAACGCGCGAATCTTGTCCAACTTCTCAAGGAGTATCAAGATGTATTTGCCTGGACATATGAGGAAATGCCTGGTCTGGATGAAAAATTGGTCACCCATCATCTACATGTCGTACCTGGGTCAAAGCCGATCAAACATCCTCTGAGGAAATTTAGACACGAAGTGGAAGAGCAAATCAAAACCGAAATTCAGAAGTTGCTAGCTGCCAGCTTCATCAAAGCTATTCATTATACGACCTGGTTAGCTAATGTGGTTCCGGTAAAGAAGAAAAACGGACAGATCCGATGCTGCATGGATTTCAGAGACTTGAACAAGTGCTGCCCCAAGGACGATTTTCCTCTGCCCAACATCGACATGTTAGTGGACGCCACAAGTGTACACGACATGTTCTCCTTCATGGATGGTTACAGTGGCTACAATCAGATAAAGATGTATGATCACGATGTAATTAAGACATCCTTTCGAACCCCTCTTGGAAATTTCTACTATACCGTTATGCAATTCGGTTTAAAGAACGCCGGTGCAACGTATCAACACGCTATGACGGCAATCTTCCATGACATGATGCATAAACAAGTAGAAGACTACGTGGATGATATTGTGCTCAAGTCAAGAGCTCGAGTAGACCACACAGGAGTCTTACGACAAGTGTTCGAGAGGTGTCGTGAATACAAATTGAAGATGAATCCTCTGAAATGCGCTTTCAGTGTCTCTTCAGGAGAATTTTTGGGATTCCAAGTGACTGCAGAAGGGGTCAAGGTGGACCCGTCCAAGACTCAAGCCATCCTCACAATGCCGCCACCACGAAATGTGTAGGAACTCCAAAGCTTCATGGGCAAGGTGAACTACATTCGACGTTTTATACCTGGCCTGACCCAGCTTGTTGCCTCATTCACCCCCTTGCTGAAGAAGGGAGCAAGCTTCGTTTGGACCGCAACTCAACAGGAAGCGTTCCGAAAGATTCAACGAATACTGTCATCTCTAGCCATCATAAAGTCTCCCGTCCAAGGGAAGCCGCTTTGTCTCTACATCGCCTTCAGTGACACCGCCGTCGGGGCCTTGCTCGCTCAAGAAGACGATGAGGGAATCGAACGTCCCATATACTACTTCAGTCGAATATTAAGAGATGCTGAACTCAGATATCCCAAGGCGGAGAAAGCATGTTTATCTCTAATCCATTCCATTCAGAAGTTCAGACATTACCGGTTGTTCAACAAGGTGGTACTAATATCTAAATCTGACCCTGCGAAGTTCTTACTTTCAAAACCGGTCCTGATGGGAAGGAAGGCCAAGTGGCTTCTCCAAATGTCAGAGTTAGACATAAAGCGTGGATCACCGAGAGCTATCAAGGGGAAGCAGTTGCATACTTACTAGCAGCATTCCTTGGGGAAAGCACTACGGGACTACACGAGGATCTTCCTGGAGAATTTCCAGACATCTCCGTTGTCGAGGAAGAAGCGTGGATATTGTATTTTGACGGCTCCGCCACTCCTAGCAATAACACCGGAGGAGCGGGCGTGGTATTAGTATCCCCAACTTGGGAAGTATTCTCACACTCCTTCAAGCTGGACTTCCAATGCACCAACAACTCAGCGGAGTATGAAGCCTTCCTCATAGGGCTGTCAATAGCCAAGCAAGCAGGAGTCACACGTCTGGAGATAAGAGGTGACTCCAAGTTACTGGTGAAACAGATGAATGGAGTATACGTATTGAAGGAAGTAACGCTAGCTCCATACCGGTCAGAAGCACAAAGGTTACTAAACTACTTTGCCGATGCAACCATAATCCATGTTGGTTGCAGCAACAACAAACATGCTGATTGTCTAGCCACGCTGGCGTCCAAATTGAAGTTCGAAGGTTTGGAAGAAACCCTGACAGTAAAGAGGAGAACCATAGAATCAACATGGCTGTCACAATACAAAGATGCCAAGATTTGCGATTGGCGAACTCCGATCATTCAGGAGCTCAACAGTTCACTTTCCCAAGGAAAGGTCAGTCTCAAAACCCTGCAGAACTTCTTCATGCTTCATGGTATGTTATATCATCGAAACCCGGATGGTTCCCTATCGAGATGTCTTGGGGATGATGAAGCACGACTACAGCTTAACCGCGTTCACAATGAAATTTGTGGACAATCACTGGTGGTAACGCTTTACCGACGACTTCAACGCCTGGGATATTACTGTCCAGAGATGGAGGCTCAATCCCGACTGCTTCAGAAGTCCTTCTCAAATTGTCAAGCACCGGCACACCAATTGGAGGTTTTTAGTGCGGACCATACTGGGGACTGGAGAGAGCCGTATATTAGCTATCTCCTCCACGGGGAAACTCCTGCTAGTCAAAAGGATGCTGTCAAGATAAAGAAAGAGGCCAAGCGGTTCATATTTCACGAAGGGATCTTATACCGCAAGAGATTCGGAGGAGATCTATTGAGGTGCCTGGCTGGGACATAAATCCCGTTTATGCTGAAGGAAACACACGAAGGGGAACATCAAGGGAAGAGGAAACTGTTTCTCCAGATACACGAGAAATACTATTGGCCGACCATGGAGGACGATGCAGGTGATTTTGTTCAAAGCTGCCACAAATGTCAAATTCATGGAACCTTGTTCACGCGCCTTCCACCCCTTTACACTCTATAAGCAGTCCATTTCCATTTTACAGTTGGGTACTGGACATTATCGAAAAAATCAATCCGCCATCATCGAAGCAGCACGAATATATCATAACCGCAACAAAATACTTCACTAAATGGGTGGAGGCCATTCCTCTGCGAGGAACTACAGGAGCAACAATTGCGGCTTTCATTAAAGAGTATCTCATTTGTTGTTTTGGTGTGCCTAATCATATTATCACTGATAATAGCACTCCCTTCGTCAACAAACAGGTACGAGAGTTACTTGAAGAATATGGAATTAAGTAGGTCTTCTCCACTGTCTACTACCCTCAAGGAAACGAACAAGCTGAGAGTACCAACAAGACGTTGATCCGGATTATCAGTCGAACAGTACATGACAATCGTAGAGAATGGCATGACCAGTTACCATTGGCGCTATGGGAATACCGGACGTCACCCAGAAGCTCCATTGGAGTTTCTCCATACTCACTTGTTTACGATGCGTACGCAATTCTCCCAGCAGAGATCAAAATCCCATCAGCTAGGATTGCAGCAGCAACCGGGGTCCACTGGAATGAGGCTGAAGCATCTAACTCCAGAGTAGCTGAGTTAGACACTATGGATTTCAGAAGAAGCAAAGCAAAGGGACGCATTCAGGTGTACAGGAATAAAATTTCCAGGGCGTATAACAGAACTGTGAAACCACGTGTTTTCAAAGTGGGAGATTTGGTCTTGAAGACGGCCAAGCACATCCATCAAGACATGTATACACCAAAATTCTCACCGAAATGGGAAGGTCCTTATATAATCACTAAGGCTTACAGTACCGGCTACTACAAGATCATCAAGGTGGACGGGGGAAAGTTAGAAACAATCATCAACGGAAAATGGTTCAAGGCATATCATGCTTGATCATTGTCCGCTTCTGTCTCATGACACAACAATACATGCATTTATTTTCATTACACGTTCGAATTATCAATTTTTCATTAATAAAAAAACCCATTTTCACCAATTAAAAACCAATGCAATTTATTCCACAAAGATGTTCAGAAATCTTCTTGACATGAACGTCATTAATAATAAGAGAATACAGCTGAATGTGGCTTAGAAGAGGCCATCCAGCAGGTTATAGTTCCTTGAGAGCATCATCTTCAACCTAGATGGATATCTCTTCTTCAAGTTCTGTACTGCCTGCTCCACCTTCTCCGATTCAGCGGCCAGAGCCTTTACTTCTTCCAAGATAGCCTTCGCAGCAGGAACTACGTTCGCAAGGATGCCGGATCGATTAACCTTGATGATGTCAAGACGCCGCCGTAGCCAACCCACATTGAATCCCATCGATTCACAGGTAGACAACATGTTCTCCTGCTCAAATTTTGATTCAGAAACGTTACGGATGGAGATACCTTCCATCTCGGCAATCAGGGGAAGAAGGCAGTTTACCGTAGTAACCAAAGCAGATGCACAGTGTTGAACTAAATTCCTGGTTGCAATATGGCCATACCTATTCCATACTTTTTTGTATAAAGGCACAAACTCCTTCCGCACCAAGAATCCGCCGATGGTTCGATAGCTGGAAGACAGACATTTCATGTGAATATCGAATGGAAGACCTGCGTTGGGATATTCGTAAGACGAGATACCTAAATCTGCATCATCGAGGTCAGCAGGGGTGGTTGTGTTTGAATTTGAAGGAAAAATACTGGTCAAATCATCATCATCGACCACTGTCACACATGGGCGTCTCTGCAAAAGGGGGGAGAACGAACTGGTACGGCCTTCCGGCGAGCACGAACATGAGAGTCATCGCAAATCTATTCATCTTGAACCTCAGATGGGCGTGCGCGTTTAACAGAAGATCCTGGGTGATACGAAGAAGATGATCTGCTGCTGTTCGACATGTTGAAGAGAAAGAGTTTCTGCAAGAAAAGCCTATCAATGAATGGCGGTTTTAAACCCCGCATACATGTTGAAGAAAACCATAAGAAATACTGAATCAGCTACAACATAGCTTATCCTGAGGTCTCAATGCCCACCAAGTCATACTTTTCTCCCAAACCCTAGTTTGACCAGCTCCACCTGGCGATGTTTATGCGGTAAATATGTATCTACTCTATCTTGGTCATTTTAGAATACAAATTTTTCACCATCTCGTGCCTACCCCACAATAGTGTAACCATTATGTGCTAGGCAGGGGACTTAATGTTGATGGTGGATTTTTATTTAAGGCTAAAATTGTAAAAAGCCAAAAAATTATGGGCTGACATCCTGCAAAGGATAGAGCCACTGATAAGTGATGAACACTTCTCCACTTTACTAATTCATCCAGGTTGGAGCATGTAACAACAATCTCTTATACCCTGTGAATTTATAGCGTTATCAATTAATACATGACTAGCCTTGTATTTCCTGTTCCGCTGAACTCTCATTATTAGTGCGGCATGATGACTGAGTGTTGCTCTCAGCAGAGTAACATGAATCTCCAAACGTTGATAATGAGGTATGCACGAAATACTCGTACATGCTACATCTCTCGGTGTGTTATACGAGCCCGATTAAACATATTTGAATCTGGACTGTCCATATCAGTCTCAGAAACAATCACGACCACACAAGTCGGCCACATGATTTAACCAGCCTAAACGATCCTCAGCAGGAGCAGGCTACCACCTTAATGACCACCAGTGGGCCCACTTACGCCCTGGTCGGTCAAATATCTACCATACCCAAACTACCACCGAACACCAGCCTGAAGTTGGATGTCCAGGCTGGTTTAGAGCGGCTTGGAGGAGGCGTGCGAACAAGGCCGCCTATGGCAGTCTCAAAATCATCACTTCCGTCCAACATCACCAGCATGGTTGGATGGCATAGATCGTCCCATGACCGGATGGAAAAGCGTTCCTGCACACCGGCGGGCCCCCTTCACGCCTGCATAATCGATCCTCCCCTGACCTAGCCACAAAACCATGTACGGTTGCCTGAATTGGGCCCGCGTGAAAGCTTAAAGGGTCGCAGGAAATTCCATTAAAGGTCCCAAATTGATCACGACCATCCAACTTCACCGACATGATTGGATGGCTTAGATCGGACCCATAGCCACCAGGCAGGTATTGTCGTGTTCACCACCGGCCCAACGTGGGCCCCACATGGTCGTCCTCCCCAAAAGAGAAACGTGGCTTGACAATTCGTCCATCCAAAGAAGCGTGGACGTGAAACCCTAATTAGGGTTTGCGGCACATCACATGTGTCGCAAATATGTCTCAACCATCCATCTTCGCATGCATAGATGGAGGGTGTAGATGTAGATTCAAAGGGCCCAGAGCATGTCAACACAATCACCGTGGGCCCTCTTACATACATGACTAATCGGTCAAGACCAACTGTGGTTGGTCGTCTCGATTCGTGCACCCAAACTAGGCATGGCCGCTCGTTTTCAATTGCAAATCGATCTGGACCACTCAACTTTGCCGGAAAAATTGAGTGTCTTAGATCATATCTTCACGAGAAAGTGAGGTACGGACGTGTACACTGGCTTGCCGACTGCACGCCTGACTGATCGGCCAAGACCGACCATGGTTGGTCGTCTCGAAACGCGCGCCCGAAGTAGGCACGACGTGCGGTCTTCAATTCCTTTGCGGCATGAGATTTCTGTCGCAAATCAATCTCAGCCGCTCCTCTTTGCCAGAAAAATTGAGTGACTTAGATTACATCTCCCTTGGACAGTGAGGTACAAACACCTACACCAGCATGCCGTCTACATGCATGCCCAATCGGCCTTGCCAAAAACGTGTCCCATGCCTGGATTCGACCAAGATAAAGGTTGGTGTTCGAGCGCCTCCTAAACCCTAATCCGACGGTCGCAGATTGGGTCACAAGCCATCTCGTCCGTCCAACTTCACCAGCCTAGACGGACATCCTAAGACATGAGTTAGGCGACCCGTGAGGTACCACCATAATCACCGTCCACCACTCTTCCACACAGAGTGATCGGTCAAGTCAGGGCTTACCTATACATCCTACAAACGATCACTCGAAGATGGTTGGATGTGATGTTATGCTTAATCCGCGACTTACTCCGTTAAGCCTTAAAACAGCGATGCTTCATACACGCTGAATATATTCGATGAGTTACATGCATAGAATGCACACGATATTTCATAAATATCGACTTCCTAAATAACGTAGTTATTTAACCTAGCATCACATGATTTCTGTGGGTCCCACGATCCACACACTCGAGACATTAATCATGTCACAACATGGGGGATACATACTGGGGTATTGGTCTGGCGGTTTACAGCGTGCAGCGCACAACGCGCCATCACAAGAACGTGTCAGGAAGACATGGACGGTTAATGATGATGGGAGAAGTGGGAAAGACTGATCGTGTGACACTAACACACGCAACTCCACTACTCCATCACTACACTTTCTCCACTTCCCACGAGAGACGTGGGTAAGGCTCAATGACTTGTATAAGTAGGTTCTCCTCCCTATTTCCAAAACAAGACAACAGAAACTAAGTGTTGATATAATCGTATCCAAACACCAGAACTGATAGTTACATTCTGCAAGCCAGTTCAGCTTTTTGATACAAGTCATACACAACCAACACCTTCACAATCTCAACACCTTCTTCACTTCCCTCCCTAAAATCAACCCCATCTCCTTCACTTTGTGACCGAAGCAAGTCTGGAACGGTCATTTCTTGGTTTAGGCCAGAATTGTACAGATTGATTTCTCGAATCACAAGCACTCCCGTGCAGTGCATTTGTTTAGGGTTTAGATTCATTTCTCATGCACACACCCCAAATTACCAAAACCGACAGAAATAGTTTTCACCCATAAACACACATCGACGTCATGGATCATTTTATTAGATACCTCTATGAAAATGGTATCATTAAAATGGGATTTGTTCCTTCCGAACAACAATAGGCTGATATTCTCACCAAACCTCTAGATACTGCTACGTTTCAACACTTACGACAGTCTATTGGTGTTGTTTTGGTTCATTAGAATTCTAGCTTTTTTCTTGCCCCTGGATCTATCTATATCTTTTGGGCGATAAAAGCTTGAAGTTTCAGTGAAATGTTGTTTCAATTCCACATTTGTTTTTAGTATTTGTAGTTTGTTTCTGTCAGATATCAAATTGTCCAAAGAAATCCTACTTTTCTCGCAAAAGTAAGGTCGCTCTTGTTGTTCTTTCAGGAATGACATTTAATGGGGGAGAGTTCTTAATTAAACTTGTGCTTAATTGCCAAATCTTTGTGGGAAGTGCGGCTGTGGAATATTGTAGGAGTTTTCATGTATCTTTATAATTTTTTTGATGAATACACTAAGTCCTTGGGGAGTTGAGGGAGTTGAATGTAGTCCAGTTTTTACCCGTTAGTCGTAGGGGAATTTGAAAGAGTCTCTCAAAATCCCCGTTAGTCGTGGGAGAGTTTAGAATAATCTCTCAAACTCCCTAGAAAACCCCGTTAATCGTTGGGGAGTTTGAAAGAAACTCTTGAACTCCCTGTTAGTGGTAAAAACTAGAATGCTAGGGAGTTGGTTTGTTTTGGGGAGTTCTAGGGAGTTTGCAGTGTATTTTTGCCTCACTACAAATCTCTCAAAAGAGTAGAGATTTTGGGAGAGTCTCTCAAACTCCCTACACTCAAAACACCACACTCTCTCAAACTCCCTATAATCTCTCACACTCCCTCAAAATCCCCAATATTCAAATGCATTAAACCCCCCCCCCCCCCCCCCCCCCTCCAAGTCACCCGTGGAATAACCCCTATAAGTTTCGACTATGTTAAATCATCGAAACCAAGTTGATATGTTCTCTTTTAGTCATGAATAATATTTTTGAGAATTTCATTATGATCTCGTTGGTTTTCGTACCTTTGCCAATTTATATTGACAAAAAGGGGGAGAATTATTTTGTACTTCACACTACATACATACGGTTTACAGATCATTATGTAAGGGGGAGTGGTTTCCATTGTGAGAAGAAGTATTGACTAAGGGGGAGAGTTACATATCACCATAGTATTATTGTCAAAGTTGTAATACAATTGAAATTTGATGTAGTATAATAATGCTATGACACTGTATAACAATATTTGAGAACAACTGTTTTCGTATTGTTATAGCTATGGATCTTCAACAACAATGATGCTTAGTTGAACACGTTCAAAATCATTGGAGTACTTGGAGTGACGAAGAATTCAAGGAATGTTGAAGAACTAAGAAAATCAAGCATGTTGTATAAAAAGTTACAAAGTTTATTTATTTTTTAATCCATATGTATTGATAGTTTTGTCATTAAAATTGACAAAGGGGGATATTGTTAGAGCACTGCTCGGTCGAACTCGCAAGCGTTTCTATCTCAAGCTTGTTTGTCAAGTTTAGGTGATCAAAACTATAAGTCTTGATTTCTAGTCTACTTATAGCTATGTCTTGGACTAGGATAAAATGTGTAGTTGGGATTTAGACTTCACGACGTTCATCGATTGAAGGCGAAGATCTACTGAGGAGAGTTTGGAGGAACTTCGTCAACAAAAGGTATGTGGAGACTAAAACTTATATATCACTCAGAAGTCTATTCTATTCTATCTCCTATTAAGATTAAGTCGTATAGCTATATAGACTTTTAAATTATACACATTTGATATTTCGAGCTGAGCTTAACTCGCTTATATCTTTCTTGAAATATGTGTTGGAAGGTTTTTGCTTTAGCTACATTCATCATTATTCTTGACGAGTTTAGTTGGAAACAATTTATTTGTTGGAAACTAAATAATGAGTCAAAAGATGATCATGTTAAAATTGCCTTGAAACATCTTACATGATTTGTGTGAGACAGTCATTTGATGTCGACTCAGAATGTTTCGTACTGATCATTCAATCACTTGAAAATTACTTATAAGCTAATAGTTTGTGTAAGACAGCTATTGTCGTATTCTAAGGATGTTTCAATGATTGAAATGGGAGTTTAGAACAATTAACCATTGTCTGGATATAGCACAGTATGCATACCAGTATGCAAACTGTTGTGGTATGATTCAGGTCCGAAAGCCAAGTTTGCATACCAGTATGCGAACGGTTTTAACTGTTAAAGTCCGGGAACCAAGTATGCATACCAGTATGCGAATGGTTCTACCTGAGTTAGGTCCGAGATGACAGTATGCATACCGGTTTGCGAACTGTCGGACAAGACCAAAGTCCGGAACTTAAGTTTGCGTACCCGTTTGCAACCTAAGTTGGTTTAAGTTCTAAAATCGGTTAATTATGATTTCATACTCATGAACAAATACATATATAAATTAAGGAATGCAATCTTTGCAAACCGTGGCTTAATGTTCATTAATTGATTCTCTTGAATCAATCTGATTTTGTTTCAATTGTGTCTTGTATACTTCTATGAGAATATAAACAATTGAACGACTCTATGAGTAACAAAATTAGATTCATTTGATTATCATTTGATCTAGAAGTGTTAGATGAATTTGGTTAATATAAAAGTGTTTATATGGCTAACTTCGGTTAACTATTGTTGAGCCAACTCAATATACACGTTTAGGTACGATTACCCATATCTAAATGAAGGTATATTTCATTTGTGTGTAACAAGCTAAGACCATCTAACGATGGAGAGATATTTCTTTGGTTTTAAGCAAACTTAGATTTAATCTTAAATCGGGATTTCATCTAACGGTGAATATTGATTGCTTTGTTTCAAAGCTATCAAACCCTGATTTTGAAGACTATATAAGGGAGAACTCTAGCAACTGGGAAACCTAATCCCCAAACCTCATGTGTAATACTATTTGCGTACTAGAGTCGATTTTCTTTTAACCCAGGTCTTTCCTAAAATCATTATATGTTAATGACTTAAAGACTTCATTGGGGTTCTGAAGCCAGACCCAGCTATTTTCTCTCTAGTTGCGTGTTCTGATCTTACTTGTTCTATTGTATTGAGTACTATCTTCTATAATATTGGATCAAGATTTTATCTCCGATAGGTAAGATATAAAAAATAATCACAAAGCTCTTCGTCTCATTCTTTGTGATTCCACAATAACTTGTTCTACTACCATATAGTTAAGCTATTGTGAGGTATATTTCTAGGTTGTTCTTCGGGAATATAAGATCGGATTATCAATTGGTTCCTGTTCACCTTGATTTATCAAAAGACGGAACAAAAACTTCATAGGTATTTCTGTGGGAGACAAATTTATCTACCAAAGTAGACTTTTCTGTGGGAGACAAATTTGTTTACAAAGTTTTCGACTTTGGGTCGTAGCAACTCTTAGTGTTGGGAGAGATCAGCTACGGGAATCAAGTGCATAGAGTCCTGCTGGGGGATTCAAAGGCGTAAGGAATGCGACTGTACCTTAATCGGTGTGAGACTTGGTTAGGGCTCAACTACATTCCAGTCTGAAGTTAAATTTTAGTAGGATAGTGTATGTAGCGGCTTAATACAATGTGGTGTTCAAATCTGGACTAGGTCCCGGTGTTTTTCTGCATTTTCGGTTTCCACGTTAACAAAATTTTTGGTGTCTGTGTTACTTTTTTTTCGCATTATATTTGTTTATATAATTGAAGTATCACAGGTTGTGCGTAGTTCAATCAATTGGTAAATCCGACCTTTGGTTGTTGATTGAAATTGATTGACAGTTAAACATTGGTTTTTGATACCGTTCAAGTTATTTCTCATATCAATCAGGCTCACAGATTTATATCCGTTCGATTGCAAATTGTATTGAGAAATTGAGATATAACTCTTGGATGTTTTTCCTTGATTGAGTTTGACTGTCTAGTTGTTTCTCTTGGAATTATAATGGAGTTAGTCCATACAGATTGTCGAACGTGAAAAAGAGGGGGTCAAAAAACCACATTCAATATTTAGTTTAGGAAATCTGTATGGACTAACTCCATTACATTTCCAAGAGAATCAACTAGACAGTCAGACTCAATCAAGGAAAATGCATCCAAGAGTTATATCTCAATTTCTCAAATCAATATGCAATCGTACAGATATAAATCTGTGAGGCGGATTAATATGAGAAATAACTTGGATGATACCAAAGACCAATATCCTAGTGTCAATGAATTTCAATCAACAACCAAAGGTTGGATTCACCAATTGATTAAACTACGCACAACATGTGATATTTCAATTATATAGAAAATATAATGCGGAAAAGAAATAACACAGACACCAGAAATTTTGTTAACGAGGAAACTACAGATGCAGAAAAACCCCAGGACCTAGTCCATATTTGAACACCACACTATATTAAGCCTCTACAGACTCTAGCCTACTACAATTTAACTTCAGAATGGAATGTAGTTGAACCATAACCAAGTTTCACACCGATTAAGGTACAGTCGCGTTCCTTACGCCTCTGAATCCCAGCAGGACTCTACGCACTTGATTCCCTTAGCTGATCTCACCCAAAACTAAGATTGCTACGACCCAAAGTCGAAGACTTGATAAAAAAATTTGTCTCACATAGAAAAGTTTATTGAATAGATAAATTTATCCCCCACAGAAATACCTACGAGTTTTTTGTTCCGTCTATTGATAAATCAAGGTGAACAGGAACCAATTGATACACCAGACTTTTTCTCCCGAAGAACATCCTAGTAATATCAATCACCTCACAATGATCTTAACCGTATGGTAGCGGAACAAGATACCGTGGAATCACAGATGATGAGACGAAGATGTTTGTGACTACTTTTTATCTTACCTATTGGAGATTGAATCTCGAGCAAATCTTAGAGAAGATAGTACTCAATACGATAGAACAAAGTAAGATTAGAACACACAACTATAGAGAAAATAGTTGGGTCTGGCTTCAGAATCCCAATGAAGTCTTTAAGTCGTTAACCTATAATGGTTTTAGAAAAACCTAGGTTAAAGGAGAATCGACTCTAGTCGCAACTACTATCACACAAGAGGTGTGGGGATTAAGTTTCCCAGTTGCTAGAGTTCTCCCTTATATAGTCTTCAAACCAGGGTTTGCAATCAATGCTACTTTGGAAACAAAACATTCAATATTCACCGTTAGATGAAAACCTGATAAGAGTCAATCAAATATATTTCAACTGTCAGATTGAACTTAGCTTGTTACACATAAATGAAATGTGTCTTCATTTAGATATGGGTAACCGTACCTAAACATGTGCACATGGTTGAATCAACAATAGTTAACCGAAGTTATCCATATGAACACTTTCATATCAACCTTGTTCATCTTTATCACAACTAGTTCAAATGACTCAAATGAAACTAGTTATATAGTTGTTCAATTGTTTATATTCTCATAGAAGTATACAAGACACAATTGAAACAAAATCGATTTTGATTCACTCGAATCAATTCATGAACATTATAGCCACGGTTTGCAAAAGATTGCATTATTATATAAATGTATTTGTTCACGAATAAACCGATTTTAGAGCTTAACCCACTCAAGTATGCAGACGAGTATGCATACTTAGAGGTCCGGACTTGGTCTGTCCGCCAGTATGCGAACGAGTACGCATACTGTCGTTCACAACCAAACTCAGTTGAGTTAGTATGCAAACGGGTACACATACTTAATTCCCGGACTTGAACTGTTAATCCAGTACGCATACGGGTATGCACACTAAGTTCCCGAACTTCAACTGTTAAACCAGTACGCATACAGGTATGCATACTATGTTTCCCGGACTTGAAATAACTTGCAACAGTTAGCATACAAGTACGTTCTGTGCTATATCCAATCAATGGTTAATTGTTCTAAACTCCATTTTAATCATTGAAACATTCTTAGAATGAGGGAATAGCTGTCTCACACAAACTATTAGCTTCAAAGTAATTTTCAAGTGATCAATAAATCAATACGAAACATTCCGAGTCTACATCAAATGACTGTCTCACACAAATCATGTAAGATGTTACCTGGCGATTTTCACATGACCATCTTTTGACTTTCGTCAATAATAAAAGATGAACTTGGCTAAAGCGAAAGCTTACCAACACATATTTCGAGAAATATGTAAGCGAGTTAAACTCAGTTCGAAATATCAAATGTGTATAAAGTAAAGTATATATAGCTATACGACTTTTGTCTCAATAGGATATATAATAGAAATATACTTCTGAGTGATAGATAAGTTGAAGTCTCCACATATCTGTAGGATCAGAATCTCGCAATGATAATGTTTCAGCGAAATTATTAATGGCACAACACTTAAGCGTCGCAGAACAATTCCAGAAATGATAAAATAAATGACGACAGATAAGATCACGAGAAAGATATGATAGTCCTGCGAAAATTAGAGAGTTTGCGAAATTAATATTTGTAAGGTTGCGAGAATGTCACAGACCATATCCGAAAATAAAGGACAGATTAGCTGTCATCCACTATGTATTTCCTTATAAATAGTCATTCGAGTTCTAAAGAAGAGGGAGATCTTTTTTGAGTAAGAAACAAGTAAATAGGAGAGAGAAAGTTAGAGAGGATCATTCTTGATTCTTTATCTTTTCTTGTAAAATCAAAGATTAATCAATAAAATTAAGATTAAACCTAAAATGAGTTGATTAATAATGAAATCATGAGTGTAGTGTAGGATTTCCTGCAACTACATAATGGCGCTAGAAACAGGGATTGAAGATCGAAAGTTGAAGATTGTTGATTGAGAATATTCAAGTCAAGAAAGTGATTAAAAAATCAGTGAATCAGTTAGAAGAAAGATGAATAGAATTATGAAAATGGAAAAATTGGAGTGTAATATGATAACAAAAACGATGATTAATGAATTCCATGAAAACATCAAAGGAAGAATACATAAACGAAATTTTGAAGGAAGGAAAGTTATGGCGGTAGAAAAAACATCACCCTTGAAAGATTGGGAAAAGCAAAAAATTGCATTCATGGCGGAAGAAATACCAAAAGAAAATTTGAACCACACATCTCCGTTGGTCATCACAGTGCCTATTACACGAAAAGAGAAGGAACAACAATAAAATCCACAGGAGAATGGATGTTGAACAGAACTTTAATCGATACAGGAAGTTCAGTTGATATAATATTTTATCACGCATTCCGGGGAATGGGATTTAAAGATGAAGAAATGTCCAGTTCAACATATTTTGTTCACGGCTTTGGAAAATCCACAACAAAACCTAAAGGAGAGATAGTGGTACGAATTCCACTTGGAGAAATCGAAACACATGTAACATTGTGCGTGGTGGATATGGAATCGCCATATAATATGTTATTAGGAAGATCATGGATACATGCGATAAAAGTTGTGGTATCAACGTTGCATCAATGTATTAAATTCCCCACTCCAAATGGAATAGGTGAAATCAGAGGAGATGTTGACAATGCGAAATTATGTCATCAAATTGAAGTAAAAATTATGAAGGACAAGCAAAAAAGAAACAATTTCGCAGAAAATTGGCAAAGGAAGCAAAGAAGGAAGAAGAATTTAGAGTATATATGATAAGGGCAAAAGAAGGCAAAGGAATACCCAGCGAAATTTCGGAAGAAGGAGAAGGCCATAAAACAATAAAAGAACCAACACCAATGGGAGAACCTAAACCCAGTTACACTGCCGCAGAACCAACAAAAAATAAACGTTGGGACTATAGAGGACCTCTAATGTTGAGAATTGGAACCAAAATGGATATGAAGAAGAAGAAAGAACTGTTAACTTGTTGCGAGAATATAAAGATTTTCGCAGGAAGCATGGATGAGATACCAGGAATAGATCCATCAATTGCATGCCACAATTGGAGATTAACAAAAATGTGAGACCATTTAAACAGAGAATAAGAAAAATTGCAACAACTTACCATTCCCAAATAGAAGAAGAACTACAGAAAATGCTTGAGGCAGGAATATAAGAGAAGCTAAATACCCAGAATGGATAGCGAATATGGTCATTGTCCCAAAGAAAAACAAAGGAATCAGGATTTGCATAGATTTCACTGATTTAAACAAAGCTTGCCCCAAAGATAGTTTTCCGTTACCAGATATTCCTCAAATGGTGGAATCCGCAGCGGGAAATGATAGGGTATCATCTTTAGATGGTACAAAGGGTATAACCAAATCCCTCTCGCTGAAGAAGATCAAGAACATACTGTTTTTGCCCCTAGAGGTTTATATTGTTACACGAAAATGCCATTTGGTTTGCGAAACGCGGGAGCGACATATCAAAGAATGGTAGAGAAGGTGTTCGCAAAATGGATACACAAAACATTAGAAGTATACGTGGACGACATGTTAGTAAAGAGTAAAGAAGCTAAAGACCATGTACAAGACCTGAGGGAGATTTTTGAACAAATGCGGCATATAACATTAAATTGAATCCTGAGAAGTGTACTATTGGAGTTGCATCGGGAAAATTTTTAGGCTACATTGTATCAAAGGAAGGAATACAGGTTGATCCAGAAAAAGTGCAAGCAGTTCGTGACATGCCAACACCAGCAACAATAAAAGATGTACAGAAGTTGAATGGGCTTCTAGCTTCGCTGGGGAGATTCATTTCGCGATCATCAGACAAATGCAAATATTTTTTCGATATACTCAAGAAGGGTGCGAAATTTAAATGGACTGATGAATGTGAAAAAGCTTTTCAAGGAATCAAAGAACATCTTATGAATACAACTATTTTAAAAGCAGAATCAGGAGAAGAATTATTGATCTATCTTGCGACGACGTCGCATGCATTAAGTGTGTGTTATTGCGAGTAGACGCAGGAGTGGAGAAACCCATTTATTACATTAGCAAAACTTTTAATATGGAGAAGAATTACTCAAAGATTGAAAAGTTAATCTTAGCATTAGTTTATGCATCATTTAAGCTCCGCATATACTTTCAAGCACACAAGATAAAGGTATTAACAAAAGTACCAATTGAATCAGTGATGAAGAATTCTAAAAGATCAGGAAGAGTGGAGAGATGGAATGCACAAGTAGGCCACTTTGATATTAAATATGAAATTTTGTCTTCACCAAAATCACAAGTTGTTGCAGATTTTTGGCAGAATTTCCTTTAGAAGAAGATGAAGCAGTAGAAGAAATGATGGATGTAGAAGAAGAACATGGAGATCCAAAAGATTTATTAACAGAACCAAATAGATGGGAGATTGGTAGATGGATCATCAAATGGAGAAGGAAATGGAGTTGGAATTGTTTTAATTTCCAGAAGGAATAAAGATGGCTTTTTCATTCAGATTGGAATTTGCATCCACTAATAATGAAACAGAATATGAAGCTGTGTACATGCCTTAAAATTCGCAATAGAAATGAAACTAGAAAATGCCAGGATCACTAGTGATTCGCAGCTAGTTATTCGCCAAATAAAGGAGAGTATACTACAAATGAACCATCCTTGAAGAAATACAAGAAGCTGGTTGAAGAATTGTCAGCGAAAATCCCAAAAATAAATGGAGGCACATTTCAAGAAAGGATAACAGACTCGCAGACGCTTTTGCTTTCATCTCAAGCATGATGACAGATCCAACTGCGAGATGCATAAAAATACAAACACTTTGTCACCATCAATCAAAAAGAAGAAGAAGACGTGGACGTGATGATAATAGACAATGAAAAAGAAGAACAAATGAACAATATCGCAGACTGGAGAATGGAACTTCATGCATATTTGGCGAAAGGAGAAACACCAAGAAATAGATTGGAAACACACAAGTTAAAAAGCCGTGCAACGAATTATGAATTAAGAGATGGGTTGCTATACCGAAAATCCTTTAATGGACCATCACTCAGATGTTTGACACGAGAGGAAGGAGAAAAGGTGCTAAAAATGTTACATAGTGGGATGCTGGCAATCATAGTGGAGGAAGATCTTTGGCACATAGAGCAAAAATGCAAGGTTATTACTGGCCATACATGCATGAAGATGCAAAACAAATATCAAGACGTTGCGAAGATTGTCAGCGGCATGGAAAGAAAATACATGCACCTGGAGCACCATTGTCATCTTCAAACTAGTGTGGCCTTTTGGAAAGTGGGGCTTAGATATTGTGGGGCCATTTTTACCAGGATCTGGACAAAGAAGATACTTAATAGTCGCAACAGATTATTTCACAAAATGGACAGAAGTGAAGGCAGTACAACATATTCGCGACAAAGATATCTTTACATTCATATTCGAAAATATCATTTGCAGATTCGGAATTCCTGCACAGTTGGTATCTGATAATGGGAAACAATTTGAAGGACAATATAGAAATGCTACTTAATGCATTCAAGATAAAATGTGGAAATCTACTCCTTTGTATCCACAAGCTAATGGGCAAGTAGAAGCAACAAACAAAACAATTGCAGATATATTAAAGAAGAAATTGGAAGGACATCACAGAGCATGGTGCGAACAAGTACATAATGCAGTATGGGCTTATAATACAACTAGAAGAGAAGCTACTGGAATGTCACCTTTTTGTTTAACATACGGAGTTGAAGCGGTGTTACCAACAGAAGTTGTTATTCCGACAACAAAAGAGAAGCTTGGGAGAAAAATTAGTGCGGGCTTGATTTTAAATAAACTTGATGATTAGAAGAAAGAAGAGAAAAAGCTTTACAACATATGGAGAATTATCAGCGAAGATTAGCCGAGAATATAATAAACGTGTCAAAATACGCGAATTTCAACCAGGAGATTTAGTTCTGCGAGAAACACCATATATCAGCGAGAAAATGGTGGAAAATTAGCGAAAAAATGGGATGGACCTTACATCATTAAGGAGATAGTTGGAACAGGAGCTTATAGATTAATGGATCCAGAAGGAAGAGATGTTGGTCATAGATTAGACAGACCATGGAACAGGTTGTACTTAAAAAAATATTATCCGTAAGAAGCTTTGAGAAGTTATGGATTTGAAAGAATAATTGCAAGATTACTCATATCAAAACAAGATCATGATGTGCGAAATTTTCGCAGAGATTACAGAACAATGACATAAAAGAAAGGGGCGAACCTTTATGGCGTACACCTAGTTCGCGAATAAAATTTCGCAAGAGGCAAATGTAAGACCTAAAGTACGTCATATTAGGGGGTACCTGTTGCATGGCTCAGGGAAAGGCTACACCGCCACCGGAACCTGAGTCATGGAGATTTGGGGTCAATAAAGCCCATCCGGGAGAGGCACCTTGGATTCTCAGCTTAAGCATATGACTTGGGTTGGGCGACTAAGGTAATAAGGACTCTCCCAAGGAGTGCAATCTGATCAAGGCGCCGAGGTACACGGTTGAGTCAAGAGTGCCAGGGACGTTTGAAGCGTACCTTGCCATTCTTGACAAGTCTTGGCTTATACTGCACTCGGCCTGAAGAAAACCCCACTTAGGGTGCAGTCTCGTAACCATAAGCCCTATAGGTAAAAGGGATAAGAGGCTGCGAAAACAACTGGTTGTTGTTAAGACTGGATGGGAGGAGCTAACCTTGTATGGTAGAAGTACGCCTCCTTGAAGGGGCAACCAGGGGGAGATAAGGGCGGCACCCTCCATTAGGGAGCTGATAAGTGTCTTAAGACGCAAATGTCATGAGGCTTTTTATTCGCAAGGATATTAAGGCTTGTCATATTTGTGCAACAATCCTGAAGAGGCAATAATACAAAAGAAAAGATAAGACGAGATCAATGGGTTTTCGCATGAAAGTGCGAAGACGTCCTGCGATTTCGTCGCAAGACGGCAATGTCATGGGGCTTTATTTTCGCAAGAATATTTAGGCCTGTCATATTGTCGCAACATTCCTGAAGAGGCCATAATACAAAAAAAAAGTTAAGGCAAGATCAATGGGTTTTTGCATGAAAGTGCAAGGACGTCCTGCGATTTTGTCGCAATGACAAGGTGGCATAATAAGACCTTTAATTAGGAAGGCAAAATAAGACCATATGATAAAACAAATAATTATAAGTATTCGTAACAGATTATTTTTTGCAAGAAAGATAATGAGAGGCAAGTATGGGAATCAATACACAAGAAGCATTATCTTTCTATCAACAAAATATTAAAAGGAAAAGTTGACTCCAAAGTTGGTTGAAAAATGTAACTCTCAAAAGTGATAAAAATAAGACAGTTCAAGAAACAAAGCTAGATAAGAAGCTCAAGCTTCATTAATTTCAGTAGCAGGAGATGACAAAATTCTTCGCCAATATTCTCGCAAGCCTCTCCTTCATTTCGGTTTTGATCTTCGCCATGACTAGCATCTTGATTATCGCCAGCAATTACTTCTTCAGGAGAAATTTCTTTCTCATTCTGATTAACACCAGCATATACTTCTTTAGAAGGAACCTCTTCTTCATCTTCCAAGAAATTATCCTCTGCACCGCTTTCGTAATCATAATCACTATCAGCAGGACGAGGAACTTCATCATCATCTACTTCTAAAGGATCAATTGATGTAGGAGGAAGAGAGTTGGATAATAAAATGTCATTTACAAGGACTTCAGCCCGGAGATGAACTTGGCGAAGAAGTGCTCTATGATGATTCCTATCTTGAATATCCTTAAAATAAGCAAGATAATCAAGTCTTCTTTCCGCTCGGTCGCGAGAACCAGTAAGAGTAGAGACAAGCAATGCATTTTCTTTGCGAATTTTGGCATATTTAGCCTCCAAAACAGAAACAGAAGAATGAAGATTCTTCTCAGACTCTGCGAAAGATAGAATACAAAATTTCATTAATATAAAGAGTTCAGAGAGATATAACAAAGAAAAGATAATTAAGGCAGTCAAACTATTATGACTACCTTCCTTTTGCGAAATAAGGTGTTGAATCAAAGACAGAAAACTATTCTCCCAACGATCCATTGCGTCATCAAATTTATCTCCAACTAAACCTTTAAATCGAGACTGAAGGTTTTTCTCTTTAGAAATAAGAAAGGCATTTTTCTCCGCAAGAGAAGAATAAGATTCTTCTAATTTGGAATATTGTTCTTTAAGCTGATTTTCCTTTACACTTAAATCTGTTCTACCTTGAATAAGTGTATCTCTTTCAGCGATGGATGACTATGTTACTTCTTTAAGTTCATTTCTCAAAGAGCGACGAGATTGCTCTTGGTCATCACATACTTTTTTGAAGAACACTAAGCTGTTGCGAGGATATCGCCATCTTATTTAAATAAGTTCTCTTCTCTTGGGATAAGGTTTTATTTTCATCTGATAAAGTTTCCATCCCTAAATTAGCTTTAGTTAAAGAATAAGAAAGACGAGATACTTCATTACTTAATAAATCTTGTCTTTGAATTAATTGGGTATTTTCATTGGTAAGATTATTTATATGATCAAGAGAATATGAATAGAGGTTATCTAATTGGTTATATTGATCCATCAAAATTTCTTTATCAATACGGGCTTCTTCAACAACAGATTCAAATTGGTATCTCTCTATTATTCGTTTCTGGTTTAAAGCTTAACATACGAAAGAGGGATTTCAAGGATAATTAAGTATGGAAAGGATAAAACCATCAAAAAGGCTAATTCAAGACACATATAAGAAAATTATACCTCTCAATTCATCATTCTTCTTGCGAAGATTGTCACGATCCAGTAAAACATTCTGAAGCTTCTGATTTTCGAGACGAAGAGCATTACATTCTTTTTCCAAAGCTGTCTGCGAAGCAGATCTATCAGAACCCAAATGCTTGCTCAGAATTTCGCAAACATTAGACTTGATAGGATCAGTAGAATACTTCTTGACATCATCCAGAACCTCAGATAAGACTTTGAAGGCAATGTCTATCCCTTCCACAGTTTCTTTCGAAAGAGGAAGAGACTGACGTAGAGAACTGGTAGAGATATAATGTTGAGAAATATTCTCAATGGGAAGAGAAGAAGTTTCATTCACAACATGATCAACAGGGAAAGTTTCAGTCATTAAAAGGTCAGCTGAAGAAATGAAGTCTGAGGCAGATTTTTCACGAATTGGAGATAAAGGTTTATCCTGCGAAGATGTCGCAGGAGATTTAAAAGAGATAAGTAAGTGAAAGGGAACAGAGGTTGGAACAGTTTTAAGGTGGCGAGATTTCTTGAGAAGTTTATTGACATCTTTATCACCCTGCTCCAGATAAGAAACAAAGGCAACAATATTGTTATTAGAAAAGGATAATGTTTCTTACTACCTTCTCATTCGCGGATTTTCTTTTATGTGCAACAACTTTATGCTGCGATTTGGGAATGTTAGGGTTCTGAACTGTAAATCTAGTGTTGCAGCCACTTTTGCTGAAATAACAAGAGTATGGGAATCACATAAACAACATCAAATAAGGCAATAAACAAGATCAATTTCAGCAAAACCAATAAACAATATCAATTTCAGAAAAACTCATAAAGAAGAAAAAAGAAAACTAACCTTGATGAATCCATGGAAGATAATAGCAGGGAGATTGTTTCGAAGAAAATTATGAATTATGAAGATTTGCAGAAGAAATAGTATGAAGATGAAGAAGAACTTAAAAAGGTTGAAAAAGAAAGAAGAAAAGTTGCAATAATGGAATTTGCAGAAAAACGATGAAGTTGCAGAGAAAATAAAAGGAAAGAAGAAGAGAGTGAAAAGGAATATATATAGAGGGAATTTTTCCTCGAGAAAATAAACACGATTAATATGGAAAGATATAAGCGGTTAAAAAAATAACGGTTACAAAAGACTTGTCGAGAAATAAATGGAAGAAAGAATATGTGTAATAAATGCAGAATATAAAGAGGAGAACAACTGCGATATTTCTCACATCATTCTCTACTTCGCAGAAAAGATATGAGAAGAGGCAAGATGTAGGATCAGAATCTCGTAATGATAATGTTTCAGCGAAATTATTGATGACACAACACTTAAGCATCGCAGAACAATTCCAGAAATGATAAAATAAATGACGATAGCTAAGATCACGAGAAAGATATGATAGTCCTGCGAAAATTAGAGAGTTTGCGAAATTAATATTTGTAAGGTTGCGAGAATGTCACAGACCATATCCAAAAATAAAGGACAGATTAGCTGTCATCCACTATGTATTTCCTTATAAATAGTCATTTGAATTTTAAAGAAGAGGGAAAGCTTTTTTGAGTAAGAAACAAGTAAATAGGAGAGAGAAAGTTTAGAGCAGAGATCATTCTTGAGTTCTTTATCTTTTCTTCTAAGAAAATCCAAATATTAATCAATAAAATTAAGAATATAAACCTAAAATGAGTTGATTAATAATGAAATGACATGAAGAATGTAGTGCAGGATTTCCTGCAACTACAATATCTTTTGTTGATGAAGTTCCACAAGCGCCCCTTAGTAGTTCTCCGTCTTCAATCGATGAATGCCATGAAGTCTAAAGCTCAACTACACATTCTATCCTAATCCGAGACATAGATATAAGTAGACTAGAAATCAAGACTTATAGTTTTGGCAACTAAACTTGACAAACAAGCTTGAGATAGCAACTCTTGCGAGTTCGACCGAGCAGTGCTCTAACAGAACGAAATATTCGGTGTCGTTGTTAGAACCCCCGTTTTTCATTAATATGTAAAATTGATATACAATCTCTTATTATCAAAGCCCTAGAATACCTTGATCACAAGAATATTCCGCAAATTTCCTCAAATCCCGCAAGTATGAATTCTATTCTGGAGAAAAACTAATGTGTAAAAGCACTAATCAAGTTTAATTTCCCAAACACATTAAGGTTCATGAAACCAGGTTAATCAATGCGATTGAACGTGGAAAGCGCAGTCATTCAATTTAACAAAGGTCATGGTTCATGTTAGAGCACTCCTCAGTCGAACTCGCAAGCGTTTCTATATCAAGCTTGTTTGTCAAGTTTAGTTGATCAAAACTATATACTTGATTTCTAGTCTACTTATAGATATATCTCGTATTAGGATAGAATGTGTAGTTGAGCTTTAGACTTCACATCGTTCACCAATTGAAGACGAAGATCTATTGAGGAGCTTGGAGGAACTCCATCAACAAAAGGTATGTGGAGACTAACCCAGAAGTCTGTTTTATTCTATTTTCTAATGAGACTAAGTCGTATAACTATATAGACTTATACATTATACACATTTGACATTTCGAGCCGAGTTTAACTTGTTTATCTATTTCTCGAAATATGTGTTGGAAGCTTTTTTCTTAGTTATGTTCATCATATTCTTGACGAGTTTAGTTGGAAACAATCTATTTGTTGGAAACTAAATATTAATTCAAAAGATGATCATGTGAAAATTACCTTGAACATCTTATATGACTTGTGTGAGACAGTCATTTGATGTTAACTTGGGAAGTTTCGTATTGGTCATTCGATCAATTGAAAATTACTTGAAGCTAATGTGAAAAGACGAGGGTACCCAAATACACCATAATCTTTTTGTTTCAACTTATAAGTCCTCTACCGAAAGTGATTGTCTATGGACAGAGTCGAGACAATACAACCAATCGGTTCACACTTCGTGTGATTGTCTATGGATACGAGATCGAGACAATACAACAACAAGATAACTTGTGTGATTGACTATTGATACAAGACTGAGACAATACGACAACGAAGTATGTTACTTGATAATAGGTTCAGACTTAACCAAACTCTATAGGATCACTATCAAGTATAACGGAGTTAACGTAAAGTGCAATTTACTTTAATTATAACAAAATAATTATAATGCGGAAAGATAAAGTAAATGGCACAACAAGATTTTGGTAACGAGGAAACTGCAAATGCAGAAAAACCCCGGGACCTAGTCTAGAATTGAATACTCTCAGAATTAAGCTGTTATACAAAATCTACACCAACTTCGTATAGTTAAGACCAAGAAACTACCCCTAGTTCACTTAGTTTCCTCAGTATCCATGCGCTTCCGACTTCGAAGGTTACGCACTGGTACAATTCCTTTGGATCATATTCCAAACAACAAAGGAACAACGAATCTGTTTGGTAACAACTCTATTGATTCTTTTCAAGATAAAGATATCTCAAGTCATACTCAAAGTCTTTTTCGTTTAAGCTAATAAACTCCTTTGCCTGATTAGATCAATCTATCTAATAACTACCAAAGTGGGTGAGTTTAGATTCACAATCAATCAGTATAGATCTCAAAGAGAAACTATAAAGCGATGCCGATCTCACGCAAATAATCAATCGAATAAATCCGATTCTAGTTGGATCCCAACCAATCAAGGTTTGCGCACACAATAAGATATGAAAACCAATAAAAAATCTTCTTAGTCTTCAAATCTTCCATAATCTTCAAATACATGTTGGGCCCCGGAAGGGTATATAGAAATGATGCAATGGAAACGGGCCTACAGTAATACCGCAAGTGCACGGTCGTCAGTTGTAGCTCGTGCAAGTACGGGTCGATCCACAGAGATCGGGTGTGTTTCGGAAGTGTTTTAGCTAAATGGGTTCCTAGATTTGCTTTGGGCTTAGAAACCCTTTGGAAGTGTTGGGCTTAATGTACTATTGGGTTTGTTCTCAATAAAAGGAACTGAGCTTGGGCTCAGTATGTTCTTTGAAGTGCAAATGGGCTTAGGACTTAAACTTAAGCTTTTGATTAAGCCCACAGTGGAATTGGATTGGGTCTTAACCTTAACCTAAACTGGGCTTTGAGCCTTAGTGAAATGGGCCTTAGTGAACTAAACCTTGGGCTTTTGTTTCAGTCAAGAATCTGGGCCTTTGGGTTCAGTTGGCTTGGTTTAGCTAGGCCTTTGGGCTTCACTAGATTGAATTTGGGTTCAGTTGAACTTTGGACTTGGGCTGAACTGTGGACTTGGCTTGGCAGGCAGCAGCAGTAGTAGTGGTTTGATGCAGGAACTGCAGCTTTGGCAGCAGCCTTGGCAGGAGAAATATCAAATAAGGCAGCAACAGTGCAGCAGATGAAAGTGCACAGCAAGGCAAGTGCACTACAAGAAAAGAAGTAGCAGCACAAGCAGCAGGAAAGCAGCAGACAGTACTGCAGGTCTGCACAGCAGCTGCACAAGCAGTGCAAGTAGGCAGCAGTCTGCAAGGCCAAGAGAAAAAGCAGTACTGCAGCAGCAGCACAAGGATGAGGCAGCAAGAATAACAAGTAACAGCAGCACAAGGCCAAGAGAAAAAGAAAAGGGAGCAATTAACAGGAAGAGAAATAGCAGCAGGGGAAACAAACAATGAAAGTGCAAAACAGAAAATGCAAAAACCAAACAAATGAAAGAAAACAATACTAACAGTTGAAGATGGATGGCAAACTAGGGCATTGATTCCACCTCTTAACCTAGACTAAGTTGGATATTCCAATTGCAACCAAAATGTCCTCCCAAGGTACTAGTTATCTGATTAAAGCATAACTAGTCTGAGGTTTGGACCATAAGCAATTCACATGGGTTGCTGCACTTTCAGTCACAGGGGGATCCTAACTACACTATATGCATGACATACAATGTGAGAGCAATGTGATGAGAGGCCAGAATTGTAGTCTCCTACACAGTGGCATTAAGGTTTCATCTTCACCCTAGTGGTGAATTTAGAACATTAAACTAACAAACATCAAACAGATACACACAACAACATCATACACAGCACAATAAAAACATATGCAAATGATTAACAGTGCAAGAACAATTGAAATTAGGCTAACCCAAATTGGGTGGAAACTTGGCTAGTCCAAGAACAAGTTCTACACCATACCCATCCCTTCTATTTATACAAAAGCATCAAAATTAGGGTTTCCCCCAAATTACAAATTAGGGTTTTCACCCAATTAAAAATTACCCAATTCGACGCTGACCCATGCTCTGCAATTGTTCCCTATGCTCCTCTCCATTCTTCTGATGCCCTAAATCGAGGTGTTGCATCAAACCCACATCTAGGTCAGTGAGATGCGATGGTAGCTGTGGGTTAGATACAACAGCTAGGCTTAGGGAGATAGGATGCTGCTGTTGTCGGGTGGTTGTGGTGGTGGTGTGGCTCGAGAAGGAGGTGCAGCTGGTGGAGGTGATGGAGTTGCAGAGCTCTGCAACTTTTGGGAAGAAGGGGAAGAAGGAGGAGGAATCGATAGAATGGGAGAAGGGTCTGTTTTTTTGGGGTATAAGGGTTCGGTTGCTAGGGTGTTGAGCGGGTGTAGCGAGTTTTGATGAACAACAAGTAAAGAGCGTTGGATGATCCCATATAGATTGAATCGAACGGCTACGATGGAGAGGTATGTAAAGACCGTTGGATTATGAGATACAACAAAATTGACGACACCAGATGGAGTTAGGTGTTGTAGTGTTAAGCGGAAATATCGAGGTTTGATGCGCAGACAAAGAAGCGACCGTAGGATCTAAATGTGATCTAATCTGAAGGCTTGGAATTTAGGCACTATGGTATGTGATAGGAGCTTCAGATTTTGATGCGCGATGAAGGAGCGACCATCGGATGCTTCTGAGAACTGATCTGATGGCTGAGAACGGAGGCGTTTTTGTGTGGAAAATGAGGTTGTGCGCACCATTCTTCGCGGCTTCCTTGCGTGATTTCTCCCGGCTTTTCACTACTTTTCTGCTCTTTTTCGCTCCGCGACTCATCCGAACTTTATTTATTACCTAAAATGCAAAATTAATAAAAATATTTATTCTTGAAAACAATGAAAATACAGAATATGGGATAAAATGTAGAATTAATGCGCAAAAGATGAGTTAAATGCCAACAAAAAGGGATAAATATATACAATATTTGGCACTCATCAAATACCCCCAAACCTGAATTTTACTTGTCCTCAAGTAAAACAAAACTAAGGAAATCCTAACTATACCACTGTCGCTGGTCTCTCGAATGCATTTAGCGTATGCACTAAGCCTTTTAAACCACTAAGTGTCCCTAGTGGACGAGTTGAAGTCTCGTGAAGGTTTACCAGAGGTGTGCCTACAAAACCTAAGGACAAAATATAGCTCAGATTCCATCAAATGTGACATGTGCAAAACAGTTTAAGCTCACAGCAAAATGGAGATGTCAATCTAGCTATCAAGGCACAATCCTAGCACTGATAACAAATAAGGACATGTGATAAGAGTGTAAAGTGTATCTACACATGTGTAAAGAAAGATCTGAAGTCATGACTACTAATCACCAAGAGATAGTTTCTCAGGCTAAGAACTGAGGTCGAAATCTAGCTAGCTGTCCGGACTTTACGAGAATTGTGAATGAGTTGGAGGTATTTCACAATTACTCGCGTTGTACATCAATGGCATACACCCTCCTTGCTTACAACACAAAAACAAAAGATGACTATTTACATGACTCTTATTTACATTGACTATTCTCTTTTTATTTTTGGAACAAGAGATGATGGAATTGATAAATACTTGAAATTTTTTTTTTTTTTTTTTTTTTTTTTTTTTTTTTTGATTTTTTTTTCTCTTTTTTTTTTTTTTTCTGAATATATACATCGTTTTTTTTTTTTTTTTTTTTTTTTTTTTTTTTTTTTTTTTTTTTTTTTTTTTTTTTTTTTTTTTTTTTTTTTTTGATAGAGAACACAGAACACTTTTGATACATAAACAACAAGAAATAAAAATTACATGACACTTTGCAAGAGGTAGCCCTTTTTGATGCACCCAGTTAAATTCGATGGTTGTTTTTCTTAATGTAACCTCCACCTTCTATCCCAACCAACCAAAGAACAAGCTAGTCAAGTTTCGTTCAGTATTCTAAAGTGATTGGCAATCGTAACTTCCTATCCAACACCTTGAAGATCGAGGCCATACATGTATTGGTAGATCGTGCGCGTGCAAATTTCTTATCACTATGTGAATTGTGCTAGAATCAGGGTGCCTAAATATCTAGACTAAGACTCCTAATAAAAATACATATTTGCACAAGAGTCAACATTTCAAGGTAAATGAGCTCCATTTTTATGTTTTTTTTTTTTTTTTTTTTTTTCATTTTTTTTTTTTTTTTTTTTTAATTTTTTAATTTTTTCGATTTTTTCAAAAGAAGAAGGAGTTCGTTTTCAATTATAGCATATTATCATGGTATCCTCTACCCCCAAACCTAAACTAAACATTGTCCTCAATGTTTCAAAATATGGAAAGAATTAAAATGCAACATATGGAAAGGGACATGCTGAGTAGAGTAAAAGGAGAGAGAATACCCGATTTCGGCGAAAGCAGAATTAAAACTCCGTTATTCAAGGCAAAAATCCAACATATTTCAGCCGAGATCATATTGGATTAGCAAAATATATACAAAAGGAACAAAAGTTTTTAAAATTTTATCTACTGGATTATATACAAAAAATTCACCATACACTAACAATCTAAAGAGTTGAGGATCAACCCAAAAGACGAAGTGTAGACATTTCAACAGCTTCACACAATAATAACAGGAAAGAAACGCAAGTGAAACTGTGAAACAAAATGAGCTACCCCCAAACCTGGATTTTACAGAAGATATAGTTTGAAACAAAATCGCGCAGTTTCGGGGTTCATCATGCAAAAGGTCTAGCTCGAAATGAACTGTGCTAGGGACGGGCAAACATGCAATTTCCAACTGTGGTTCCTCAAATGTATTTATATTGGAAGCAAAATAGTCCAAGAGGACTTGGGAAGCACACAGTTCCAAACCTAGGTTGGGAATTTTCAGAAAAATTGGTTTTACAATATTGGTACAAACCAAATCTAGGTTGGGTGGAAGGCCAACAGATTGTGACTTAGGTAGAAGAATAGGCATATCATATCAATCAAATCAAAATCTCCTAAATCATCTACACATGTCCATCATGCTCACAATCATCACTCACATTGGCAAGTTCACACTTAGAATCATCAACATCATCAACAGATTCATTCTCATGCATCGGCAAATCAGGAGAATATCACAATGTGACTAGGTAGAGAATCAGACACATCAAAATATTTTCATGCATATTAGTGTCTACAGAAGATTCAACTATTCCTATGTCATGTTCATCTTCACAGAATAATTGTACGAATCCCATGTCAATATCAAAATCATATGAATTACAATGAGTATTAGAAAAAAAAACATTCATGAAGGTCGAGGGCGAGAAGCCATATGTTATTGAACCAACAGGTTCCACAATATTTTCATGTTCTTCTAACACATCATCATAATCATCATAATCATCATCATGGTAGCATGCATATTGGTCCTCATTAAAAGTGGTGGTGTCGTTAGTCGATTCATGTTCCTCTAAATTAGGTTCATATTCAACATCATTTACATGAATGGGACTAGACACTTCATTAGGGACAACATACATTTCCTCATGAATTTCCTCCTTTGTAGGTGAAGCAAAATCTGATCTAAATATGCCTGAATTCGTGATGTAGATCTATCGAAGTTTTGCTCACTAAGTCTGAAAGCTTCTGTGGTGGAGTCTAAATTCATGGGAGTACAAAATTCTTCATGTTCAAATTGTGGTGAATGGTACATGTATGCATGGTCATTAGGGTCTACAAAATATTGATCGCAACCCTCAAAGGATTGATTATGGTCCCAATGACTACCATTCTCACAATTCATGGGCATTTCATACCTTGGATTTTCTCTAGATTGCCTAAAATTATGCAAAATATGACAATTCTCAACAGGGTGGTCTAAACTACCACATGCAGGACATGCATAGATTTTAGGTTGCCTAAGAAAATTAGATGTGACAGATTCCTCATGTGATTGCATTTCTAAAGCTGCGATTCGAGCTTCTAATTGATCGATCAGTGATGATTGTGTGAGTGAGGCACTAGCAAAATGTTCATTTTCACGTTGTGGCGAATGATGCATGTATGAATAGTCATTAGGGTTCATGTATTGCGGCTCGGGACTTTGAAAATGTCCATAATAATTCCTATGACTATTGACATCATGGTCTATGGGAGGTGCATAACGTGAAGTTTGTCCACACGCAAGTTCTCTAAGGGATTTGTTGTATTCCCCAACTGTAGAAAAAGATCTATACATGATTGGGCTCAAAGGCTAAGTAAAGAGTTTACAAAGCTCAGAATTTGGTTTTTAAAGGGTTTGGATTTTTGGGAAAAATTTGGTTTTTAAAGGGTTTGGATTTTTGGGAAAAATTTGGTTTTGGTGGGAGACATTTGAAAATTTGGTTTAAAATGGGAGTAAAAATAAAAATTTGGTTTAAGATGGGAGCAAGTAAAAATTTGGTTTTAAAATTGGGAGCAAAGTAGAAATATTTTTTTTTTTTTTTTTTTTTTTTTTTTTTTTTTTTTTTTTTTTTTTTTTAAAGAAAAATAAAATTAAAAAAAATAAAATTTGGTTTTTGAATGGGAGCAAGCCCACTGTGCAAGCCTCTAATGAAATGGAAGGAAGGCTGCGGCCCACAATCGGTTATCAGCTGGGTTTAAACCCAGAGTCCAAAATACAAGTCCAATGGAAAAATTTAAACAAGCCCACACAAAATAAATACAAGCCCACAAATTAAACAACAAGCCCACACATAAATTATTACAAACCCAAAATAGAAAAATAAAAAGCCCAAAAAATTGGGTTAATTATTACAAGCCCACAAATAAAAAAATTGGAAGCCCACAGGTTGGGTTCTCTCAATGAAATGGGTTTAGGCTTACCTTTGTAGCACAGCCCAGCTGCTCTGATATTGTTGCAAAAACCCAGTTGGGTTTTGGTTCTTTTCCTTGGTGGCGTCCCAGCAGAGGAAAAACAGGTTCAGAACAGCAGGTCCAACAGCAAATGAAGTGAAGCAGATGCAGATGCAAATGCTATGCAGTGAAATGCAAAATAGCTAAAAAACACAGATAAAACACAGCACCAATCCCCGGCAGCGGCGCCAAAAACTTGTTGGGCCCCGGAAGGGTATATAGAAATGATGCAATGGAAACGGGCCTACAGTAATACCGCAAGTGCACGGTCGTCAGTTGTAGCTCGTGCAAGTACGGGTCGATCCACAGAGATCGGGTGTGTTTCGGAAGTGTTTTAGCTAAATGGGTTCCTAGATTTGCTTTGGGCTTAGAAACCCTTTGGAAGTGTTGGGCTTAATGTACTATTGGGTTTGTTCTCAATAAAAGGAACTGAGCTTGGGCTCAGTATGTTCTTTGAAGTGCAAATGGGCTTAGGACTTAAACTTAAGCTTTTGATTAAGCCCACAGTGGAATTGGATTGGGTCTTAACCTTAACCTAAACTGGGCTTTGAGCCTTAGTGAAATGGGCCTTAGTGAACTAAACCTTGGGCTTTTGTTTCAGTCAAGAATCTGGGCCTTTGGGTTCAGTTGGCTTGGTTTAGCTAGGCCTTTGGGCTTCACTAGATTGAATTTGGGTTCAGTTGAACTTTGGACTTGGGCTGAACTGTGGACTTGGCTTGGCAGGCAGCAGCAGTAGTAGTGGTTTGATGCAGGAACTGCAGCTTTGGCAGCAGCCTTGGCAGGAGAAATATCAAATAAGGCAGCAACAGTGCAGCAGATGAAAGTGCACAGCAAGGCAAGTGCACTACAAGAAAAAGAAGTAGCAGCACAAGCAGCAGGAGAAGCAGCAGACAGTACTGCAGGTCTGCACAGCAGCTGCACAAGCAGTGCAAGTAGCAGCAGCAGTCTGCAAGGCCAAGAGAAAAGCAGAGTACTGCAGCAGCAGCACAAGGATGAGGCAGCAAGAATAACAAGTACAGCAGCACAAGGCCAAGAGAAAAAGAAAAGGGAGCAATTAACAGGAAGAGAAATAGCAGCAGGGGAAACAAACAATGAAAGTGCAAAACAGAAAATGCAGGAAAACCAAACAAATGAAAGAAAACAATACTAACAGTTGAAGATGGATGGCAAACTAGGGCATTGATTCCACCTCTTAACCTAGACTAAGTTGGATATTCCAATTGCAACCAAAATGTCCTCCCAAGGTACTAGTTATCTGATTAAAGCATAACTAGTCTGAGGTTTGGACCATAAGCAATTCACATGGGTTGCTGCACTTTCAGTCACAGGGGGATCCTAACTACACTATATGCATGACATCAATGTGAGAGCACTGTGATGAGAGGCCAGAATTGTAGTCTCCTACACATGGCATTAAGGTTTCATCTTCCCCAGTGGTGAATTTAGAACATTAACTAACAAACATCAAACAGATACACACAACAACACATACACAGCACAATAAAAACATATGCAAATGATTAACAGTGCAAGAACAATTGAAATTAGGCTACCCAAATTGGGTGGAAACTTGGCTAGTCAAGAACAGTTCTACACCATACCCATCCCTTCTATTTATACAAACATCAAAATTAGGGTTTCCCCCAAATTACAAATTAGGGTTTTCACCCCCCAATTAAAAATTACCCAATTCGACGCTGACCCATGCTCTGCAATTGTTCCCTATGCTCCTCTCCATTCTTCTGATGCCCTAAATCGAGGTGTTGCATCAAACCCACATCTAGGTCAGTGAGATGCGATGGTAGCTGTGGGTTAGATACAACAGCTAGGCTTAGGGAGATAGGATGCTGCTGTTGTCGGGTGGTTGTGGTGGTGGTGTGGCTCGAGAAGGAGGTGCAGCTGGTGGAGGTGATGGAGTTGCAGAGCTCTGCAACTTTTGGGAAGAAGGGGAAGAAGGAGGAGGAATCGATAGAATGGGAGAAGGGTCTGTTTGTTTTGGGGTATAAGGGTTCGGTTGCTAGGGTGTTGAGCGGGTGTAGCGAGTTTTGATGAACAACAAGTAAAGAGCGTTGGATGATCCCATATAGATTGAATCGAACGGCTACGATGGAGAGGTATGTAAAGACCGTTGGATTATGAGATACAACAAAATTGACGACACCAGATGGAGTTAGGTGTTGTAGTGTTAAGCGGAAATATCGAGGTTTGATGCGCAGACAAAGAAGCGACCGTAGGATCTAAATGTGATCTAATCTGAAGGCTTGGAATTTAGGCACTATGGTATGTGATAGGAGCTTCAGATTTTGATGCGCGATGAAGGAGCGACCATCGGATGCTTCTGAGAACTGATCTGATGGCTGAGAACGGAGGCGTTTTTGTGTGTAGAAAATGAGGTTGTGCGCACCATTCTTCGCGGCTTCCTTGCGTGATTTCTCCCGGCTTTTCACTACTTTTCTGCTCTTTTTCGCTCCGCGACTCATCCGAACTTTATTTATTACCTAAAAATGCAAAATTAATTAATAAAAATATTTATTCTTGAAAACAATGAAAATACAGAATATGGGATAAAATGTAGAATTAATGCGCAAAAGATGAGTTAAATGCCAACAAAAAGGGATAAATATATACAATATTTGGCACTCATCAATACAACACCACTTGAATCTCTTGTGATCAATCACACACAGAACGGAGTCTGTTACCAATGGATTATCACAAGATGTCTTTAGATCTAACAACAGCTTTAAAGATCCCGTTGATACTTCGATCTAGTTTGAGTGAATCTTATATCAGAAGAGAAGATTCTCAAGAATAAAAAAATTAGGTGCAATCAAAGTTTCAACAATTGTTAGTCAATAAAATCAATCGAAATCTAATAACATTGTTGTTGTGGGGTGATTTTAGTTTTGGTTCTACCCGTCCTAGTGTAGATGGTGGATTTTCGACAAGTGTTAAAATCGTGAACTCACAATTATACGAAGCTCTAATCCAGCAATCACACGTGAGTATTGAGACACGGGTCTCTCATCGAATTCTGAACGGAGAGTACTTTCTCTCAAAGTACATGTAGATATGTAGTCTCACGACTGGACAACGCCATATCTCATGAATACTGAATACTTTCAGTGATTATTTCTATATAGTATCACGAGATGGACGACTCCTAGATAGCTTTCTCTGCTAGTATAGAGCGATAACGTCTTCAGGAACAAACAACGAGTTTACCCTGACTATATAAAGGATATGACTTACCGACAAGCTCATATCGGGATAATTAATGCTCCTAGACAACTTTCTCTGCTAGTATAGAGCCACAAAGTTAATTATTCCTAATTATAATTGCTCCTATTCCATGGTCGAATCCACGACTGGTCCCATGGAATGGCAATAACAATTGCTCATATTCCATGGTCGAATCCACGACTTGTCCCATGGAATGACAATAACAATTGATCCTATTCCATGATCGAATCCACGACTGGTCCCATGGAATGGAAATAATAATTGCTCCTATTCAATGGTCGAATCTGCGACTGGTCCCACGGAATGGCAATAAACAATTGTTCTGATTCTATGATCGAATCCACGGCTTGATCTCATAGAATAGCAATAACTATATTATCTCATTACTCCGATTTCATGATCGAATCCACAACTGGTCTCATAAATGGTAATAGATAAATCTTAATTACTCTGATTCTATGGTCGAATCTACGATCACATGGAATGTTAATGCTCACTTTATTATTATGAATTTGTAGTCGAATCCTCAGCTGATCCTATGAATTAATAATAAACATCTTATTACTCAGTTTTGTGAATTATTCTCCACTGAATTCCACAATTAGTAATAAATAATCAACAACCGGGCGTCTGAGCTACCTCTAAGTAAGACCAAATTCAAATGGTGAAGGTGTATTCAACGACGATACACTAACAGTCACCACACGAACGAGTATTTCAAAAATACAACGAAACGATGAACCTATGCAAAATAGAGAAGAAAATAATAAATAATTAAAAATATTGACCAGGGTACTGGGAGCATGGACACACGACCGACCGACTGTGTCGTGGTCAATCCCACGCCAGTTTTATATTTTTAATGCATTTTTATTATTTTCCATGATTTGATCAAAATTCTCTCATTTTATCAAATCTTCTTCGTCTCGAGGAAACTCCTCGGTTTCATGGTACTTCTATAATTCCATAAAAAATAATATAAAATTAAGGAAAGGAGTGTGGGGCGTGACCATTGGCCAACTGGTCCCACACCCCACGGTTCCTTATTATTATTATTATTATTTTATTATTATTATTTCTCTAATTTCATGAAAAAACTCCTTGATTTCATTGTATTTTGCACAAATCATCAAATAATAATAAAATAAAACAAATTATGAAAACTTGTGGGACCGGGCCTTGGCCGGCCGGCCATGCCCTAGACGGTCCCACACGCCCCTTTGTTTTATTATTTTATTATTAGTTTTCCTTGAATTCATCAAATTCCTTGATTTCGTGGTATTTCTCTCAAATTAGGAAAAATTCCCTCAAATCATCAAAATACCTAAAAATATTAAAAAATTAGGAAAACTCCTGGGACCGGGCCTTAGCCGGTCGGCCATGCCTTCCACGGTCCCACTTGCCCTTGTTTTTATTATTTTAATATTTTTTGCTTCCTTGAACTCATGGAAACTCCTTCAATTCAAAGGCACCACGGGACCGTGGTCACGACCGGCCGACCATGCCTTGACCACGGCGGTCCCACGCCTCCTCATTCCTTATTTTATAATTATTTTTCATCATCTCATGGTGTTTTCCTCAGTTTCGTCGAAACCCTAATTTTGGGTTTCATGACTCCATGGTCGGTCCCTCGCTTCGTCATAATTAGTTAGGTTTTCTCACCTAAGGCTCAGACAAGCATTTTTTAATAAATGATTAAGCCGGCATTTAATCATTCTTCCACCAACAAATCGTCAACTCTTCAGGAGTTCTTCATATTTGCTCACGTGAGCATATGGACACTACATGGTTGATCCACGGTCCCATATAGTCGCTCCCTCTTTCGTCCTATGGTTAAACTTCTGACGAACCATGAATTGATCATCAATTGATCAAGTTCGGGTTTCTGAATCCAAGGATCATCATTCCAGATTCCAACCTTAATAATTTTACGACGTCCTCGTGGTCATTAATTTTATTAATTATGCTCGGTTCAACGACCAGTATTCTAAATAAAATTTTTAGTGCGCTGCCAATAATCCATCATATGAGCAACACATGCTCAGACGATCAAATATTCAACAATTTATCACATGAGCAACACTTGCTCAGATGATAAATATTTTCTCAAACCAAGGAATATTGGTTCAACAATCAATATTCAACGATCCATCGAATGAGCAATACTTGCTCACTTCATCGTAAGAATTATACCTCTGTCTCATGACATGTTCAATTCATGAGTTTCAGAACATCATGTTCGACACTCAACAACTACATGGACTCATCGTCCCATCAAACCACGAAGTCATCAATTGACTAACAAACCACGAGACGTCAATCGTGTCACTTGGAGGGATATCACTTAGGTTTTTGGTCTGGCGGTCTACGACACGTGTTTTCAAATACACGATGGAATGTGAGCAAGTCGTGCAGTCAGTTGAAGGAATTCATGAGGTAGTGGGTGGAAAATCGACCAAGTTTCCACACGTTGAGCAACTGGTTTCAAACACGATCTCCACTTACCCAATCCTTGATTCCATCAACTGTCACACTTCATAGGATCATGGTGTCTAAAATTCCAGCAATATAAATAAGTCTCTGAATCATGATTGAATCATCAGCATCATCAGTATCATCAATCTCACGTCAAACTGACAACACGAGATCATCAACTCATCAATTGAGCAACTACTCTCAATTGAGAAATTTCAATCATTCAGAGCTTATCATATTCAGAATTCACACACCCACAATCTTTGATTACCATTGATTCCACGTATTTCTCAGCTTCCCTCCTACAGATCAACCCATCCTCTCTTGTGACCGAATTTACTCTGGAACTGTCATTGTCTTGATTTAGGCCGGAGTACTACAGATTGATCTCTCGAATCTAAAGCACCCCCTTTGCAGCGGTGCATCTGTGTGAGGTTTAACATTTTGCTCGGTTCGAGGAGTCTCCTCCGTACGGTCGTCTCCTCAATTCCTTAAAAACCAGCAAATCGTTTTTTCCCATCTACAAATTGGCGACCACAATGGGAGATCATTCTCTCGGTTGCAATCTCACAATCTCACAAAGATGGTTGATCATAGGTCCGGTTCAGTTACCAATCCTGGTTCAACACCCAACTCTCGCATCACAATTTCTAGTGATACTGCAATCGCAAGTACTACTTCTCTCAACATTGCAGGCTTCAGTGGTACCACTAATACCACTCCTCCATCCAGCAATGTCATGCCACATGTTACTACTACTCCTCCAAGTACTGGTGCTCCAGTGATTACCCCTGCAAGTGACGGAACTGGCGCCATCAACAATCCACTCTTCGGTCGGTCTCCTGAAGAAACCAGAGGAAATCAGCCTACCATAGTTGATCTCACGAAGGTTCAAACTAACGTGGCTGCAACACAGAAACAATTGTGTGTTTATATTAAAACTCTCACAGACAAGCTTGCGTATGAACGAACTCAGCCTCAGCGCGAGAAAGGAAAAGCTAAAGAAACATCTTCAACCACTGATCCTTAAATCTCTCCAATCCATGTTGTACATGATGAAGAATTCCGCAAAGCTGCAGATGACTCTCCAGCATCGGAACCTGCAAGTTTCATCACTCGTGAAGATATGGAGTGCTTTTTTGAGGATCGATGAAAAGACAAGACAACATCCGTCCATCGTCACCAACCTCCATACTGCCATACAGAGGATTCCTCTTTCAAAAGGTTATACCGCTCCAACATTCATTCTTTATGATGGAACATGCAATACTCAAAAACATATTTCTCGATTTCTGGAATTATTGGGCGAACACGAGCACAACCATGTCGTCCGTCTGGAGAAATTTTTAAAATCCTTGAAAAACAGGGCATACACCTGGTACAACAACATCGCATCGTGAAGTATCACCAATTGGGGAGAGATGATTGATGCTTTCTACAGAAAATACTTCTTCGTGTCATAGCAAGTCACTCTCTCTGATCTAGGAAGGATGTTTCGAAGGAGCAGCGAACATCCTGATGATTATGTGAAAAGGTTCAGAATTCAAGCCTTGGACTGCCACGACCCAAACGTCACATAGCAACAACTTGTAGACTTGTGCGTCAACAAAATGATCCCGATCTACAGAGCCTTGCTGGAAAACCTCCATTTCCACACTTTCTCAGAACTTCATGAAGCATCCAAAACGATCAGCGACTACTACACCTGCTTTACTGAGCAAAGTCTACAAGGTAGAGGAACCTCGGAGCAGCCGACGCCTGATCAACAAATAGTTGATGTCCAACCTTCCATGAACGTTGTTGCTCAAGGAAAAAAAGGAAAGCTTCTGCTCAAACATGCGACATCCAACACCTCTTCCTACAAAATCATCACGGAAGGATAACCAATCTTGCACAAACCTCGACCTGGCATCAACGAACGGGAAAATGATCGGACAGACTAAACTTCTCATGAAGGAGTGATCGAGTTACTGGAAGTCTGGGTTCAAGACGGTGCAATCAAACTGTTGCTCATCATAGAGAGCCAACGTGAAGAATCCAAGGTTCTGTCACCTTCATAGATTTATCAATCATTCGACAAGTAACTGCAATATTTTGAAGCACGTCACCAAAGATAAGGTTGATCCACAATAGCTTCAACTGGGCACTAGAGGAGTGCACAAGAATCCTCTCTCAATCGTAACCTTTACACTCTATGAACAACCTATCAAGGAGGCAGTTCAATCCTTGGTCGAACGTGAATTGCTCTATCTGTCGAAGGCACAAAATAGAGACATGTTCACAGCACTGAACCACATCGTTTCAACAAGTCCATTCCGGAAGTACTTCCTGAGCCTCCAGCCACAAACCAAGAGATGTACGACTGGGGACTGCTTACCACAGTCGAAGAAACGAATTTGGAAGAACGTTGATCGATGTCGGCACCGCCATCAACATCATTCCACTGAAAACCTCAGAGCCGCAGGCATCAGCCGACAAGAAGCTACTCATGCTCCCATCTCAATCAGAGACCTTGAAGGAGCGCTCGGAATACTAATGACTACATCACTCTCAAAGTGAACATAAGTTCAACACTGGACATAAACCAAGTTTCACATAATCAGGAAGATCCAGGATATGACATGTCCTTCAGACGAGCGTGGATTCACGCTGAAAATATGGGTACTTACAGAGCGCCTTTGGTTACACGTCTCTCCAACGATGAAAGTTCTGATCCAGAAGATTTGACGGACATTTCATCATCAGAGTACTTGGAAGAATTTCAAACTTTGACGAGGTTGAAGAAAGAACCTGCAAAATATGCATATACATCCATTAAGAGGTTCCGCACTCAGGAAAGTCTCATCCCATGTCTATGTCATTTATTTCCTCACATGCTATCCTAGCATGGGGACTCAATTATGCTAGCAACTATGCAAGACATTATGAATGGTAGCTTCACCACATTAGTATTTTACCAGGTGGTTGAATCCGACTCTCCTCCGAATCAAGCACTGAAACATTCATTACCGAGATGATGTCCAAACATGGCAAAGAACACTTTGGGCGTTTCTCCTGCTAGTCCATGTGTTCCACAAAATCAGAAAGATCTAATGTTTGCACAAGTGTCGAATCCCACTACTGCAACGAAAGGGATGCTGAATCAACAGAAGATACTCTAGGTCCCAGACGATCAAACCCCTAAGATATTCGATGCTTAAGGAATATACGCTTCAACACTCAAGCATATAAAAAAGCTATCAAATTGTACTCCCAATCAAAGAGTACAACCTCAGCACAAATATCTCGTTGATGACACATTGATTCAACACCAGCACGATAAAAGTGTAACTAAACAATAAGTCTTCATTATCCCATGATAAGACTTCTGAAGAATATGCAACATCATTCATACATGGATGGCACTAACTCCTTCAATATATACTGGGCAACCTGAGGTGATTCCGTGAAACTTCGTCAACGGGTTTTCTCTACATCACAAGCCCCTGCATGATTGAGGAACTTTCTCTCTTCACCAATCACATCCAGTATGAAAACTGTTGATGTTATCTACCGCAACATTGTTGACTCACTGACAAAGCCAGATCGTGGTAAAGTTATGCTTTCAGGAGCATTCAGGTTGAACTCTCAGTACACCTTCATCTTACGGACGCTCAACTCATCAACTAGTTCATGAATGTAAAATGCTCACTGTTTATATCTGTAATCATGGTTCTAGCCTTTTCGGTCTTTGGAGCAACTTCAACTATGGTATCAGCATCAAAAATAATCTCTAGAGGAACACCATCCATGATCTCAGCATCAACAAGGATCTCTGGAGCGTAATCATTCATGGTTTCAACACCAACAACGGTCTCAGAAGCAACATCCTCAGGGCTTCATCAACTAATCATTCTCTGAAGTGTTACACATGAAGCGGACTTCTCTAAGACCAATGATTCATATCAAGATGTGCAGACCTGATAACATGCTCACATGAAAGTCTTCCCAAAGCTGGCACAACTGGTGGGCATAATCCAAAGTCTTCTACAAGATGTTCTCATCACCTCTTTAATGAGATACAACACACTCCAGGCCATGGGTTTGCAAAAACGTACTAATGGGTGAGTAATTGGATAATGCTTCCTCAACGAAAGATGTTTGTCTATGTCTCTTCTACAACATACCAAAAGGGCGCATCAATCGGACATACGAGCTGAAAGATACGACATTTACTGTCAGGTCTATGAAATCTGAAAATTTGCACGGGATTACAAGTTATGAAAGTGCATACTTTATTGACTGCCCTAGTCATCTCCAAACTTAAGCATTCTGGTTGCATATGATTCCTCCGTCTCTTAGCTTCGAAAGTTGGGGTCAATCGTCAGATTCCGACGTCGTATGAGGTTCCTACAGCTTCCTGAGCATACAACATGCAAACAACAATTTTTAGACGGGATTCATAACTTCCACAGTCGATCGGTGCCCACCAGGTCCTTCCGCTAAATCCTTCATCAAGGTACCTCCAACTTCGACCACCTAGGTCTTTACATCAATTTTTCTACCTGGGTCCTCTATCTAGGTCTCACCAGAAGAAGGGAAAACGAAAGGGAGAGACTTAACAAGATACTGGGGACTGACGGTCCACTTGTCAAGACGATCGATTTTACAATCCAAAACCGATCAAGAAATCAAGACCAGAATAAAACCTCACATTTCTCAGAAGTACAAGGTTCAAGATATCATGGAAAGAAAACTAAAGAAAGTCAGCAAAATAAGATTTCTGCTTTTCTTCATCCATCTTCTTCAACACGGCATCACTTGTGGTGAAAGAAGTGTCACCTTCCGCCGCTTTCCTTATAGCATCAATCTTTTGACGAAGCCACTTCAAATTGAATCCAAGTTCTTCAGCTTTCTTCAAGTTGTACTCCCAATCAAAGAGTACATCCCAGGTGACAGTATTTCCAGTTATGATGCGGATATCATTTATAACACGCAATATGGCTTCTACTTGCCTCGTAAAGAAATAACTATGCTCCGGATCCTTGGTAACGACGATGTGCCCATATATCTTCCACAGTTTCTCGTACAAGCCTGCATATCCAATGGGAATGCTGAATCCGCCAACTAGTTCATGATACGGGAGTGAAGCATCGAACGGAGGATCAAAAGAAACTCCTTCACTTGGATATTCATGCACCACTATATAGTTCTCAATTACTGGAGCAGCCTCCAGGGCAACAGTTTCTTCAGTATTCTCTACTGGTGTTTCGGTTTCTTCTATCACTGAAGCAGCAACAATCTGAGTTTCCAAGAATTCATGACAACCTTCTCATGGCCTTTAAGTGCAGATATGGTTGTCTCTTCATCAATAACTCCAGGGCAGTTTGAGTTATCCTCATTGGTTTCAATATCCTCAACTTCGGTATTTGGCACCTAATACGAAGATTACATGAGGATTAGAGTCATTTAATCTTCAAACCAAATGAGATCATAAAATACATCATACAAGCAATCCAAAATTATCAAGATTAATCATTATACACTCAAGGCACGAGCAAATAGCATGAAAGTCATGATAACCTCGTCTGAAGAAACTGTACTCTGTCATGTACTAAAAGACGAACTGGGAGCAATCTACGAGGAATCTGAAGATTTATTATATACAATTCTATTCGTATGTATGTCCTCTACAACGTCTCAAAATTTAATAACAATCCGATGAACGAGCAAAGAGATGTGGCTAAAACATTAAGCAACATGCCATCTGAAAAAGTTCTGAAGGTCTCCTGGAAGTTCACTATTTCGCCTTTTTCAGGCCCTAAACATGCTCAAACTTCAAAGAGCTTCTTTGACTAAGCTTGGAAATTTCCTGGGCTTTAATATACATATGAAAACCGCGAAAATCCGACTTCGGACGAAGATTCTACAACGTTTCTAGTAAAATCTGAAGTCTGAAATTTTCCAGTGACGTATTTCGGCAAAGTTATCCATAAATTCACATGGATTTTCATTCATTCATTCACGAATCAGTGATATCATACTTCTTTGAAGAAATTACAGGAGATATACTTGCTAAGGGAGTCTCTAAATCATTTGAAGGCTCGACGATGCCAGAATCTCCGTTGACAACACCGCTATCTCCATTCGGTTCGGGATTTCGGGAATTCTCCATATTCCCATCTCCCAAAGAAGAGTGCGCTTCATCAACATGATTCTTATCTACAATGATTTCTTCCTGGATTCATCGACAAAAATTATTATTATTTCATTCAAGGAGATGCCGCGATCACCTGCACGAAAGAGATATTTACATCGACTTCTTCATCAGTACTGGATTCCTGAATTTTTCGCCTGGGAACAAGTTGAAGACTGTCAATCGATGGAGAAAAGGTCTGAAAAGAAATAGAAAAACCTTGGTCTCGTGATCCTAATTGCACGGGCAGGAAAAAGTCATGACACAAGGAGCGCTAACAACTCACCAAAGAAACGGCTGGGGACTGCACGTCATTTGCTAACATCCTGTAGTCCTTACTTCTGGGTGCTCCGCCCCGAACACTTTCTTCCATTTCCGAGGAGTCTACATTGATCTGAAACCTCACTACATGATCATCCTGTGGTATAGTTGATGAAATAACCAGGAGTACAACTCAGTATGAAGAATCTCTCACCATCATTCAGAGGTCCCAGAAGTACCATTTCTTGAAGTTACACCCGCGAAGATGTCATCCCTGGAAACATCGTCTTTGAAAGTGTCATCATGGGAGTTAGTCATTCTTGCAAAGTGGCTGTGACAAATGCATAACATTCAGCGCATCATTTATACAAAGCGCAGGATTCAGCAAAACAATGAATCATGGAATAAAGATGCTCACATCAGCGTCTGCAAAAATGGTAACTTTCAACTCTTACCTGTTTAGGATTCCACTAACAGTACATGAGTTAATACTTCAAATCTTGCTCGTTCCTTCAAACCTGCTAAGACGAGCAAAATTCTGACATGATTTTCACAAAACCGTAAACAACCCACGTAAATTTTACTATGTGAACATTCACTGGTTTCTCAAAATCTGGACAGACGTCTATTCTACGATTGTGAAAACTCACATATAGACATTCTTTCACCATGTATGGTTGTCTACTTTCAACAATTGTTCAAAATCAAAACATTGATTTTACAAAATATATTTTAACGTGAAACTCACGTAAATTTGAAAAATATATCTATATATTTTTGCTCCCTCGCACGAGCATCTGTCTTTGAAGCGAGAGTATATTTTCAAAGATTTCCGAAAGCTCGAAGATAAAAAATTTCATGAAGGCTCATAAACAAAATTTTATTACTAACAGACGCACGTCTATCCAAAAAAAAAAAAAAACTTTTCTCTCGTATGAGCATCCACCTTTGAAATGAGAGTTTATTCCACTTTGTGAAACCTCACATATTTAAAATATAAAATTCCGGTTTTCGTGAAAGCTCATAGACGAATTTTATATCATTAGACTCAGGTTTATTTTGTTTGTTCCTTAAACTAACGAACGAACAAGCGTCTATTCATAAAACAAGGATTTGTTTTCATGGGCCCGTCCCGCGAATCCTGACCAACCACGGACTCGTCGTCCAAACCAGCGTTTCAACACCAATTTATGCTCATCAAACGACACTCCAATCATGACATTGAATCCTTCATCAAGTCGTGGTTTGCGCATGCTCTCTAAATCCGGTAACGTCTCAACTTACGACTAAGTTCAATTACTGGTATTGTTATTTATGGCCGGAAAATCATCATTTAATGCTGACTGAGGAACACAAATTTCCTCAGTAAGCAGGGGACTTAATGTAGATGGTGGATTTTTGACAAGGGCTAAAATCGTGAACTCATAATTATACGAAGCTCTGATCCAGCAATCAGACGTGAGTATTGAGACACGGGTCTCTCATCGAATTCTGAACGGAGAGTACTTTCTCTCAGAGTACATGTAGATATGTAGTCTCACGACTGGACAACGACATATCTCATGAATACTGAATACTTTCAGTGATTATTTCTATATAGTATCACGAGATGGACGGATCCTAGACAGCTTTCTCTGCTATTATATAGCGATAACGTCTTCAGGAACAAACAACGAGTTTACCCTGACTATATAAAGGATATGACTTACCGACAAGCTCATATCGGGATAATTAATGCTCCTAGACAGCTTGCTCTGCTAGTATAGAGCCACAAAGTTAATTATTCCTAATTACAATTGCTCCTATTCCATGGTCGAATCCACGACTGGTTCCATGGAATGGATAAAACAATTGCTCCTATACCATGGTCGAATCCACGACTGGTCCCATGGAATGGAAATAACAATTGATCCTATTCCATTGTCGAATCCACGACTGGTCCCATGGAATGGCAATAACAATTGCTCCTATTCCATGGTCGAATCTGCGACTGGTCCATCGGAATGGAAATAAACAATTGTTCTGATTCTATGATCGAATCCACGGCTTGATCTCATAAAATAGCAATAACTATATTATCTCATTACTCCGATTTCATGATCGAATCCACAACTGGTCTCATAAATGGTAATAGATAAATCTTAATTACTCCGATTCTATGGTCGAATCTACGATCCCATGGAATGGTAATGCTCACTTTATTATTCTGAATTCTTAATCGAATCCTCAGCTGATCCTATGAATTAATAATAAACATCTTATTACTCAGTTTTGTGAATTATTCTCCACTGAATTCCACAATTAGTAATAAATAATCAACAACCGGGCGTCTGAGCTACCTCTAAGTAATCCTCGATTCAAATGGTGAAGGTGTATTCAACGACGATACACTAACAGTCACCACACGAACGAGTATTTCAAAAATACAACGAAACGATGAACCTATGCAAAATAGAGAAGAAAATAATAAATAATTAAAAATATTGACCAGGGTGCTGGGAGCACGGACACACGACCGACCGGCCGTGTCGTGGTCAATCCCACGCCAGTTTTATATTTTTAATGCATTTTTATTATTTTTCATGATTTGATGAAAATTCTCTCATTTTATCAAATCTCCTTCGTCTCGAGGAAACTCCTCGGTTTCATGGTACTTCCATAAATCCATAAAAAATAATACAAAATTAAGGAAAGGAGTGTGGGGCGTGACCATTGGCCAACCGGACATGCCTTGGTCCCAACCGGCCCCACACCCCACGGTTCTTTATTATTTTATTATTATTATTATTATTTTTCTAATTTCATGAAAAAACTCCTTGATTTCATTGTATTTTGCACAAATCATCAAATAATAATAAAATAAAATAAATTATGAAAACTTGTGGGACCGGCCATGCCCTAGCCGGTCCTACACGCCCCTTTGTTTTATTATTTTATTATTAGTTTTCCTTGAATTCATCAAATTCCTTGATTTCATGGTATTTCTCTCAAATTAGGAAAAATTCCCTCAAATCATCAAAATACCTAAAAATATTAAAAAAAAATTAGGGAAACTCGTGGGACCGGGCCCTAGCCGGCCGGCCATGCCTTCCACGGTCCCACACGCCCTTGTTTTTATTATTTTAATATTTTTTGCTTCCTTGAACTCATGGAAACTCCTTCAATTCATGGAAACTCCCTAAATTCATCAAATTTCTCAAAATTCATGAATTTTTCATAAAATCATCAAAATATTATAAAATTAAGGAAAAGGCACCACGGGACCGTGGTCACGACCGGCCGACCATGCCTTGACCACGGCGGTCCCACGCCTCCTCATTCCTTATTTTATAATTATTTTTCATCATCTCATGGTGTTTTCCTCAGTTTCATCGAAACCCTAATTTTGGCATATTTTCTCGAATGGATGCTCAATTGCACGCCAGAAAATATTAAAATTCTCAGGACTGAGACGCGGACGCCTTGGGTACACGAGCATGCTATCTTGACCGACCAAGATTGGCTCTTTGGCTCACGGAAGCCGGTCCCATCAATTTTCACAGTTTTGACCTAATTTGCACAATTGCTCGTATTAGGTCCAAAACTCTTCCAAACACTTTGGATTTTCATGAAGTGATCGTCAGGAGGTCACGTGACAACCCAGGGCCGTTTTCATGACTCCATGGTCGGTCCCTCGCGTCGTCATAATTAATTAGGTTTTCTCACCTAAGGCTCAGAGGAGCATTTTTGAAAAAATGATTAAGCCAGCATTTAATCATTCTTCCACCAACAAATCGTCAACTCTTCAGGAGTTCTTCGTATTTGCTCACGTGAACATATGGATACTACATGGTTGATCCACGATCCCATATAGTCGCTCCCTCCTTCGTCCTATGGTTGAACTTATGACGAACCATGAATTGATCATCAATTGATCAAATTAGGGTTTCTGAATCCAAGGATCATCATTCCAGATTCCAACCTTAATAATTTTACGACGACCTCGTGGTCATTAATTTTATTAATTATGCTCGGTTCAACGACAAGTATTCTAATTAATATTTTTGGTGTGCTGCCAATAATCCATCAGATGAGCAACACATGCTCAGACGATCAAATATTCAACAATTCATCACATGAGAAACACTTGCTCAGATGATAAATATTTTCTCAAACCAAGGAATATTGGTTCAACAATCAATATTCAACGATCCATCGAATGAGCAATACTTGCCCACTTCATCGTAAGAATTATACCTCTGTCTCATGACATGTTCAATTCATGAGTTTCAGAACATCATGTTCGACGCTCAGCAACTACATGGACTCATCGTCCCATGAAACCACGAAGTCATCAATTGACTAACAAACCACGAGACGTCAATCGTGTCACTTGGGGGGATATCACTTAGGATTTTGGTTTGGCGGTCTACGGCACGTGTGTTCAAACACACGATGGAATGTGAGAAAGTCGTGCAGTCAGTTGAAGGAATTCACGAGGTAGTGGGTGGAAAATCGACCAAGTCTCCACACGTTAAGCAACTGTTTTCAAACACGATCTCCACTCCTTGATTCCATCAACTGTCACACTTCATGGGATCATGGTGTCTAAAATTCCAGAAATATAAATAAGTCTCTGAATCATGATTGAATCGTCAGCATCATCAGTATCATCAATCTCACGTCAAACTGACAAAACGAGATCATCAAATCATCAATTGAGCAACTACTCTCAATTGAGAAATTTCAATCATTCATAGCTTATCATATTCAGAATTCACATACTCACAATATTTGATTACCATTGATTCCACGCATTTCTCAGCTTCTCTCCTACAGATTAACCCATCCTCTCTTGTGACCGAATTTACTCTAGAATAGTCATTGTCTTGATTTATGCTGGAGTACTACAGATTGTTCTCTCGAATCTAAAGCACCCCCTTTGCAGCGGTGCATCTGTGTGAAGTTTAACATTTCGCTCGGTTCGAGGAGTCTCCTCCGTATGGTCGTCTCCTCAATTCCTTAAAAACCAGCAAATCGTTTTTTCCCATCTACACCTAGTTTCACCATATGACCTCACTTTTTCTAGGAATAGTAAGAGAGAGAGTTGTCCTTCCATTGTACCTTGTCCTTCCTTATATAAACTTTCCAAAAGTCCCTCCTTTTAGGACATCATGACACATGTCCTACATCTCTTTAATTACTTATAATGCCATTCCTTAATATAACCTCTTCCTTATCTCTTAATCCCCATTTTATCCCTCCTATCTCATGGGTATTTTCGCATTGGATTTTGGCTTAGTCCCCAAGTCCTAGGATTATCTCCCCTCTTAAGGGCACCCTATACCCATTAAAGGACATTATTTTTCAGGTATCAACATTAGTCCCCTGACTATTGGGTCAATCGTTAAATGACCCAATAGTCAAGTTATTTTCGATCACCTTCCTCTTTATTGATTCCACGACCGCGAGCGACGCTTAACCTTCTTTAATCGTGCAAACTTTCCCTCCTCTTTTCAGTTTCTGCCGGTTACCATTCCCTTTGTATAACCGCTACGTTCAGGCTTTGAGGCTCCCTATATATAGACTACTTAGTTTGTTTTCCCCCTTATCTCTTTTTTCTTCTCCTTTCCTTTTGAATACACACATACACTCGCCATGTCTAGTAGTTCCACCAATAGTTCATCTGAAGAATCCGACGAGTCTAAAAGAGCCATGAGCAGGGGTTCCGAGGAGACCGAATACTCAGAGAAAAACGAAATTCTTCTACCTCCTCCGGTGGATGGAAAGTCATATACGATATCGGAGTCTACTAGTGGGTCCGCTCTAAAACGCGCGTTAAAGCTGAGGGAGTTCCGCAGTGGTAAGCGCGTTTTTCCTCTTGACGATGTCTTGGTCCCTCGCCTTCTAAATCCTCCAGTATTACCTTACTCTTCTGCCCTCGGGTGGCTCATGCAACCCGAATCAGAGACCATGGATGCTTTTGCATTTAAAACAGTTCCGCGGATGGCTATTCACCGTGGTGACTACGATCTTCCTGTCATCGACATTCGCTCCAAGTCAAAGACTCACCCGATATGGCCACACTAGGAAGCTTACATACGTTCCAGACCTGGTAACGTGACCATCCTTCGCGAAGCAGGCATTGATGAATCTATAAATTCATCCCTGAAACGAGAAGTAAAAAGGAGTAGGCGCGACCTAACACGACTCTTTTGTCGCTGGGCTTCTCCTGTTCATACCCTTCTCACGGCGTGGGGGGAAGCAACCATTGTTCTGGAGGATGTAGTCGCCCTTACAGGGTTACCTATTCATGGCAGTCATTCGTATGACGAGGCGGCTGTTTACAGAGTGATGAACGACGAGGATAAAACGTTGTGCACTTATTTGTTAGATTGTAAAGACGCTTCTCGTCGTGAATTGGTGCGGAAGGACCAGGCGTCGTCAAAACATGGCGAGGGAAAGAAGATTTCCAGCGTGAGCAAGAAAGAGGCGTCGTCTTCTGCCGCAAAGGGGGAGGCCAAATGGGTTAAGGAGAAGAAGACTCGTTCGGCGTGTCCAGCGTGTGAGCGACTGCTTGCTAGCTCTTTCCGTGCACATGAGGCGATCCATGGTTCGTCAGCTCTTTCAACAGAAGCCGTCCTTGAATGGGTTACTAAAACCAACCATCGCGCTTCTTTCCCTCTTTGGATCAAGTATTGGGCTTCGCGGTTAGTAGATGGGAAATTTCTTCCCCCCAAACGGAAAGAGGAAAACCCTCGCGCGGAGTTGGCCGCTTTTATCTTGTTTTAGCTCTGTCATGATGTTTTTGAGTACAGTCCCCAAGATACCATCAAGAGTGAACTTGTGCTAATGGCGGTGTTGCTATGTCGCGGCGTTTTTTCCCGCTTACGCCGATGTTCTTAGGTGGTTTATATCGTCATCTAGATTTGTTCTTTCACGACCTTCAGACAGTAGGTTCATCACATAAGATCGAGACTTACATCCCAGCCTCTTTTATGCAAGCATGGTCTTGGGAGCATGTTTACCCATACGCACCTGATCCCAATGCACTAGCAATTCACCGTGAAGAAGATGTCAGGCAGGATGATGGCTCGGTTAAGAGGGTTCTAGTTGTTTACGGTTACTCGCGGATGGCTCTTTGGCATCCCAAAGGGAAAATTCCCAAGGGCGGCATTGCCAAATATCTGGATGTGGCTAAAGACTTTATATCATTTCTTTATCAAGACGGACGGTCGGGTCCGGTGCATTATGACTTTACCGCGCCCTTTGACACAGAGTTGGACTCGACAAAGCTTTTGGCAGCGACAAACTTTGATTCGGTGATGGCCGTGTTGCCCGTGTTACCTGGATTTCTCCCTGGTTTCCATGATGGCAAGTTCATCGCCATGTCTTACAATCCCGATCGCGCAGCTCGGCAAGTTGGGTTTGACCAAGGAATCCCTCGTAGGTTTCTCCCTTGGGGAAGTTCTGATAATGGGGATATCGTCGCCAGCTTCGATCGTTTTATCTTCAAGGGGTCGACACGTCTGTCTGATCGAGTGGTTAAATTTTCGTTCAAGCAACCTGTCCCTGAGCGCCCCTTGGCAGTTACTGAGGTAGCCCACGGGTACCATGATTTCATACGTCGTCAGGCCTCGAATTTTCTTTTGCGCGAATCGTTTCCTCTCCGCGACCTGTCTACTCAAGACCTTCGAGTGCTTCATGCGTCTGGTCGGATTAAGCTTGATGATGTCGTAGCTGCTGCATATCGTCTCGTTCCAGCCACTAAGGGTCGCCCTTTGGATCCCTTAGTGACTTCTTGGGCTCCTCCTTAGGGTCATGATCCCATAAAGCCAAAGAAAGGGTCGAAGTCGTTTTATGATCGCAAGCCCCCACGGGTAGAGGTGCCAAGATCTTCTGCTAGTCCTCTGGTAACTCAGGTATTTGTTGTTCCCTTCATTTTATATTCGTCTATTTATCGTCATCCCCTTTTTTATGATAAAATGAGTAGCGGGGATTGCTTTCTCAGGAAGCTCCTCATTCCAATCGCGTGGGGTGGAAACCCCATTCTTTATGTAATGGAAGAGTATTTGAACATGTCTGAAAGTGATTGGACTGAGAGGAGCCTTGCAAAGAAAGCTAGGCGAGAGGCAACTAAGTTGTCTGTTCCGCGCCTTTGTTCTTCTGCTAACATCTCACCCTTACAACCTCAGCAGGGTCGTCAGAGGAGCGCGTCGCAACCTCCTAAGAGTGTGAGTAATAGTCCAACTTCTTCGTTTGTAGAGCGGTTGAGGGATCTTGGGGTTAGTCTTCCCATGGGTTCTGGTTGGGTATCTCCGCGCCTCCATATATCGTCAGTTCATCCTCTTTGGGCTGAAACTGTCCGTGTTAGGGGCCAACCTCCGGTGTCCCCTAGTGATGTCCTGCAATCAATGAGCCCATCTGGGTCTAGACGGTCAGTTTTTGGTGGGTCCTCATCCCACGTGGCACCAACTCTTAATGATCCTGCGGGTAGCTTCCTATTTAATACGTGTCATCGTTTTCATCATTATTCTTTCCTGTCTCTTTCCCTCTCCCCTCTTTTTTTTAATATATAAATCTAAGTTGTTTATTGCAATGGTGGTCATCTCTCATTTTTCAGGTTCTACTAGTGACTCTGAGTCATCTTCTAGTTCTTCCGCTTCTCGTCCTAAATCCGTTGATATCCCGCCAGATTCGTCGATCCCTGAGGTTAGTCCCTTGTCTCTTTATGCTCCCTTCTTTTTTTTTGTGCTTTCCTTCGTTTTTTTTGCCTAAGTTTCATCATTGGCGCTAGGATATGGGTAAGAAACGCAAAGAGACTGTGAAGCCTGACATGGACGGCACGCGGTGCATAGTCTCCGCCGACGATGGGCATGTTAAACGTGGTCGGACGGATGGTAGTGGTTCTTCTTCTCCTTTGGAGAAGCATACTGATTTTCCTATTACTGACATACCAACTATCCCCATTATGCCAGAAGACTCCGAGGATGTGCATCTTCGTTTCCCTTTGGTAGTGAGTGTTGTCGAGGCTGGAGTAGACCCTGCCACTCACACCCTGAACCCTGAACGTTTTTGCCGTTACTTATAGAGATATTGTGGAGTGTGGTGGTGGTCACATGGCGAAGGAGGGTCTACTGGACGTACGCGTTTTGTGCTACATGACTAAGAATCTCTTGGAAATTGCTGACCAACTTACGCGTGTAGAAGATGATCCTGTTGATGCGGCGACCATGCGTGGCTGGGAGACTGCTGTGCGGTCCGCAATCAACGTTCAGTTTCCAATAAAGTGGTTGGAAGATTTGTTGGAAAAAGTGAAGAGTCGGAATGACCCTCGTGGCCGACTTATGAGTCAGATTTCTAGGCTAGAGGGGGAGCTGGAGAGGCGTTCTAAGGCGACTATTGGTAAGAAGGAGGTACTGAATATGTTGCTTGCTGATGTTGGGATAGCTAACGATGGAGTGATACGAGCCGAGACCTTGAAGGCAACGGTCCGTGCATAGCTTGAGGAGAAGCGACAGGAGTTGGCTAAGCTTCGGCCTACTTAAAGCGTTTCTTCTTTGTATTGTCTTTCCCTTTGTCTTCTTGTGGTTATGTTAGATCCTTGTTGTTCGGATGATGTGTTCGTTGTGTTGTTATTTTTTTTTTAAATTGTGGGATATTGATATGGTGTTTGATTAATTATTAACTTGTTGTTGGTGTTTTGATGTTATTCTTGGTTTCATGAAGCGACGACTAATCATAATTTTTTATTTATTTATTTTTGGAGAGTTATAGATGGGGTTGGGGGAGCGTTTCGGGACGCGCTTACTATCCACCCTTTTGTTTCTTCTCCTCTTTTTTTTAGTATGCAATAGGATGTTGGGCGTTGAAGGAACGCGCCTATTCCCCCTTTTATTTTTATCAAAATAATGCGGTGTGATGGGGTGAGCGTTGATGGAACGCGCTTACTCCTCCTTTTCTTTTTATTAGAAAAATGCTATGGGATGGGTCGGCGTTGATAGAACGCGCCTACTCCTCCCCTTCGTTTTATCAGAAGGGAGCGGTGGGATGGGTGAGCGTTGGTGGAACGCGCCTACTCCCCCTTTTCTTTTTATCAAAAGGAAGCAGTGGGACGGGTGGACGTTGGTGGAACACGCCTACTCCCCTTTTCATTTCTTCTCTTTTTTTTTAGTATGCAGTGGGATGTTGGGCGTCGATGGAACGCGCCTACTCCTCCCCTTCTTTTTATCAGAAGGGAGCGGTGGGATGGGTGAGCGTTGGTGGAACGCGCCTACTCCCCCTTTTCTTTTTATCAGAAGGAAGCGGCGGGATGGGTGGGCGTTGGTGGAACGCGCCTACTCCCCCTTTCTGTTTATCAACCTATTGGGCGTCTTTGGCATTCCCATGGCCTTTTGTAGATTTGTCATCCGATCAGGCGCCTTTGGCGTTCCTGTGACCGTTTGTAGGTTTGTCAGTCGATTAGGCGCCTTTGGCATTCCTGTGACCTTTTGTAGATTTGTCAGTCGATCAGGCGCCTTTGGCATTCCTGTGACCTCTTACAGATTCGTCAGTCGATCAGGCGCCTTTGGCATTCCTGTGACCTCTTGTAGATTCGTCAGTCGATCAGGCGCCTTTGGTATTCCTGTGACCTCTTGTAGATTTGTCAGTCGATCAGGCGCCCTTGGCATTCCTGTGACCTTTTGTAGATTTGTCAGTCGATCAGGCGCCTTTGACATTCCTGTGACCTTTTGTAGATTTGTCAGTCGATCAGGCATCTTTGGCATTCCTGTGACCTTTTGTAGATTTGTCAGTCGATCAGGCGCCTTTGGCATTCCTGTGACCTTTTGTAAATTTGTCAGTCGATCGGGCGCCTTTGGCATTCCTGTGACCTTTTGTAAATTTTTCAGTCAATCAGGTGCCTTTGGCATTCCTATGACCTTTTTGTATATTCGTTAGCCGACCGGGCGCCTTCGGCATACCCGTAGCCTTTTGTAGATTTGTCAGTCGATCAGGCGCCTTTGGCGTTCCTGTGACCTTTTTCATCACATTGTATACGAATTCCAAAAAGAGAGTTTATTCTTACCGTAAAAAAAAGGGAAGATTGTTTACAATTTGTAGTTTCTTTCATACTCTCCACTCTTCCTCCTTTGTTTTAGTGATGAGGAAAGGGGTCACGCTCAATCGCTTGCCTAGATTCCTCGAGCTCTCCAGAGGCGCGCTTTCGTTCGAATATGCTCCTTATGGTGAAACATTCTTCTATTGTATGTCCCAACCTCCGATGATAGTGACAGTACTTGGTCGCATTTTTGTCCATTTTGTTGACGTCTACCACTGTCGGGGGCAGCTGGATTTCCTTTTCCCTAACCCATTGGTTCAGCAGTTCGATTGCATGTTCCCTGCTGCAGGGTAGGGGTGGTGGTGGGTTTGAGTCTCGCCTAGTCTATTCGTTTCTTCCCTGGCTCCCGCTGACATTTTGGAATTGGTCTCTCTTCTCCCTGTTAGTGTTGGGTCTTACGTTGCGTGGTGTCTCAGATACGGTAATGACTGTGTGGCGCCAAGCAGGGTCTATGGGCATATCTTCTACACAATCGGCGATTCTATCAGCTGCTTCTTCTAGCTCAACGAAGGTCTAGAATCTGAAATTGATCAAGCTCCCCTTAAAAGCTGGGATCATTCCCCGCAAAAAAATTTCGACGAGGGTTCCCTCACCGATGTCTTCGTGACAGTCTAGTGCCAAGCGCCGGAACCGTAATATGTACTTTCCTATTTCTTCTTGAAAAGGCGAGGGCACCCAAATATACCTCAAGCTAAAACTTTTCCTACCTACAAGTCCTTTCTCCTAAAGTAACTGTCTATGGACAGAGTCGAAACAATACAACTAATAGGTTCACACTTCGTGTGATCGTTTATGGATACGATATCGAGACAATACAACAACGAAGTATGTTTACTTGATACAAAGGTTCGGACTTAACCAAAAACAATAGAATTTCTTATCAAGTAAATAGGAATTAACGTTTGTGTAATTTATTTTAATTATAATAAAATATTTATAATGCGGAAAATAAAAGTAAATGACACAACAAGATTTCGTTAATGAGAAAACCTCAAATGCAGAAAAACCCAGGGACCTTGTCCAGAATTGAATACTCTCAGGATTAAGCCGCTACACAAAATTACACAAACTTCGTATAGTTGAGACCAAGCAACTAAACCTATAGTTCACCTAGTTCCATTTGTATTCCTACGCCTCCAACTTATAAATAAGTCACGTACTTGAACAATTCCTTTGGTTCGTATTCCAAACAGTAAAGGAACAACAAATCTGTTTGATATCAACTCTCTTAAACCAAGTGATATGAGTCAAACAAAGGCTCTTCTGTTTATCTTAACATAAACTCCTTCGTCAGGTCCTTAGATTTATCTTATGTTCAATTACCGAAGTAATCGTTTAAGATTAAGCCAACAACACTCTTAATCCAAAGAATTGTGTTGATGCCGATCTACTCAATTAATCAATCTAATCTACCACAAGGATAAACCGATTATAAGTTGGATCCTCTGTTACCAAAACAAGTATTGTGCACACCAAAGATTATAAAACCCAAGTCAGATCTTCAATATCTTCTTTGTCTTTAAATCTTCTTAAATCTTCAATAAAAACCTGCACACAATCACTTGAATCTCTTGTGATCAATCACGCACAGAACGGAGTCTGTTAACAATGGATTATCACAAGATATTCTTTTGAACTAACAACAGTCTAAAGATCCCTGTCGAAACTCTGAACTAGTTTGAGTGAATCTTATATCAGAAGAGAAGATTCTCAAGAATAACCAAACTAGGTGCAATCAGATTTCAACCACCGTTAGTCAATCAAATCAATGAAAACAAAAGATAAACCGCATTTATCTAGTTTCCCACCAAAGGTACACGCTATAGTTTCCCAATCCCAAAGAAGACTTTAAACTGAGCGGCCGTAAGATATTTCGCCTAATTAGGTTACTCTCCTCTCCGAATAGGCGGCTACACCAGTGACAACAACAAAAGAGGAAGTTTGTTGTTACGAAGGATTAGTTTGCTAGAAAGGCAAACTTTAAGTATTTATAGATAAGGAAGTTTGGATACCAAGGAATTTCCAAAACTGAAAATATTCTCAAGATATTCATTAAAGCACAAATTCGGTTTTCATAATTCCTGGAAATGCTCTGTCCAAAAATAATGATCGAAATCTCTCGGAAAATCTAATTAGTAAATGCCCATTACTAATTCTGGAATTTCCCTACAAAATGAAATTAATAACCTTAATTAAAAGATCCTTAACTTACTTATGTTTCGATCCTGGGATTCTCTTCCCTTAGCCGTTAAGGAATATCTTTGAACAATTAAAGAAATAAACATTCATAGCACGTGTTCAAAGTATGTCGACATCCTTACTTTGTAAGTTATCTTTCACACTTACAACCTTGAAACCGATTTGCCACACTTACAAACAAGTTTAGAATTGGTTCATCTGACTTTCAAGAACTATGCGATTGATCAAACCAACATTCAATCACAATCATGGGTTTAACGGTTCTACCTCCATGTGAGTAATGTGCATAGTCACACTATCTTTCCAGAATTCAGTTGACTAGGTACTAGGATCGGTTCCCCACATATATATACGGTATATAACTTATATGTGTTGCACATGTCCATAGGATCGGTTCCCCTTTCTGCTATAAACCTTGATGCACCCAATACAAGGATTGGTTCCCCTTTGTGATGTACTGCACCTCTTACTAGGATCGGTTCCCCTTTCCCATAATTGGTTATACAAAACACAAACCCGATCATATCATCTCAGGTGATTACTTAAGATCGGTTTCACTAATAAAAGTCATACCAATACATAAGTCAGGCCTTTGTGAATAGTTCTACCAAGAACACAAACAAGTTGTGAGCGGTTTATACTCAATCACACATATTGGTTGTTCATAAGATATGCAATGAATAACAAAACCAATAACACCTGGCAATTTCCTTTTTCGGTTCACAAACAAGTTTATGAACTTACTTCCTTAGAACACATGTAAACATTGTTCCCTAGGATGAAATCCTCACCTCATACCCATACATAATCACAATAGCATTCAAATGATTATGGCGATGTCTTATCTAAAAAGTTTAATGGTTAAGCAATAAACCTCGTATTGTATTCCTTAATACTATGTCTATCTAGAGTTCAAATATGCTTCGCAGTTATGTTTTCAATATGCACGATTTGAAAGACACGTTAGGGAATGAAACAGTTCAAGTCAAATATCACTAACCTCAAGTGGAAGGATGATTGTTGTCGTTGTAGCTCCTTGCTTCTTCACATATTCAAGACTTCGCAATACTTGTAATGTTTCATATCCTAATACTTTCAAGCTAACCTATACGAAGTTGACTCTAGTACATAATCAAGCAACTCTTAACATGAGTTTTGATTCACTAAAATATGACAACCAAACTTGACATACCAATGCTTGGTGGGTTCAACCGAGCCATGCTCTAACAATCTCCCCCTTTGTCAATTTTAGTTACAAAACTCTTACATATATGGATAAACAAATTACAAGAATTCATTACACATCCGCTTGATTCCCGATTCAACAGCACAGTAAAACTGCTTACATTCAATCCTTGAAAATGTCGATGTTGACATTATAATAATAAAGCTATTACTCCCCCTAAGGAAGATAGGTAGATATTCAATCCGCATGTCTTTGTTATACCAATTCATATAACATGTTACTCCCCCTTAGTTTGTGCTTTCACTCTTTCGTTAGATAAACATTCAAGCACCAATGTTTTTTTCCTTAGAGATACCAGTCAATATAAAATCAATGCCAGTATCACCTGTTTACTCCATATATTTCTCCCCCTTTTTGTCACAAAAATGACAAAGAAACGAAAAAATAAAGGACAACACGAAAAGAATCTTACAAATCTCAAAATAGACTTGCAAACCTGTAGAGTTAGGCACGAGGGTTCCACACATCATGTTCTGATAACCAATATCAAAACCGAAACTACAAGTAGTTTTATTTTGATATGTTATCAAGGAAACAATTGTCCGAAACAATTTTTCCAATTTAGTTTATCAAACCAAAAATCAACTAAGTACTTTAGTCCCTTGGCTAAACCGATTGTTCTAAAACAAACGCTTAATTCGATAAGACCAAAATAAAGATAAACTTTATTTTTCTCATCAGGTTCTAATTATCCATAAACTTAGACCTTTCAATTTTTTAAAAAAAAAGAAAAGTACTAGGTTAGTTAAGTAGCATTTCTTGTTAAGGCATTCGATTAGACTTGAATAACCGAAACCTCACTTCGATAAGTCTAACTAAGATCAGAATTAACTTAGTTTCTCTTATCCGGAATCGAATTGGACTAAACAACTCATCCCGTACACCTTTTATTTCGTTAATCCATAAATAATTCATACAAAACAAAATAAATCAACTTGCATAATTATTCACCTCAACCGGAAGCAATTGAAACAACATAGACATTAAAAGCACCGCAATTGCACCGAAATTTTGTAATCCTAAACAATTGATACCATACAAAAGCAAGATAACAATAGTTTTTCTTAACCGGAACCAATTGAATCACACACAACATCAATTGTATCGAAATTTTGTAAGCCTAAACAATTGATATATATATAATATAAACTCAGGCTTTTCTTAAACAGGAAAAAAATTAACTAACAAGATTGTTACCTCAAATTTCGCATCCACTTCTCCAATATGTTTGCATCTTCGTCCAGGGAGAATTGATATCAAAATATCATCACATTATCATTCTTATGCCAAAAACAAAAGAATAACAACAACCCTCAACCTTTACCAGAGAAAGGTTGAAAACCGGTTTTAACAATTGCAAGCAAGAGTTGAAAACCGTCGAAACACATATGCTTTTATGCTAAACCAAAACCGATTCAACATATTGTGACTTTTTCACATATTTTTCTACCATAACCCCTCATTATTCTTTGATAAAGCCTACCAACATGGGGTAGAACTTGATCCTGCTAAACCAAAAAGTCACCCAAACCATAAGGGTTCACAATATATGAGATTGAATATTAAGGTAGTAAAACCGAAATCAAACATCCCATAAACAAATTTGCAATACACCATAAATATTGAACATAAAATCAAGTATTTAAATTACCTCAATCTTGTAGGAAATTGAATTATCAAAACAACACAAAAATAATGAGGTCATTTCGAGTTCGGACGAAGAAGTTATGTGCAAAACAGTTTTACACTTCTTCGTAAGGGGACCTCTCACTAGGATCGGTTCCCTTACCATGACATGGTACTAGGATCGGTTCCCTCACCATGACAAGGTACTAGGATCGGTTCCCAATAGTTACTTGTGACATATCACAACATTAAACTGTTTCGACATAACTTTTGCATACGATGTCCGAATTAAGTGATTTTTGGCTCGTTTTAACCGTAAAAACAAGAGCTACACATATTTGATCAGTAGATATCAACATAATAAACTCATAATTACCGTTTCTATCAAAACCTCAAATATATATAGAGAAAGTATGAGTATAGAAGAAAATAAATCTCATAAAGATGTCAATTAGTCATATAATAACCAAGAGATCATGTGCTCAGTTTCATGTGCTTCCTCACCTTTCAAAATATTGAGAACCAAGGTGAGTATGCATGTTCTAACACAACTAGGTTATGTTGAGTTGATCCTTGCCTTGTTCGTCACGAGTGACTACGACAGAATCATCATTCTTGACCTCTTGCTTGGTTTGTTTCTCTTGTTCCATCTCTTGTTTTTCTTCTTTGACTTGTGATGAAGAGTGTCATTATCACAACCTTTACTAGTACAAGATATTTCAGACATAATGTCTTTGTTTAGACTTTCAAGAAGACTCTTGTAATTATTGTCACCAACAATTAACAGTTGAGAGTCATTCTTGTGACTAACTTTTGGTCCCTTTTTGGATATAGAGGACTTCGGGACCCATTTAGAGTTGGGATTCGCAGGAGCAGCTTTCTTCTTCATACCATTAGGATCATTGTCCTTTTGAATATTTTACGAAACACCCTTTCTCCAATTTGGAACATCAGATCTTGTTTTTGCATTTAAAAAGTCATCTCTCTTTCTATAATTGGGTCCGTTATGAAATGACCTTGTCGAGTGATATGCAAAATTTGAAGTATCATTATAATAATTCTTTTGCCTAAACTTAGGACAATACTGATCCGAGTTCTTATGAGGAGAAAACTTATCCAATTCGTTTGATACAATAGAAAGTGCATTTTGCATCTTACGAACTTTGCATCCCCATTGCAAGTATCCTTTATCACCACAATAATAACAATGCTTAGTATAAATATACGAAGTATGAGTTTTAATGTTACCTGTTTGTGGATCCTCTTGCACTGGAGCTCGACGAGTTTTTTTCTTCTTATTATTATCCTTGTTCAACGTTGTTGCTTTCTTGACATTAGCAGAAGTGCCTTCTTTGTCATCGGTGGAAGCCTCTGGTTTAAAAGAATTAGTAGCTTTAAAATTTTTTACCTCTTTATTAATATTTGAAGCATATATTCCCTTATAGCCCAATCCTCGTGTATCACGATGATTTCTACTTGCTTCTAACATTGAGGTTAACTTGTTTGAGCTTTCATTGGATTTTTTCAGTTCCAAATTTTCTTCTTCCAACATCTTGATTTTATCAAGAGCACCGGCTAGATCAGCCTCAATGCGTTTTTCTCGTGAGAGATATACACCTTCTTTCTATTCAAAACTCTTTTGTTGAGAGTTAATCCTTGCATCGGATTCAACAAGTTTCTCTTCCAACAAGTAAATTTTTTCAAGAGCAACATCATGCTCTTTCTCTAACAATTTTGTTTGAGAGAGACTAGCCCTGGATATTTCTTCAAGACCCTGTACTTGTCGAGAATTAAACATTGCTTCCGATTCAACACGTTTCTTTTCCGACAAAAACAGTTCTCTTCGAAGATTTTTACATTCTAATTTCTTAGAATTTAGATCGTTTGTACGATTTTCAAGAAGATACTTACTGTTTTGGTAACCAATATAATATCCTTGAAAAACCTTCTTCAATTTCTTGTTCTCACGACAAAGAGGAGTTATAAAACCAAGAAAATCCGAAGTTCTCAGCTTTTCATTTTTCAAAGGTTCCAGCAGTTTAGAGTATTCTGAGATATCTTTTTCTACTTCTTGTTCAAAATCTGAGTCATCATCATGGGAAATTTCATCTAACCCTTCTTATAGACGTATTTTCCAGTCGTCATCGGTTTCTACACTATTAACAAGATTAACTTGTCTCGTAGAATCTCTAGAGATGGTTTCTTCAGATATTGAATCATAGACGCCATCATCAAGTGTTAATTCAATACTCTTGATGTCTTGCTTTACGTTAATTGAATCATTCATTAGATTTAATTCTTATAGGTTGGATCGCACCAAACACAGATTGTTATATCTTTTCGTGTTTTCCTGCTCTGATACCAATTGAAAAGGCGAGGGTACCCAAATATACCTCAATCTAAAACTTTTCCTACCTATAAGTTCTTTCTCCGAAAGTGATTGTCTATGGACATATTAGATACAATACAACTAATCGGTTCACACTTCATGTGATCGTCTATGGATACGAGATCGAGACAATACAACAACGAAGTATGTTTACTTGATACAAAGGTTCGTACTTAACCAAACACAATATGATTGCTTATCAAGTAAGTAGGAATTAACATTTTTGTAATTTACTTTGGTTATAATAAAACAATTATAATGCGGAAAATAAAAGTAAATGACACAGCAAGATTTTGTTAACGAGGAAATTGCAAATGCAGAAAAACCCTGGGACCTTGTCCAGAATTGAATACTCTCATGATTAAGCCGCTACACAAAATTACACCAACATCGTATATTTGAGACCAAGCAACTAAACCTATAGTTCACCAATTTCCGTCTGTATTCCTACGCCTCCAACTTATAAACAAGTCACATAATTGGAACAATTCCTTTGGTTCGTATTCCAAACAGTAAAGGAACAACAAATATGTTTGGTATCAACTCTCTTCAACCAAGTGATATGATTAAAACAAAGGTTCTTCCGTTTATCTTAACATAAACTCCTTCGTCAGGTCCTTAGATATATCTTATGTTCAATTACCGAAGTAATCGTTTAAGATTAAGCCAACAACACTCTTAATCCAAAGAATTGTGTTGAAGCCGATCTACTCAATTAATCAATCCAATCTACCACAAGGATAAACCGATTATTAATTGGATCCTCTTTTACCAAAACAAGTATTGTGCACACCAAAGATTATAAAACCCAAGTCATATCTTCAATATCTTCTTTGTCTTCAAATCTTCTTAAATCTTCAATAAAAACCTGCACACAATTACTTGAATCTCTTGTGATAAATCACGTACAGAACGGAGTCTGTTAACAATGGATTATAACAAGATCGTCTTTAGAACTAACAACAGTCTAAAGATCCCTGTCGAAACTCTGAACTAGTTTGAGTGAATCTTATATCAGAAGAGAAGATTCTCAAGAATGAACAAACTAGGTGCAATCAGATTTCAACCACAGTTAGTCAATCAAATCAATGAAAACAAAAGATAAACCGCAATTATCTAGTTTCCCACCAAAGGTACACGCTATAGTTTCTCAATCCCAAAGAAGACTTTAAACTGAGCGGCCGTAAGAGATTTCGCCTAATTAGGTTACTCTCCTCTCCGAATAAGCGGCGACACCAGTAACAACAACAAAAGAGGAAGTCTGTTGTTACGAAGGATTAGTTTGCTAGAAAAGCAAACTTCAAGTATTTATAGACAAGAAATTTTGGACACCAAGGAATTTCCAAAATCGAAAATATTCTCAAGATATTCATTAAAGCACAAATTCGGTTTTCATAATTCCTAGAAATGTTATGTCCAAAAATAATGATCGAAATCTCTCGGAAAATCTAGTTAGTAAATGCACATTACTAATTCTGGAATTTCCCTACAAAATGAAATTAATAACCTTAGTTAAAAGATTCTTAACTTACTTATGTTTCGATCCTGAGATTCTCTTCCCTTAGCCGTTAAGGAATATCTTTGAACAATTAAAGAAATAAACATTCATAGCACGTGTTCATAGTATGTCGACATCCTTACTTTGTAAGTTCTCTTTCACACTTACAACTTTGAAACCGATTTGCTACACTTCCAAACAAGTTTAGAATTGGTTCATCTGACTTTCAAGAACTATGCGATTGATCAAACCAACATTCAATGATAATCATGGGTTTAATGGTTCTACCAAAAAAAAGTTTCGGTTCTACCTCCATGTGAGTACTGTGCATAGTCACACTAGCTTTCCGAAATTCGGTTGACTAGGTATTAGGATCGGTTCCCCACATATATATGGTATTTAACTTATATGTGTTGCACATGTCCATAGGATCGGTTCCCCTTTTCCTAAAAACGTGTTGCACATGTCCATAGAATCGGTTCCCCTTTCTGCTATAAACCTTGTTGTACCCCATACAAGGATCGGTTTCCCTTTGTGATGTACTACACCTCTTACTAGGATCGGTTCCCCTTTCCCATAATTGGTCAGACAAAACACAAACCCGATCATACCATCTCAGGTGATTACTTAAGATCGGTTTCACTAATAAAAGTCATACCAATACATAAGTCAGGCCTTTGTGAATAGTTCTACCAAGAACACAAACAAGTTGTGAGTGGTTATACTCAATCACACATATTGGTTGTTCATAAGATATGCCATGAATAACAAAACTAATAACACCTGGCAATTTCCTTTTTCGGTTCACAAACAAGTTTATGAACTTACTTCCTTAGAACACATGTAAACATTGTTCCCTATGATGAAATCCTCACCTCATACCCATAAATAATCACAGTAGCATTCAAATTATTATGGAAATGTCTTATCTATAAAGTTTAATGGTTAAGCAATAAACCTCGTATTGTATTCCTTAATACTATGTCTATCTAGAGTTCAAATATGCTTCGCAATTATGTTTTCAATATGCACGACTTGAAAGATACGTTAGGGAATGAAAAAGTTCAAGTAAAATATCACTAACCTCAAGTGGAAGGATGATTGTTGTCGTTGTAGCTCCTTTCTTCTTCACATCTTCAAGAGTTCGCAATACTTGTAATGTCTCATATCCTAATACTTTTAAGCTAACCTATACGAAGTTGACTCTAGTACATAATCAAGCAACTCTTAACATGAGTTTTGATTCAATAAAATATGACAACCAAAATTGACATACCAATGCTTGGTAGGTTCAACCGAGCCATGCTCTAACACTTCTCCCATCCGCTGTTCGCTTTTGCTCAAGCCTATTGTTGTGATTTTCCTTTTGGCTGAATAAAATTTTCCGAGAAAGAGTGTAGACATGGTTGGCTAGGAATCCACGCTTTCCGCCTTTAAGTTATCATACCAGGTGAACGTTGTGCCTGTGAGTGATTTGGGGAATTCCTTCAGGCACAATCTTCCATCGAAGGTTCTATTGTTCATCGCTGATAGGAATCGGCTGAGATGCTCTCGCGCGTTCCCCTGTCCGTCATATGTCTTGAATTTTGGGGAAGTGTAGTCCCCGGGGTATTGGTATTCTTGGATGCTGGCTGGGTATGGACTAGTTACATGGCAGAGGTTGTCTTGATTTACCACATTATAATTCTGCTCCAAGTATTTTTCGATTTCCTCTTGTGACATCGCTGCCACCTTGTCTCTTTTATGTTTCTCGCCTTTTGTCGTTTCTTTGGGAGTGTTTTGTCCTGCTATTACTTCTTGTGCTATCCAATCTTCTAGATCCTGCCTTCTCTGTGAGCGCTCGTCTAGATCCTTTTGTATGTCTTGCAGGGATGGTGACATGGGTTTTGGTAGCTGGGTCACTCGTGTGTTCTTCCCTTGCGTTGCTACCATCTCTCTGTTTTGGGATCCATGTGCCGCCGATTGTTTGATAACGTCTTGTGCCAGCGTTTCTTCTTCGCTATCATCGTCCTCCATTGTCACCTCATCGAGGTTGATAGGCTGATGGTCTCTTGGTTTCCTATCGCGCCTGAGTTAGCGGCTTCCAAATGTGTCACGGTGAGTTAGGCACGAGCCTCCGTGTGTGGTAGCCAAATGTTGTGGGGTGATTTTAGTTTTGGTTCTACCCATCCTAGTCTCACCAAATGACCTCACTTTTTCTAGGAATAGTAAGAGAGAGAGAGTTGTCCTTACATTGTACCTTGTCCTTCCTTATATAGACTTTCCAAAAGTCCATCCTTTTATGACATCATGACACATGTCCTAAATCGCTTTTATTACTTCTAATGACATTCCTTAATATAACCTCTTCCTTATCTTTTAATCCCCCTTTTATCCCTCCTATCTCATGGGTATTTTCTCATTGGACTTGGGCTTAGTCCCCAAATCCTAGGCTTATCTCCCCTCTTAAGGGCACCCTATACCCATTAAAGGACGTTATTTTTCATGTATCAACAACTGCAATTATCTAGTTTCCCACCAACGGTACTCGTAGAGCTTCTTGATCCCACAGAAGTATTTAAACGAGCGGTGGTAAGAGATTTCAGCTAATTAGGATACTTTCCACCAGAAACAACAAAAAAGAAGTTTTCCTGGCTCTTAGGATAGTTTGTTAGAAATGCAAACCAAGGATGTTTGGACATCAAGGAATTTCCAATACCGAAAATATTCTCAAGATTTGCAATGAACGGCAAAATTCGGTTTTCCTAATTCCAATAAATGCTTGTCTAATATTTCCAAAATCTCTCAACAGAAAATCTCCAATTAGTAAATGCACATTATTAATTTTATTCTCTAGAGATATGCTAATTGCTGGTAATTTAAGCATATAAAACCAAAAACCTTAATTAAAATATTCTCAATTTATTTCGGAACATGATCTCCTTGAGTACTAAGAAATATCTTTGAACAATAAATTATAAGAGTTATTGTACGTGTTAAAAGTATGTTGACATCTTTTCACTGTAAATCCTTATTTCATATTTACATGGATTTACTTCTTGGAATCGGTCATACCATACTTCCAAACAAGTTTAGAATTGGTTTCCCTGTATTCCAAGACAACTATGTGATTGATCAAATATCAAATCACATACATGGGTTCAATCGTGTCTACCAATCACTAATATCGGTCATACCTTATTATGGAAATAATTATGATCAGTCACACAAGTTACTGGGACTGGTTACACCAATTACCAGGGTCGGTTCTATATTCCCATGGTATTGATTGTGATCGGTCACACCAGTTACCAGGTGTTGATGGTGGTTTTTAGTTCAGGGCTAAATTTGTAAAACCCTGCATTTAATATGCCGTCATTCTGCAAAGAAACTGAGCCATGTAAAGTGATGAGTGTCCAACATCTTCACTAGCGCATTTTGAGCAATTCAATATATTCACATGATATTTATCCAGAATGGCGCATGTAGCAACAATCCCAGATATTCTGTAAATTTCGGTACCTTGCCCATTAATATAAGTTTCTTTGAATGCTTTCTGTGCTATGTTCCCCCGGATGAACCCTTAATGTTGATATGGCATGAAAATTTGAGTTCACTCGCAGCAGAGTAGCATGAATTTCCAAGTATTAAGGTTAAGGTCCTTGCATAAAAGTACTCAATCGGAAAGCATACTGCTCACTTTCAATAAAACTTAAAGAACTTTGTGTCAACACATAGAATTCAATCAATTTTGTGATAATTCACAAGATTCAGATATTACCCTGACTAATTTTCAAAAATTAGGGTTTTGTGCCTTGCGCAAAATATTAGACCCCGTTGGTCGAAATTAAGCTTAGGTGATCTAAGCAATTAATCCGCCATGGATTAGCAGGTGCAAAATCCTACCCAAAATCAGAAAACAAGGAATAAAATGAGCCGCAACAAAGGGAGGTAAGGCTGTGACTTAGGCCAGACGACGCCATTTTTAATTGGCAACGCCCCATGTTGTCCGACCGGCCCTATTTCCCTTCGACCAATCAGGTCGCCTTAAACTCGCCACACGCACATGAGTTGTGGCTGGGCCCATACCTGCCGGCCCTATTTCCCATCGACCAATCAGGTCGCTTTAAACCCGCCACACACACACCAGAAGTGTTGCCACGCCCACGTTTGGTCGGCCCCCTTTTAATCGACCAATCAGGTTTCTCCAAACTTGCCACGGTGTTAAAAGAGTCAAATTGCGCCAGATGGTCACAACGCCAAATTGGCTCTCCAAAACCGCAATGGCATGCCAAACGTGTTATCTCGCTCCGCATTTCAATGGAATGCCAAACATTCCATGCCGCACCAATGTATTAAGCAGCATGCAAAACGTGCCGCTTTGCCGCAGCAACATGCCAAACGTGCCAACGTGCCGTAAAAAGCGCGCCTACGTGCTAACCTACCTCCTGCTCGTGGCCATCACCATGATGTGCTTAAATTAGGTTTTTCTAGCCAGAAGCATGACTCTGCTTTGGGCGCATTAACCAAAACCCTAATTTCCAGTTGTGGCTCAAATTACGCCACTTTGGGCCCCACAACATGCCACGAGCCATGCGGGACCCAGGAAACCCTATGAATGGCGCCATATCATATACACGCATAAAAACCCTTGCTCTTGTGTCCGTTTACACATTATGGCCTTACTATAGTTCCTTTGGTGTGACTATGGCGTCGTTTGCACAAAAAGCGTCACCATGCCGCGGCCGCATGCCACACGCACTAATTAGGGTTTCAGCGTGCCAAACCATAATTTAGGCGAAGTTGCTACGCCAACCAAGCCTAATCATGCTAGCCAGAGCATTGGGATTGATGTGGCAACTAGAGCTAATATTTCCAAGCCATATTTGGGTATAACGTCAATATGCCAAAATCTAGCGGTCATGGCTACGTCAGGGCGCTACTTGCACCACCGTGCCATTGTGCCACCGACGTTCACTAAATATGCCACTATACCATTGGCATTTACCAAAGACGCCACTGTGCTATTATTGGGCGCCAACAGAATGTGGCCATAATCAATGGCCACCCTTCCTCATGAGTTACAATCTCAGCTGTCCAAATTTGCCACATAATTGACAGGCCTGTGGAAAGTCTTAGGCGACCAGCCAATACAAGCCTAATAGAGCCACATGCTATTTGCATGTGGAAAGTCTCTTGACTTTGACTTGACACACATGGCGATCTGCTACACATTTTCCACGAAAACACTCGAGACATCAAACATGTCACAAACTGGGGGATGTTCATCAGGTTATTGGTCTGGCGGTTTACAGCGTGCGGAGTGCAACACGCCCATTATAAGAAAGTGTCAGAAAGCAGGGCAGTTAGTGGCGGGAAGAAGTAGTGGGTGTAAACTAACCCGTCCCCTTCATAGTGGGAACGTGGTTTCTAGCTTTTACACACGACCCCACTTATCCATCACTCAATCACTCCCACTTTCTACGAGATCAGGGTGCGTTTAATATGACTTGTATAAATAGGTTTTACCTATTTTGACCAAACAACAAGTTTTTGGGTGATAACAACAACACAGTATCCAGAAAAATTCCAAAGAACTGATAGATTTCATTCTGAAAGCCAGTTCCAAACTCTGATACAAGTCATAAAATAATCACACCTTCAGAATTAACCATTCTGGTCTCAACACCTTATTCGCTTACCTCCCTAAGACCAACCCTTCACCTTCACTTTGTGACCGAAGCAAGACTAGAACGGCCATTTCTTGGTTTAGGCCAGGATTGTACAAATTGATCTCTCGAATCTAAATTACTCATGTGCAGTGCATTTGTTTTAGGTTTAGATTTGTTTCTCATCCACACACCCAAATTTACCAAAACCAGCAGAAACAGTTTTTACCCACAAACAATTGGCGACCACAGTGGGAGATTAATCTCTCGGTTGCAATTCCAATTTCAAAAAGATGGGTGGTCTTAGAACTGATTCCACAAATCCAAGTTTCATTCAGAACCCGGCGAATGGCGATATCTCTCCTCCCAACGCTATACCTAATGGTGCAACCAATGAAGAAATCCCAAGATTGGTCGAGTTGGCGCGAGTACAGGAGATCCACACAAGGAACATGGACCCGATGAAGGAAATAATAAACAACATACTCAGTTTTCTTGTCAGATTAACATCAGGTTTGAGCGGTTCACCTGTCCCATAAATTTCAACGCTGGGGACTGATGCCCCAGATGATCACCCTCATATCAACAGTTTCACCACCAAACAGAGGCCAATTGACCAGGAAGCAGCCTCTTTGGTAGAGAGTTTATGCGAGCTTCTACACCTTTCAAGAGATCAGCAAGCAGAGACATTTGCTGCGATCAATCAAATAGCCTTGGATGCGCGTTTGGCTCCTTCACATCCAGAGACCTCAAGAATGTCAGAGATATCCATCAACAATGTTACATTTACCGAAGACAACATGATGGCAGAAGAAGGTCACAATAGAGCCCTACATGTCACTCCACGCATTAAGGATTCGGAATTCAAAAGAGCTCTCATCGACACAGGAGCATCCTCGAATGTTATTACTCTTAGAACACTTAGGACAGCCAAGGTGCGGCCAAATGAAATCATACGGCATCCTACCACAGTGACATATTTCAAAGAAAATCAAACCAGTACGTATGAACATATCAGTCTGAATCTGTCAGTAGGACCAGTCCAGTCGAAGGTAAAATTCGAAGTAATAGAGAAAGAGCCGGACTACCACATGATACTGGGAAGACCGTGGCTCCACGACAACATGATCATCCCCTCAGTATCACCAATGCCTGAAAACCATGTTGAACGAAGAAGTTGTCCGCATTCCCGCGTCATTGTCTCCTTATGCACCAATTTTGGAGCTGTTCAAGCCAAGGGAAAATTCACGAAACTCGTCAGGCAAGGTTTACTGCACTCCTCTCCCTACATGGCTGTCAATCGAGGAAGAGGACAGACTCGCTTCCTAAACAAAGGGACTCAGTCTCATGACACACCTCCACCGATAAGGAACGCCAATCCCCCCTCATGAAACGGAAGTGTGGCTCGTCCTCATACAAAAAGGGAGCGGGCTTTTTTTGCAAGTCGTGATGAAAAAGGGAAAACCGTATATCGGCGCCGATGTTAGCAATTAGCAGGGGAGGCTACCATCTAGTCTTTCTGCCTAATGGAATGCAATCATAACGACAAGCCACAAGAAGAAGTACCAGACGCTCCGCGACAATTGCAAGACGACACGAATTCCACCACAGATGAACTCGAGATTGTCGACATCGGAAATGAAGAATCCCTGCAGCCCGTCTCCATCAGCTCGGCTCTATGTACAGATGAACGCACAAAACTTATGGACCTTCTTAAGGAATATCAAGATGTATTCGCGTAGACGTATGAGGAGATGCCTGTCTTGGACGAAAAACTGGTCACTCATCATCTACATATAATACATGGATCCAAACCAGTCAAGCAATCTCCAAGGCAGTTCAGGCACGATGTGGAGGAACAAATCAAGACTGAGATTCAGAAGTTGCTAGCCGCCGGTTTCATCAAACCCATTCATCATCCTACCTGGTTGGCCAATGTGGTTCCTGTAAAGAAGAAGAGCGGTCAAATCAGGTGTTGTGTCGATTTTAGGGATCTGAAAAAATGCTGCCCCAAGGATGATTTTCCTCTTCCCAACATTGATATGTTGGTAGACGCCACCAGTGGACATGGCATGTTCTCCTTCATGGACGGGTACAATGGCTACAATCAGATAAAGATGTATGAGCATGACGCAAGTAAGACAGCTTTTCGAACCTCCCTTGGAAATTTTTATTATACGTGATGCCTTTCGGTTTGAAAAATGCTGGCGCTGATTACCAACGCGCCATGACTGCAATTTTCCAGGACATGATGCATAAGCAAGTTGAGGATTACGTGGATGACATAGTGGTCAAATCGATAACCTGAGCGGCAAACACAGAGGTTTTGCGGCAAGTGTTTGAAAAATGTCGTGAGTACAAACTGAAAATGAACCTTTTGAAGTGTGCTTTTGGCGTCTCTTCAGGAAAATTTCTAGGATTCCAAGTGACTGCTGAGGGAATCAAGGTTGACCCAACCAAGACCCAAGCCATCCTCACGATGACGCCTCCTCGAATGGTGAAAGAACTCCAGAGATTCATGGGCAAGGTAAATTACATTCGGCGTTTTATACCTGGTTTAGCCCAGCTCATCACTTCGTTCACCCCCTTACTGAAGAAAGGAGAAAGTTTCATTTGGACCACGCTACAACAAGAGGCGTTTCGGAAGATCCAACAAATATTGTCATCCCTAGCAGTCATGAAATCTCCTGTACAAGGAAGACCATTGTGTCTCTACACTACTTTCAGTGATACTACCGTTGGAGCTCTCCTCGCCCAAGAAGATGATGAAGGAATTGAACATCCTATATACTATTTCAGTCAAACTTTGAGAGATGCCGAACTCAGATATCCTAAGGTAGAAAAGCGTGCTTAGCCCTAATTCACTCCATTCAGAAGTTTAGGCATTATTTGATGTCAAACAAAGTGGTGATGATATCCAAGGCTGACCCTCAAATTTTTGCTCTCAAAACCGGCCTTGATGGGAAGGTCGTCCAAATGGCTCCTACAAATGTCAGAGCTAGATATAACATGCGCTTCCCCAAGGGACATCAAAGGACAAGCAATCGCGGATTTACTAGCAGCTTTCCCTGGAGAAGGAACCACTGCACTGCATGAAGACCTTCTTGGAGAATTTCCGGAAATCTCTTTTGTCAAAGAAGAGGCGTGGCTACTATATTTCAGTGACTCTGCCACCCCTAGCAATAATACTGGAGGAGCGGGCGTAGTTCTGGTGTCTCCAACTGGTGAAGTCTTTTCGCATTCTTTCAAGTTGGACTTTCAATGCACCAATAATTCAGCGGAATATGAAGTTTTTCTCATAAGATTGTCGATGTCCAAACGAGCGGGCACCACGCACCTAGAAGTGAGGGGAGACTCTAAATTACTGGTTAACCAGGTGAATGGAGTATACGCACTAAAAGAGATAACACCGGATCCGTATAGATCTTAGGTGCAAAAGTTATTGAATTACTTCGCTGATGCAACCATAACTCATGTCGGTCGAAGCAACAACAAACACGCTGATTTCCTAGCCACGTTGGCCTCGAAGCTGCAATTCGAAGGTTTAAAAGATACTTTAATCGTGAGGAGACGGACAGTAGCATCGACATGGATCTTACAGTCTAATAATGCTGAAGCCCACGATTGGAGGACATTGATTATCCAAGAGCTCAACAGATCGCTTTCCCAAGGAAAGGTTAGTCTCAAAACCCTACAAAACTTCTTCATGCTTCATAGAGTGTTATATCACCGAAACCCAGATGGCTCCCTATCGAGATGTCTCGGTGATGAAGAAGCACAGCTACAGCTTAACCATGTTCATGGCGAAATTTGTGGACAAACGTTGGTGGTAACCCTTTACCGTCGTCTTCAACGACTTGGCTACTACTGTCCAGATATGGAGACTCAATCTCGACCGCTCCAAGGGTATTGCTCCAACTGTCAAGCACCGGCACATCAATTGGAGATCTTTAACATTGGCCACGCTGGGGACTGGCGAGAGCCATATGCCAATTACCTCCGCGACGGTATACTCCCTGCCAAAAAGAAAGACGCATCCAAGATGAAGCAAAGAGCCAAAAGATTCGTATTTCATGAAGGAACCATGTACCGTAAAAGCTTTGGAGGTGATCTTCTACGATTCCTGGCAAAGGAGAAAATCCCAATTATGCTGAAAGAGACGCATGAAGGCGAACACCAAGGGAAGAAGAAGTTATTCCTCCAGATACACGAGAAATACTACTGGCCGACCATGGAAGACGATGCAGCGGCAGTTGTTCAAAGGTGCCACGAGTACCAAATTCACGGGAGCCTCATCCACTCCCCTGCACTCGGTGAGTAGTCTGTGGCCATTTTACAGCTGGGGACTTGACATCATTGGGAAGATTAACCCGCCATCGTCAAAGCAGCATGAGTATATCATAACCGCAACAGAGTACTTTACTAAATGGGTTGAATCTATTCCTCTACGAGGGACTACTGGAGCGACAATTGCAGCATTTATTAAGGAGTACATCATTTGTCGGTTTGGCGTGCCTAAGCACATCATTACTGATAACGGCACTCCCTTCGCCAACAAGCAAGTACAAGAGTTACTCGAGGAATACAGAATTAAGCAAGTCTTCTCTACTCCTTACTATCCTCAAGGGAATGGGCAAGCCGAGAGCACCAACAAGACTTTAATTCGGATTCTCAGCCGGACAGTACATGATAACCCCCGGACATGGCACGAGCAACTTCCCATGGCACTATGGGCATATCGGGCGGCACCTAGAAGCTCTACTGGCGTTTCTCCCTATTCCCTCGTCTATGGTGCAGATGCAATCCTCTCAGCAGAGATCAAAATTCCGTCGGCTAGGATTGCGGCAGCAAGTGGAGTCCAATGGAATGAGGCTGAGGTATCGAATGGCAGAATAACAAAGCTAGATACTCTAGACTCCAAGAGAACTAAGGCGGAAGAACATGCTCAGACGTACAAGAATAGGGTCTCCAGAGCATATGACAAAGCCATAAACCCTCGAGTTTTTTAAGTAGGAGATCTGGTGTTGAAGACTGCCAAGCACACTCAGCAAGACATGTTCGCGCCAAAATTCTCTCCAAAATGGAAAGGGCCTTATGTGGTTACCGAAGCATACAACAGTGGGTACTACAATATTATCAAAGAGGATGGAGGCAAGTTGGAAGCGGTCATGAATGGGAGATGGCTCAAGGCATACTACGCCTGACCATTACTTCATCTCTCGCTGTTTCATAACACTAGTCAGGCATTTTCTCTTTTTCCTTCTGAGTTATCAAAACTTCATTTAGTCGAGACATATTAATGAAAATTCCATTTTCCTTCTCCAAAAAGCAATACAATTCAACAAAAAAAATCCCCAAAAGAAAGGTCACACGTTCTCATTCAAAATAGCAACTCAGAAAATACCATCCAATAAGTTGTAGTTTCTTGAAAGCATCATCTTCGGCCTATTTTGGTACCTTTAAGTCCTGCTCTTCAAATCCCGGATTGCCTGTTCCACCTTTTGAGATTCAGCGGTCAGAGCCTTCTCCTCTTCCAAAATGGCCTTTGTAGCAGGAACAACGTTGGCAAGGAGGCCGACTCGATCAACTTTAACAATATCAAGACGGTGCCACAGCCAGCTTATGTTAAACTCCAGGGATTCGCAGGTAGATACCATATTCTCCCACTTTTCAACGGTTGATTCAATGACGTCACGAATGGATATGCTTTCCATTTCAACAATCGTGGGCAAAAGGCAGTTCACTGTGGTGACTAACGCAGACGAGCAATGTTGCACCACGTTCCTGGTTGAAATGTGGCCATATCTTCTCCATATTTTCGTGTACAAATCCACGAACTCCTTCCACACTAGGAACCTACCTACACTTCGGTAGGTAGAATATAAACACTTCATGTGGATATCGAACGGCACACCTGCATTGGGATATTCATAGCAGGAAATACCCAAATCAGCATTTTCCAGGTCTGCAGCAGATGGCGTACTCGAGTTTGAAGGAAGAGGTGTGGCCTGATCGTCTTCATCAACCACGGTCACACATTTTCCAACTGGGTACCTCTGCACAAAAGAAAATCTCTCTTTGTTACCTATTGATGGTGGCAAGCAAACATCTATTCGTCAGTAAAAAGCATACCGGTATGATCTTCTTGACTCGGATGATCCGGACAGGGGAATTGTCAGAAGACCCAGGAGTTTGCCCACTCTAAAAAAAGGGGGAGAAGCGTTATGAGGAAAAAAGAATTATCACTTCAAAATCAGGAGGTAATTAGAGTCATACTCTGGAAGCAAGCCGCCTGTGTTTGGCCGAGGAATCTGGCTAGCTCGAGGATGATTCACTTCTGTTCGACATGATGAAGAAGTATGAATTCAACAAGAAGAGTCTTTATTCTAAACTGAGAGAGACAATATAGTTTCACCTGCATATATATCGTGGCAACCCTAAGAAGAAACGGATGCTGAGAAATCGCAACAGGCTTATCCGATAGCCAAGGATTCAACTTCAACCGAGCAATGCTTCTTCGTAACCCTAATAAAGACCGAGAGAAAATGACCAGATAGTCAAAGGAAGGATACGTTTTCCTAGCTTGGAGCTCTGGCGTCAACACATCCTAAAGATACGAAACAGCCACCTTCCTGGTAATGTTTTCTTACTCTGGCTTGACCATTTTGCCGCTTGAGTGTCACCATCTCATGCTTACCCCACAATAATTCCATTATTACGTGTTAAGCAGGGGACTTAATGTTGATGGTGGTTTTTAGTTCAGGGCTAAAATTTGTAAAACCCTGCATTTAATGTGATGTCATTCTGCAAAGAAACAGAACCATGTAAAGTGATGAGTGTCCAACCTCTTCACTGGCGCATTTTGAGCAATTCAATATATTCACATGAGATTTATCCAGAATGGCGTATTTAGCAACAATCCCATATATTCTGTAAATTTCGGCACCTTGCCCATTAATATAAGTTTCTTTGAATGCTTTTTGTGCGATGTTCCCCCGGCTGAACCCTTAATATTGATATAGCATGACAATTTGAGTTCACTCGCAGCAGAGTAGCACGAATTTCCAAGTATGAAGGTTAAGGTCCTTGCATAAAAGTACTTAATCGGAAAGCATACTGCTCTCTGGCAATAAAACTTAAAGAACTCTGTGTCAACACATAGAATTCAGTCAACTTTGTGATAATTCACAAGATTCAGATATTACCCTGACTAATTTGCAAAAATTAGGGTTTTGCGCCTTGCGCAATATATTAGACCCCGTTGGTCGAAATTAAGCTTAGGAGAACTAAGCAATTAATCCTCCATGGATTAGTAGGTGCAAAATCCTACCAAAAATCAGAAAACAAGGAATAAAAGGAGACGCAGCAAAGGGAGGTGTGGCCGTGCCTTAGGCCAGCCGGAGCCATTTGTAATTGGCCACGCCCTATGTTGTCTGATCGACCCTAATTCCCTTCGAACAATCAGGTCGCCTTAAACCCTCCACGCGCACATGAGTTGTGGTTGGGCCCATACCTGCCGGCCCTATTTCCCATCGACCAATCAGGTCGCTTTAAATCCGCCACACGCACACCAGAAGTGTGTCCATTCCCACGTTTGGTCTGCCCCCTTTTAATCGACCAATAAGGTTGTTCCAAACTTTCCATAGTGTTAAAAGAGGCAAATTGCTTAAGATGGTCACAACGCCAAATTGGCTCTCTAAAACCGCGCCAATGGCATGCCAAACGTGCATGCCAAACGTGTTATCCCGCTCTGCATGTCAATGGCATGCCAAACATGCCATGTCGCGCCAATGTATTAAGCAGCATGCCAAACATGCCAAACGTGCCACTTTTCGATAGCATGCCAAACGTGCCAACGTGCCGTAAAAAGCGTGCCTACGTGCTAACCTACCTCTTGCTCATGGACAACACCATGATGTGCTTAAATTAGAGTTTTCTAGCCAGAAGCACGACTCTGCTTTGGGCGCATTAACCAAAACCCTAATTTCCAGTTGTGGCTCAAATTACGCCACTTTGGGCCCCACAACATGCCACGAGCCATGGGGGACCCAGGAAACCCTAGGAATGGTGCCATATCATAGCCACGCATAGCAACCCTTGCTCCTGTGGCCGTTTCCACATTATGGCCTTACTATAGTTCCTTTGGCGTGACTATGGTTTTGCACAAAAAAAGTCACCATGCTGCGACCGCATGTCACACGCACTAATTAGGGTTTCGGCGTGCCAAACCCTAATTTAGGCGAAGTTGCTACGCCAACCAAGCCTAATCATGCTACCCAGAGCATTGGGATTGATGTGGAAACTAGAGATAATATTTCCAAGCCATATTTGGGTCTAACGTCAATATGCCAAAATCTAGCGGCCATGGCTACACCAGACGCTACTTGCACCACCGTGTCACTGGCATGCGCGAACCATGCCATTGTGCCACCGACGTGCACTAAATATGCCATTATACCATTGGCATGTACCAAAGACGACACTGTGCTATTATCGGGCGCCAACAGAATCTGGCCATAATCAATGGCCACCCTTTCTCATGAGTTACAATCTCAGTCGTCCAAATTCGCCACAGAATTGACAGGCATGTGGCAAGTCTTAGGCGACCAGCCAAGACAAGCCTAATAGCGCCACATGCTATTTCCCTGTGACAAGTCTTTTGACTTTGACTTGCCACACATAGCGATCTGCTACACGTTTTCCACGAAAACACTCGAGACATCAAACATGTCACAAACTGGGGGATGTTCATCAGGGTATTGTTCTGGCGGTTTACAGCATGCGGCGTGAAACACGCCCATTATAAGAAAGTGTCAGAAAGAAGGGAAGTTAGTGGAGGCAAGAAGTAGTGGGTGTAAACTAACACGTCCCCTTCATAGTGGGAATGTGGTTTCTGGCATTTACACACGACCCCACTTCTCCATCACTCAATCAATCCCACTTTCTACGAGATCAGGGTGCGTTCAATATGAATTGTATAAATAGGTTTTACCTATTTCGGCCAAACAACAAGTTTTGGGTGAGAACAACAACACAGTATCCATAAAAATACCAAAGAACTGATAGTTTTCATTCCGCAAGCCAGTTCCAAATTCTGATACAAGTCATAAAATAACCACACCTTCAGAATTAACCATTCTGGTCTCAACACCTTCTTCGCTTCCCTCCCGAAGACCAACCCTTCTCCTTTACTTTGTGACTGAAGCAAGACTGGAACGACCATTTCTTGGTTTAGGCCAGGATTGTACAGATTGATCTCTCGAATCTAAAGTACTCCCGTGCAGTGCATTTTTTTTAGGTTTAGATTTTTTTCTCATCCACACACCCAAATTTACCAAAACCAGCAGAAACAGTTTTTACCCACAAACACTAGGACCGGTTGCCAATTACAAGGATCGATTACGCAACACTTGTGATCGGTCACACCAATTACTAGGATCGGTCACACCAATTACAAGGATCGATCATACCATCTCATGGTAATTACTTAGGATCAGTTACACTAATTAATAAAAACCAGTCATACCAAATCATAAGTCAGGCACTGTAATTAGTTATACCAAGATAAATAACATAGTTACGATCGGTTCTACCATCTCACAGATATTGGTCATCCAAAGATTTGCAACGAATAGCCGGACCAATAAGCCTAATGATTTCCCTTTCGATTCATAAAACAAGTTCATGAATGTACTTCCTTTAAACGAATGTAAAAAATTGTTTCCAGGGATGAAATCTTCACCATAACCCATTCACATAATCATAAAAATATATAGAAGATTATGTCGATGTCATATCTACGAAGTTCAAAAGATAAGCGTTATACTTCGTAGTCTAATTCCCTAATACTATGATCATAATACATCACTAGAGTATTATACAATATGTACAGTATATACAGCTTCGCAGTTATGTTTTCAATATAGCACAACTTGAAAGATACATTAGGAATGAAACAGTTCAAGTCATATTACTAACCTCAAGTGGAAGGATGATGTCGTCGTTATAGTTCGCTACTTCTTTACATTCTTCAGGTATTCGGAGTAATACTTGTATGTCTCAACATTCCTAGACTTTCTAATCTAACCTAAACGAAGTTGACTCTAGTATTTAATCAAGCGACTTTATATGAGTTTTGACACACTAAAATATGACAACCAAATTTGACATACCAACGCTTGGTGAGTTCAATCGAACTATGCTCTAACAATCTCCCCCTTTGTTAATTTTAGTGACAAAACTCTTATTACATATGGATAAACAAATTACAAAAGAATTCATTTTACATACGCTTGATTCCAAGTTTCAATAGTGAAAAACGGGGGTCTAACAACACCACCCAATATTTTGCTTAGCAATCTGTATGGACTAACTCCGAAATACTTTGCTAGAGAATCAACTAGACAGTCAGACTCAATCTAGATAAAAGTATCTCAAGGAGTTAATATCTCTCTCTTGATTTGAATTTTACTCAAGCTAAAATCAATAGCGCGTCTTTATCAAATACAAGGAATAACTTGGACGGTACCAAAGACCAATGTCCAAGGATCAATCAATATCAATCAACAACCAAAGGTTGGATTTCCAATTGATGATCACGAACGCACAACCTGTATTATTTCAATTATATAAAATATAATGCGGAAAAGAAATAACACAGACACCAGAAATTTTGTTAACGAGGAAATCGCAAATGCAGAAAAATCCCGGGACCTAGTCCAGATTGAATACACACTGTATTAAGCCGCTACAGACACTAGCCTACTCCAAGCTAACTTCGGACTGGACTATAGTTGAACCCCAATCAGTCTCCCACCGATCCAAGGTACAGTTGTACTCGTACGCCTCTGATCCCAGCAGAATACTGCGCACTTGATTCCCTTAGCTGATCTCACCCACAACCAAGAGTTGTTGTAACCCAAAATCGCAGACTTGATAATAAACAAATCCGTCTCACACAGAAAAGTCTATCAGAGGATAAATCTGTCTCCCACAGATAAACCCTAGGTTTTGTTCCGTCTTAAGATATGAAATCAAGGTGAACAGGAACCAATTGATAATCCGGTCTTATATTCCCCAAGAACATCCTAGATTAATCAATCACCTCTCTACAATCCTTCCTGACTACACAGGCGGTTTGTCGAGGAATCACAAACAGTGAAACGAATATGTTTGTGACTTCTTTATCTTGACTATCGGAGAACTCTCACGATCTCAATCCAATCAAAGATTGTACTCGTACGATAGAAGATGCAAGATCTGATCACACAACTACGATAAAAGTAGTATCGGTCTGGCTTCACAATCCCAATGAAGTCTTTAAGTCGTTAACCTGGTTTTAGAGAAGAAAACCAAAGGTTAAAGGAGAATCGACTCTAGCGAGCACACTAGTATCACACAGACGTGTTGGGATTAGTTTTGCACAATGCTAGATGTCTCCTTTATATAGCCTTCAAATCAGGGTTTTTCCTTAGTTACAAAGCAATCAATATTCATCGTTAGATGAAAACCTGATTTAGATTCAAGCTAATATTTCTCAACCGTTAGATCGAAAACTTAGCTTGTCAGACACACTTGGGTAGACGTTTACTGGGTTTGTGAAAACAATGCCCAAAAGTGTATGTGCATGTTGGTTCAACATAGTAACCCAAAAGGTTAACCATATGAGCATTTCATATTAACCTTGTTCTTCTTCACCATAACTAGTTCAATTGACTCAAATGAACTAGTTAGAGAGTTGTTCAATTGCTGTGAGATCTTATGTAACTACACAAGACACAATTGAAACAAAGATGATTCGATTCGATTGAATCGACTCATGAACTTTATAGCCACGGTTTGCATAAAGCATTCCTTAGTAATTTAAGTTTCATATTCAGAGCACATCTTTAGATCATAACCACTTAAGCTCACAAACAAGTTCGCGGACTTAAGAAAACCGGTGGAGTTTTCCAAACTCAGCAGAAAATCTCGGCAAAGAGACTTTTTCCAGTTCGCGGACTTACACGCAAACGAATTTTTGGAAAATCCCAGCAGAAATTCTCGGTACAAGAACTTCCGTCAGTTCGCGGACTGGGTTCGCGGACTTGGCAAATCCAATTCCTCCGGTTTCTCTCAATCAACAAAGTTCAAAAACTTTGGATTAAGGAATACATGGTTATGTAATCTAAACTCTCATTCCAATCATTGAGACATTCTCAGAGGACGTTATATAGCCGTTATTCACAGACTGTTTCGCGTCAGAGCAATTCTCAAAGTAATTAAAACTTTTCATGACTTTCGCCACTAGGTGAAGATAAACTTGATCAAAGCGAAACGCTTTACCAGCACATGATTTCGAGATATAGATGGGCGAGATATACTCGGCTCGAAATATCAAATGTGTATGATTCATTCTATATAGCATACGACTTTTGTCTCATTAGAAGTAGGAGATAGAAGAGATGGACTTTTGAGTGATAGATAAGTTCGAGTCTCCACATACCTTTTTGTTGATGAAGTTCCACGGTTCCTTGAGTATATCTTCGTCGTTGTATGATGAATCACCATGAAGTCCTTGAGCTCAACTACACTTTTCTATCCTAGTCCGAGACTTAGCTATGGAGGCTAGAAATCAAGACTCATAGTTTTGATCACTAACATTGACAAACATGCTTGAGATAGCAACGCGTGCGAGGTCGACCAATCTAGCTCTAACAAATAGCACAATAACCTGCATATATTCAATCAATAAATGTCGTTGTTGACATTTGAATAACAAAAGCTTTTACTCCCCCTAAAGGTAAGATAGGTAAATATTCAATCTGAACATCTTTTTTATTCCCCTTTTTGTAGTTAGAATACTACAACAACAATATGATATGTTTCTCCCCCTTAGTCAATGTTTTACTCTTTCGTTAGATATAACGTTTATGCACAATTGTCCTTTCCTTAGTGATTGCAAATCACTTGTTTACTCCATATATTTCTCCCCCTTTTTGTCACAAAATGACAAAGGTTCGAGCAAATAAAGGACAAACCGAAAGGATCTAAAAGACTTATAAACAACCTATAAGAGTTAAGCACAAAAGTTTCACATACCACTTTAGAAAACCAATATTAAAATCGAAACTACAAGTAATTTAGTTTAATATGTTACCAAGAAAACAATTTCCCAAAGCAATTTTCCCTAATAGTTTAAAAAATCGACTAAGAAACTTAATTCCCTTGTTAAACCGATTGCGTATGTGCAATCGCTTATTTCGATAAGACCAAAATAAAGATCAGAATTATCTTTATTTCTCTCATCAGGCTCTAGTTATTCAGACAATAACTTAGACCTTTCCCTTTAGACAAGAGAAACACTAGGTTAGTTAACTAGTTTTTCTTGTCAAGGCATTCGATTAGACTTGAATAACCGATTCCTCCCATTTTATTAGTCTAACTAAGATCAGAATTAACTTAGTATATATTATCAGGAATCAGATGATTTACTGAAAATCAATCAATGAGTGAGAGAGGGACCGACTACATGGGATGGTGGAACGACTATGTAGCACCCAGGTGCTCGAATGAGCATGCACCAAAGTCCTTTGAAGCCAATTGGTGAAAGGATGATTAAATTCTCGTTTAATCATTAAAATAATACTCGTCCGAGCATTAGGTGGTAAAACCTAATTATGAAGAGAGAATATGACCGACCAAGGGTACGAAACCGGCTTGGTAGTGAATGGACGTCCGAGCATGCGGAAAAACGTCACTGAGCGAGGATTCATTTGAGAATCATGAAAATATGAATTATTATTATGAAAATAATATTGGAGAGACGTGGGACTGGCCTGACCACGGTGACCAAGGGACCGGCCGTGTCCGGTCATGGTGGAGCACGGGCCACCATGACCCTCACACGTGCATTCCTGGGAGTTTCAGGTGTATTGTTGATCGTTTGAGCGATTTTCAGAAGAGTTTGATGTTGACTGAAATTCTCAATTTTGCACGAATAAGCAAGTAGGACTTTGCTCGTGTAACCAATAATTTAAAAATATTAAAATAATGATATTTTAGTATTTGCCGTGAGAAAGCCCGGGCGGTCATGGGACCATTTGACTTTTTTTTCTGAGATTTTAGCAATATTGGAGAAATTTGCTCGAATGAAGGAGTTTCCTGAGATAAGAGAAGAAATTATAAGAAAATAAAGAATTAGAGAGGTATTGGACCGGCCACGGCATGGCAGGACGGCCGGTGGGCCCGATCCCGTGACGCTCTTCCCTATTTTTTAATATTATTTTTTCTAGTTTATGTGATGAAATATGAAAACTAAGAGTTTTGCTCAAACGAGGAAGATTTCTCAATCAAGGGAATTTTCATGAGATGGGAGATAAATAATAAAATAAGGAATTAGAGAGACGTGGGACCGCCATGACCACGGCATGGTCGGCCGGCCGGTGGGCCTGGTCCCGTGCTCTTCCCTATTTTATTACTATTTCAGTTTTGTGTAATATTTGGAAAACATGGAAAACTTAGGAGTTTTGCTCCAACAAGAAAGTTTGCTCAAATGAGAGAATTTCAAGAGATGAGAGAAATAATAATAATAATAACGCCAGTGTAAGCTGAATTTCTCTAGAGCATTAAAAGTGGCACTTGATAAAGTGATAGCACAACCCACTGAATTAGTTCCGTGGCTTCAATTGTTGTTGCTTCCTGTGTGTACACTTAATCTGTATGTCCCTAACAATGCTTGAAGCATGATCCAGCACTAGAAAAAAGTTACAGATTGCGGCCATCAACAAATCACTGGTGGAATGGGGGCAACCAAATGGTTGTAGTATCATCGTCCAGCGCCTGTGGGCTTTAGCACGCCAGCATCAACAACAGCAGAAAAACACTAAGAGGCCCCAGCGTAAGAAAGCCAAGACCAATGTAGAAGCATGCCAGAAGAAACTGGAGGAAGGACATTACACAGTTGCAATTCGTATCTTGTCATCTGGTGGTGTTGCGTCTGCAACCCCAGAGACCCTTGCCGAACTCCAGCGGAAGCATACTTATTCTCGACCTCCTGCCATACCTGCTGATGCCCCTAATGCAGCTACAGTAATGGTTGATGTCCAAGCAGTGGTTAAAGCATTCAGAAGCTTTCTGAAAGTAACATCTTGTGGGCGAGACGGTCTCCGTGCTCAGCATTTACTTGATGCAACGAGTGGAGCAGCCGCTGCCGTTGCTGATGAACTATTATCGTCCGTCACTGGAGTTGCTAACATGTGGCTCGATGGAAGATGCCCACTATCCCTCGGTGAATACATCGCTAGCGCTCCGTTAACGCCGCTTCTTAAACATGATGGTAGTATTCGTCCGATAACGGTAGGTACAATATGGCGATGTTTATGTTCTAAACTGGCGGCATCCGAAGTACTTAAGTATATGACTAGTTATCTCAGCAATCACCAGTTTGGAGTTGGCATACCCTGCAGAGGAGAAGGTATACTACACTCTGTGAATCGTTTTTTCAAACTGAAAGGTACTCGCTCTGACATGACTATGTTACTCGTTGACTTTACTAACGCTTTCAACATAGTTAGCCGCACGGTTTTGATTCATGAGGTACGAGAAAGATGTCCTAGCATTTCTAAATGGGTTGAATTCTGCTACGCGCGACCTGCGAATTTGTATTACAATGAGCATACTTTAACTTCTTCACAGGGAGTCCAACAGGGAGATCCTTTAGGACCCCTCCTGTTTTCTTTAGCCCTTCACCCAGTGGTTTGCAAAATTGCGGCACAATGTAAGTTGGATTTGAATGGGTGGTACCTGGACGATGGGACTTTGGATGGTGAGTCTACGGAAGTGGCCAAAGCTCTTCAGATCATAAGGGATGAAGGACCTACAAGAGGCCTGCAGCTGAATCTACAGAAGACGGAGATCTTTTGGCCATGCCAAGACCAGCGCTGCATAGACATCTTCCTTGCTGCTATAATTAGGCCTGAAACCGGTGTTAGTCTACTCGGAGGTCCGGCAAGCTTGAACGATGAGTACTGCAGCAACATCATCCAGTATAGGGTGGAAAAAACACTGCGACTAATGGATTGTGTAAAGAAGCTGCAGAACCCCCAGGCAGAGCTCCTACTTCTTCGAAATTGCGCCGGAGTTTCAAAGCTATATTTTTCAGCACGAACAACCAGGCCTCAGTGTATGCAGGTAGCACAACAACGCTACGATGACTCCCTCGTTCAGATCCTGCAATATTTGGTTACAAGTGATGGGGCAGGTTTCGGCCAATTACAACAACGTCTCGCCGCTCTCCCAATCAAATCTGGTGGGTTAGGTGTATACACTTTGCATGATACCATCCAGTATGGCTATCTAGCCTCTTGCTACCAAACACAATACTTGCAGAGCCAAATTTTACAAGGAACTCCTGGACTTAGCCCGCATTTCCAGACTGCGCTGGATCATTACATACAAGTATGTGGTTTATCTCCTTCATCTTTCAATATTAACGAAGTCGCCCCACAACCCATGCATTTACTGGATACTCGTTATTATGATGCTATCATGAAGGATATACCATCCAGATTCGTTATGTCCGAGCGTGACTCCATCCTTTGGCAGTGCAATAAGAAACCTCATTCCCAAGATTACCTAAAAGCACTCCCCATTCGTGGGTTGAATCAGTCCTTAGGGTCACGGCAGTTCAGGTCGGTGTTGCAGTATCGTCTAGGAATACTGTTATTTGCAGAGGACAGTATTTTCTCGTGTTGTAACCGGGTTATGGATCGGTTCGGTGACCATGCCATTCATTGTGCAAGTGAAGTAGGTCTCAAATATCGCCACGATATGGTTAGAGACCTATTTGTTGAATTGTGCTATAAAGCCGGAGTAGCCGCAAGAAGAGAAGCATCAATGGGTCTTACCCTAAAACCGGCATACCTCATGATATATAACTGGGAGAATGGTAAAGACATATGCTTCGACGTCATCAGCGTTTAACCTTTTTCCAAAGGTGGGAACCGTGCCTTCACACCCAGTTATGCTATCTCCGCCGCAATCACACGCAAGCGCAACAAATATGCCGACCTATGTTTGGCCAATGGATATGGTTTTGGGGTTTTAGCCTTTACCACTTTGGGGGAGCTGAGTGAAGACACCATAACACTCTTGAAAAGATTGAAGAACTGTAAGACAAGTCACGATGTCAACAATAACTTAGGCAGTTTCCTTTTCCTTAAGTTAGGCATCATTATTCAAAGGGGAATTGGGGCGAAACTTGTCGCGCGTCTCCCTGCCAAATCTCTGTAAACTTCCGTTTATTTCTTCTTCTTAATAAAAGCCTTCGTGGCCCCTTTTCATAATAATAATAATAATAATAATAATGAAAAATGACTGCACATGACAGTGCTTTGTGGCGAAATAATCAGATGAATCACGCTCAGGATTACCTTCTTGCTATACCTATAAACGGTTTGAACCAAACTCTTGGCCCTAGACAGTTCCGAAGCGTGCTATATTATCGCCTAGGTATTCCACTTTTCCCTGAGAATAGCCGTTGTACCTGTTGCCACAGAGATATGGACAAATTCGGGGACCATGCATTACATTGTGCCAGCGAAGTTGGGCAGAAATTAAGACACGATCTTGCGCGTGATGTTTTCATAGACATTTGCTTCAGGGAAAATGTTCCGGCTAGAAAAGAGATGTACCTTGGACTCCGGACAGTTGGGAACAATACTTTGTTGTCGGCCGACTTACTTGTTTATAACTGGGAGAACGAGAAGGACACATGCTTCGATGTTACGATTGTTTCCCCATTTACAAGTGACAATCCAACTTTCATTCCGGGTCAATCAATTGCTAAATCCGTTCTTCGCAAACGAAACAAGTACCTTGATGTTTGTGAAACACACGGTTATGACTTTGGAGTCCTTGCTTTCACTACCTTAGGTGAACTTGGAGAGGACACAGTGGCTTTCGTGAAGAGACTTAAGAACTGCATTGCCAGGTTTTTATTTCATAGAATAGGTATGGTTATTCAAAAAGCAGTTGGGACTCAGCTTGTAGCTAGATTGCCATCCAACCCTGTGTAATCAAACTTATGTTTTTTAATATAATAATAATATAATAAAAAAATAATGATAATAATATATGAAGAAATTATTAACTCAGATTTATGGGCTCACAAATTCTACTTTTGACGTCAACGACGCTGCCCCTCAATATATGAAGAAACTGGCAGTCATTTCCTTTGATGTCATCAAGGAGAAAATACCCACCAACTTCTCTTTAACGCAACGTGAATCGACTTTGTGGCATAGTAATAGAACTGCACACGCGATGGATTTCTTGAAGGCCATTCCTATTCATGGAATCAACCAATTCATTGGACCAAGGCAATTCAAGTCAGTGCTTATGTATCGATTTGGTATACCATTTTTCAGGGAAGACAATGTGTGCCTTTGCTGCAAAAGAACCATGGATATCTTTGAAGATCATGCAATCCATTGTGCTAGGAAAGTTGGGAAGAAATTTAGGCATGACATGGTGCAAAGATGTCCTTGCAGACGTGTGTTATAAGGCTGGAGTGGTGGCCAGGAAGGAAGTTGCATTAGGCTTTATATCTAATAATGCAAATGCACTCCGACCCGTATATATTCTTGTATACAATTGGGAGGATGGGAAAGATGATTGCATGGATGTCACGGGAGTTTCGCCTTTCACAAGCGCTAGCACCCATCACTTCACGCCAGGTCGTACTATTTCTGCAGCAATCACTCGAAAACGTAACAAATATATGGAGATTTTCTCACTACATGGATATGGGTTTGGTGTTTTGACCTTCACAACTTTGGGCGAACTGGGTGACGAGTTGATTTCCTTTTTGAAGAGACTAAGAAATTTCCTTGTTAACCTAGATGCTAATTTTAAGTTTGGAAATTCTCTTTTTCATAGACTTGGTATTGTGATTCAGAAAGGCATAGGGGCCAGGCTTGTTGCTCGGCTACCTGTCACCGATGTGTAAAAGTTTTAATTTTGTAGATAATAATAATAATAAAACAAGGAATAAAAGAGGTATGGGACCTGCCACGGCCGCGGCATGGCCGGCCGGCTGGTGGGCCCGGTCCCGTGACGCCTCCTCTTTTATTTTCTATTATTATTCCTTAATCTCTCCATATTTCCTTGTTCATCCATATTTTTGGGTGCTCGTTCGTGGATTATTAATAAGTACACTCGCACCATTTTTCGGGGCTTACTCGGTGGTGGCCCAGATGCCCATACGTTGCGGCATGGCCGGCCGGCTGGTGGGCCCGGTCCTGTGACGCCTCATCTTTTATTTTTATATTATTGTTACTTAATCTCTCCATATTTCCTTGTTCGTCCATATTTTTGGGTGCTCGTTCATGGATTATCGATAAGTACACTCGCACCATTTTTTCGGGGCTTACTCGGTGGTGGCCCAGATGCCCATACGTTGAATATTTATTACTAACCCATGGAATTCTGCTGAGAAAAGCCATGAATTGAAGTAATGAAATACTACGATGCAAGTGAAATATTTTCTAGGAATTCAATTGATGAATTTTGCAACTAGAATTAATTAATTGATGGTTCTATACTAGCAGACAATCTTTCTAGGAGCATTATATTTATTCGAGAGTCAAGGTATGAGCTAGTGGAAGCGTCATACTCATTCTGATTTTGTATAGTCATGGAACATTGCGACATCCTGAAAACGTTATCGCTATATACTAGTAGTTAATCCATCTAGGAGTCGTCCAATCATTATCGATTATATACAGAAGTGAATACTGAAATTGCTCAGTTAATGAAATATGCTGAAATCTCAGTTGAGAGACCTTAATGATTGTTCATTTATGCATGCTCTGAGAGGCAGTGCACTCATCCAAAGATTATCTTGGCATGAGCTTTCATGCTTAGATTCTGGAATATGAACTCCACATATGTGTCTGAAGCTGGTCAGAAATATGTAAATTTTTTATTTTACGATTTTAGCCTTCATCAAAAATCCACCATCAACAACGGTCAAAGGGTGTCAAAAATTTTAAGAAAACTTTTTTTTTGCTACAAATGGTATCAACAATATACCTTTTCTCTTATTTTCTGATATATATGGCATAGATCCAGACATGTCCCTAGACTGAGGCGAAGCTACTGAGTCTGGCCCCTTGAGCAGAGTCAGCCTAATCCGCATAAATATTATCCTCCACACCCTATCCATAGTGGGAGGGGTAATCACCATATACAACACATTAAGTGCGGCTTGGGAGACTTGAAATACTTGAAAAACCAACCTCACGGTTAATTTGGGAGGCATCGCAATCCCGACTTTCACACTTATGAGGCAAGATGGGAACCACTCTGTTATCCAAACCTATTATTATTGGTATTTTTCAAAATAATTTTGAAATTGATGTAAGAACTTGTATATTTAGGTCAATTATTTTAATTTTTCAAAATCTAAGGAGATGATTGTGTGAAAACCTTTTTCGCAATCTATGGAGAATTTTAATATAACACTGGAATAAAGAGAAATTTATTTGCGTATGAAGAATTCGAACATCTGACATAAAATAGCTACGAGATTCAACCCCTCTCGCCAAGTGGCTATCCCTGCTTAGGGTAACAAGTTAACATAGATTTAGCCACGCCAAATATTCCCTAACAACAAAGTAATTCCATGTTCTCAAGCGAGAAACATAAAAAAACAAAATCATCTTTAAATCCAATACCACTGTACATTATGTGTTGATATCAGTAATCTGAGTTTGAAACTCGACAGCACCAGATTCTTTACCGATCAAAAAATAAAAATAAAAATCAGCACCATATTCTTTACCGCTAAAAAAAATCATCTTTTAGACATTTTCTTTAAACAAACTTTCGGAGAAAAAAAACATTTTTGATAAAAGCGCTCCTAGGGATTGTCATTTTTTCCGTGCGTGCCCATTCCCGTGGATACCATCCCGTTTGGGTGTTACCTGCACAAATGAGAATGGGTTCGGGTATGGGTGATACTCAAAATACTACAACGGGGATGGGGTGAGTATGGGGTTCAAGGTCCCTATATTTTTTATATTCTAGGATTTAGAATTTTTACACAAGAATTTGTATCGTATTTATTTAGTATTTTCCAATGTCCATTAAGTGTTCCAAAACGTAAAGTTTATCTCTATAGCTCTAAACTTTTATATTGATTAGTTATCATTGATTTTTAATAGTTAATCATAGTTTGAGTCATATAACGATGTATATTGTTCTTGTTGATCATATAATTGTATTAAGATTCATTCGAATAAGATATTTCCATCACTCGGGGAGTTATCGTTCATTTATTATATTATTGATCGTTCTTGTTCTCTTTGGTACTGATCAAACACACTATCTATAAATTAATAAACATAAATTGAAGTAGATAATGCGACGGTTAACATGGTGAAAGTTGTTTAATATTGAGGAATTAAGAAGTAGAAAGAGTACTGATAGTCATTTGTTATGAATCTGCAAGATGAGGATGAGTCACTGATGCGTGTCGTAACCACAACAAATTAATTAATATTTTTTCCCCTAATTAACAAGTAATATAGTGTAGTCAAGTTCGTTCCCACGAGGAGCAAGAGATTTTTAGTTGTAAAATTATTACAAAAGGGGGGAAATTATTGGTTTAGATAAAAGCAAAAGAAAGTACACAAAGCAATTAAAAGATAAAGGAAAATCAATAAGAGAGACAAGACCAAGGAATCCTTCTTCGTTGCAAAACGATGATTCAAATTATGTTTTTCATCCACATGTTATTAGTCACAGATTATCACCAACTGTAGGATAGCAGGTTCGCTTAGCTAATCCCAAAATCCCTTGTATCACTGAGTAACAGGTCCGCTTGGTTATCAGATTATATTCAAAAGAACCACCTTGAGGTTCGCTTATAAGATGTAATTCCCCGAACGCATTAAGATTTATGAATTTAGGTTCAGTACTAGTAGTTATACTCGGTTCTCTTGGTCCACTTTCTAGAGTTGTTTTCACACACAATTGCTCCATGGAATCCCTCCGCAAGGTCTCGTGTTTTCTACTTGTGTAAAGTGTCGAGAACGATTACGTATTCCCTAACTTATACTAGATTTAGGTTGAGTTAACAAATCAATTCAGCGTGCACTCTAAATAATCTATCAAACAACCATGAATGTATAAACATTCCAATTAGTAAAAACAAACGATAATCATGTGAAAAACTTCAAACTAGATTTTAAAACAAAAACTCAAATCATGTCAAGAACTAGGAATTCATCCTCAATCAATAAGAAAATTAGCTACTAATGTTTTTGAAATTCACACAAATAATTAAAAGGAGAATTTTGAAGTTCACACAAATAATTAAAAGAAGAATTTTGAAAAGCAAGCAAAAACACAAGTGTTTTGTGTGTAAAAGGTGTAGAAGTGTGCAAAAGGTTCTGTAGAAAAGTAGAGAACTTCTCTATTTATAGGCTTCAATTTGCTTGCAATCCTCTTAGGAATAGACTCCTTTTCCTTTAGCAATACCACATTCCATATCCTTGTCTTTGTAAAATTCTTCCACCTTCTCTTCCAAATCCAAGCCCAATTCTTCAAACCCATGAGTCTAGATGAGTCTAGAAAATTCTTCACAACTATCTTCACTTTGGGTCGCCGGAGAAATCCTGGTACCACCGGAATCCTTCCAGAAATCTCTCTGTCGGCCACCTGAATTTCTTCCCTGTTAACGGCATATTTTGTTACGATACCGTCAGAGATAACGGTCAATGTGGTCAAACCGTTAGTCAAGGAGTCAAGGCAGAGAGTGAGTTAGCTACATCTGACTTGTTTACATCGCCTTACTCGACTGAATCAATGTCTGGATCGTTTATCGGCTAACAACGAGTTGACTCGCCGTAGCAGAAATCCAGCCGAGTTTCTTTTATATCCAGGGCATTTCACAGGCCAAGTTCAGGCCGTTTTTAGCTCCATTCCTGTTAAGATCCTAGCATTCGTCTATTCATTTCAACCCATTCTTTACTGAAGCTTAAGCATCTGTTGTAAGACTTCAGCTCTTCATTTTCTGCAACTGATAATTCATTTTCACTGCCATCACCAACAATTCCATTCTTTATCTGCTTCACAACTCACAGGAGCAGCTCACCACCAGAATTCAATTCTTCAGAACACGAACCCCTGGCAGCAACACCATCATCAAACTCCATTTCTCGAGTTTTGTCTCTCGATCTGTTCTTGGCAGCAAACCCTATAAAACCCAATTGGTCTTGTTCTTCATCATCTGCTCTCACACAAAACCCATAGCAACAACTCAATATCTGTAATTTGAGCAGTAGCAGGTCTTCCAGTCGAACCCATCTCGAATTACACCTCTATCTCCACAGCAGCATCAATTTCTTGTCTGTGTCTTCATCACCAACACAAACCCTTATATTCAATTCTGCCATTAACCCATCTCTGTTGTCTCGAATTTCATCTCAAGAACAGCAACATCATCTTCAAGTCTCACAGATCGAACCCATTTAATTCATGACCTAAATTCCATCATCTTCATCAGATCCCCTTTCTTGCTCATCTTCCAAATCAAATTCAAACCCAACAACATCCTCCTCATCATCGATTCAGAAACGGCCTCAGCTGCTCCTACTGTATTTAATCCTTCTTCACCACCTCAATCATCTTCTTAATCCCTTGAATCTCTCAACTCTCGGAACAACCAACAGCAGCTCTGCTGCTTTTCTTTCTCAATTTCATGTGAATGAGATGAACGAGAGAAAACAACTCTCTCGATTTTAGGGTTAAGTTGGATTTGGGGTTAAATGGGTACACCCCACTGCTGCATACGATCCACCCAATACGGTGCCCTAAGTAACTTTATGGGTGACTTTAACATTTCCAATTAAAACAAAACTAGCCACCCTTTAACCGTGGCTAGGCTCCCAACAGTAATCACTTGTGAGACGACCTTTTTGCCCTTTCGGCTCAAATTGAGCGAATTTTTCTTCTTTTCTTCCGCATGACTCCAAAATAGCTATAAAACTCAAAACACGCGTAAAATACATAATTTACAAGAAAAATAGCAAAGAAAGCATAAACTATAGATAGTAAATACGGTGTATTCTACACCTATCAAATTCCCCTTCACTTAGACTTTGCTAGTCCTCGAGCAAATCAAACTAAAACTTACAACTTCAAAGCGTTCCAGCGTCCCAAGCATCCAAAGAGCTATGAGGACATAGAGTTTCTGCATGATAGTAACAAGAAGTTAGAAATACCAAAGAACATATTCTCATTCTTAGATGTTGAGTGAGAAATAACCACACCATAATAAGAGAAAGAGTTTTTGAGAAACGATCAATAAGCATTTCGCCTCAACTTCTGCCTCACCAAAAAGGATTTTATGATAATTTCACTCAAGAAGATGGCTTTTTTATGGGTCTCACATCTGTGCAGGTAGGAATGAAGAGAGAAATCCTGCAACACGTTGAATGGTGGGAAGGACAACTTCCGAAATATTTTAAAAACCCATATCTTTTAACATTCTGAAAAACCATTTTTCTGACGATCTCTAAGAAAGGAAATCAACCACTATTATCAAGGATGAGATTACTTACTCACCTTCACATCCGATTACAATGATGATAACACCACTCTCACGGCATCCAAAAGAAACGTCTTCCGCTCCTTGATGAGTGCTAAAAAGTGCATATTTCTATATCTTTTTCTTGGCAATTAACTCATCTTTTGTGCTCTAATTCTCCATTTTATCCCATATTCTGTATTTTCATTGTTTTCAAGAATAAATATTTTTCTCAATTAATTTTGTACTTTTAGGTTCTAAATAAAGTTTGGATGGAATTACGGAGCGAAAAGAGCAGAAAAGTGGTGGAAGCCGAGAGGAATTACGCAAGGAAGCCGCGAGGAATGTTGTGCACAAGACCAAAAGGCTAGAAATGGGCTTAACAAGGAAGAATTATTCTTAAAGAAGATATGGGCTTGGCATACCCAAGGTCCAAAACCCTTACCCAAACCCATTTCCTATATCCATACCCGTTTCCCTTTCTAGCCGTCAGATTGGATCATCTCAGCATCCTACGGTCGCAGCATTATCAGTACATCAAATTCTGAAGATCCTGTCTAACACTACAGCACCTAACCCCATCTTTAGCCGTCAGTTTCGTTGTATCAGGCATCCGACGGTCGATACCAGCCTATTCACTTGTAGCCGTTAGATCTATCTATCATTTCCACATCCCACGGCTCAGCTTCGCCGGACATCTAATTGGCTACACCCGCTTCACACTGTAACAACCTACACCTATACCCATCGCCAAACACTCCCCTCCTTCTTTCCATCGAACCCATCTTCCTCATCAAAAGTTGAAGCCGAAGACGAAGACCAAGAAGATGAAGACGAGGAGTGGTATAGATACCACGATCACATGTTATAATTGAAAACAGAACTCATTCTTTTTGAAAAAAAGAAAAAATGAAAAAATGAAAATAAAAAATATAAAATTGTAAAAAAACATAAAAATGGAGCTCATTTACCTTGAAATGTTGACTCTTGTGCATGTATGTAAACATAAGGATTCTTAGTCTAGATATTTAGGCACCCTGATTCTAGCACAATTCACATAGTGATAAGAAACTTGCACGTGCACGATCTACCAATACATGTATAGCCTCGATCTTCAAGGTGTTTGATAGGAAGTCACGATTGCCAATCACTTTAGAATACTGAACGAAACTTGACTAGCTTGTTCTTTGGTTGGTTGGGATAGAAGGTGGAGGTTACGTTAAGAAAAACAACCATCGAATTTAACTGGGTGCATCAAAAAGGGCTACCTCTTGCTAAGAGTCATGTAATTTTTTTGTTTCCCTTTGTATATGTCAAAAGTGTTACCATGTTACAAAAAAAAAAAAAGAAAAAAAAAAAA